>NC_045806.1:22305381-22670736 GCF_009873245.2 Balaenoptera musculus
TTTACTTTTATTGATCCTTGCTATTGTTTTCTTTGTTGCTGTTTCAGTTCTTTCTTTCGTTTTTCTCTACCTTTTTACTGACAGCCCCAACTACCTTCAGAGTTTGTTGTCTATTTAGGAAATGATCGGTTCAAATGAACACATCTTCTTCCTTTTATCTTATTGTTTTTAGAATTTCTGAATATTATTTTATTTTTTTATACAGCAGGTTCTTATTATTTATCCATTTTATACATATTAGTGTATATATGTCAATCCCAATTTCCCAATTCATCACACATTGACTACCACACCCCCACTTTCCCCCTTTGGTGGCCGTACGTGGATTCTCCACATCTGTGTATCAATTCAATCCTGCAAACCGGTTCATCTGTACCATCTTTCCAGGTTGCATATATATGCGTTTATATACGTAATCTGTTTTTCTCTTTCTGACTGATTTCACTCTGTATGACAGTCTCTAGATCCATCCACGCCTGTACCACTGAACCAACTTAGTTCCTTTTTATGGCTGAGTAATATTCCATGGTATATATGTACCTCATCTTCTTTATCCATTTGCCTGTGGATGGGCATTTAGCTTCTTTCCATGACCTGGCTATAGTAAATACTACTACAATGAACATTGGGGTGCATGTGATTTTAGAACTATGGTTTTCTCTTGGTATATGCCCTGAAGTGGGTTCGCTGGGTCATATGGCAATCCTGTTTTTCGTTTTTTAAGGAACCTCTTTACTGTTCTCCATAGTGGCTGTATCAATTTACTTTCCCAACAACAGTGCAAGAGTATTCTCTTTGCTCCACCCCCTGTCCAGCAGTTGTTGTTTGTTGATTTTCTGATGATGCCCTTTCTAAATGGTGTGAGGTGATACCTCAGTGTAGTTTTGATGTGCCTCTCTCTAATAATTAGTGACGTTGAGCAGGTTTTGATGTGTTTGTTGGCCAGCTGTATGTCTTCTTTGGAGAATTGTCTATTTAGGTCTTCTGCCCATTTTTCGATTGGGTTGTTCGTTTGTTTAATACGGAGCTGCATGAGCTCTTTATATACTTTGGAGATTAATCCTTAGTCCGTTGATCCGTACGCAAATATTTTTCCCATTCTGAGGGTTGTCCTTTGGTCTTGTTTGTCGTTTCCTGTGTGTAGCAAAAGCTTTTAAGTTTCATTAGGTCCCACTTCTTTCTTTTTGTTTTTATTTCCATTACTCTAGGAGGTGGATTAAAAAAGATCTTGCTGTGATTTATGTCAAAGCGTGTTATTGCTATGTTTTCCTCTAAGAGATTGATAGTATCCTGTCTTACGTTTAGGTCTGTGTTCCATTTTGAGTTGATTTCTGTGTACGGTGTTTGGGAGTGTTCTAATTTCATTCTTTTACATGTGTCTGTCCAGTTTTCCCAGCACCACTTATTGTAGAGACTCTGTTTTCTCCATTGTGGATTCTTGTCTCCTTTGTCATAGATTAGTTGACCATAGGTGCGTGGCTTTATCTCTGGGCTTTCTATCCTGTTGCATTGATCTATATTTCTGTTTTTGTGCCAGTCCCATCGTGTCTTGATTACTGTAGCTTTGTAGTACAGTCTGAAGTCGGGCAGTCTGATTCCTCCAGCTCTGTTTCTTTCCCTCAAACTGCTTCGGCTCTTCTGGGTTTTATGTGTCTCCATACAAATTTTAAGATTTTTTTGGTTCTAGTTCTGGAAAAAATGCCATTGGTAATTTGAGAGGGATTGCACTGAATATGTAGATTGCTTTGGGTAGTATAGTCATTTTCACAACATTGATTCTTCCAATCCAAGAACATGGTATCTCTCTCCATCTGTAGGTATCATCTTCAATTTCGTTCTTCAGTGTCATAGTTTTCAGCATACAGAACTTTTGTCTCCCTAGGTAGGTTTGTTCCTAGGTATCTTATTCTTTTTGTTGCAGTGGTTAATGGGAGTGTCTCCTTCATTTCTCTTTCAGAATGTTCTTCGTTAATATATAGGAATGCAAGGGTTTTCTGTGCATTCATTTTGTATCGTGCAACGTTACCAAATCCATGGATTAGCTCTAGTAGTTTTCTGGTGGCATCTTTAGGATTCTCTAAGTATAGTGTCATGTCATCTGCAAAGAGTGACAGTGTTACTTCTTCTTTTCCAACTTGTGTTCCGTTTATTTCTTTTGCTGCTCTGACTGCTGTGGCTAGAACTTCCAAAACTATGTGGAATAATATTGGTGAGAGTGTTCATCCTTGTCTTGTTCCTGATATTAGAGGACATGCTTTCAATTTTTCACCATTGAGAATGTTTGCTGTGGGTTTGTCGTATATGGCCTTGATTAACTTGAGTGAGGTTCCCTCTGTGCCCACTTTCTGGAGGGTTTTTATCATAAATGTGTGTTGAAATTTGTCACAAGCTTTTCTGCATCGATTGACATGATCATATGGATTTTCCTCTTCGCTTTGTTCATAGGGTGTATCACATTGAATTGCGTATATTGAAGAATCCTTGCATCCCTGGGATCAATCCCACTTGATCATGAGGTATGATACTTTTAATGTGGTATTGGATTCTGTTTGCTACTATTTTGTTGAGCAGCTTTGCATCTATGTTCATCAGTGATATCGGTGTGTAACTTTTGTTCTTTGTACTATCTTTGTCTGCTTTTGGTTTCAGGGTGATGGTGGCCTCATAGAAAGTGTTTGGTAGTGTTCCTTCCTCGCCAATTTTTTGGAAGAGTTTGAGAAGGATGGGTGTTAGGTCTTTTCTCCATGTTGGATAGAATTATCCTGTGAAACCATCTGTCCTGAACTTTTGTTTGTTGGACAAGTTTTAATCAGAGTTACAAGTGCATTACTCGTACTGGGTCTGTTCATAGTTTCTATTTTTTCCTGGTTCAGTCTTGGAAGGTTGTACCTTTCTAAGAATTTGTGCATTTCTTCCAGATTGTCCATTTTATCAGCATAGAGTTGCTTGTAGTAGTCTCTTACAAAGTTTTGTATTTCTGTGTTTTCCGTGGTAACTTCTTTTTCATATCTAATTTAATTGATTGCAGTCCTCGCCCTCTTTTTCTCGGTGAGTCTGGCTAAAGGTATATCAATATTGTTTACCTTCTCAAAGAACCAGCTTTTACTTTTATTGATCCTTGCTATTGTTTTCTTTGTTGCTGTTTCAGTTCTTTCTTTCGTTTTTCTCTACCTTTTTACTGACAGCCCCAACTACCTTCAGAGTTTGTTTTCTATTTAGGAAATGATCGGTTCAAATGAACACATCTTCTTCCTTTTATCTTATTGTTTTTGAATTTCTGAATATTATTTTATTTTTTTATACAGCAGGTTCTTATTATTTATCCATTTTATACATATTAGTGTATATATGTCAATCCCAATTTCCCAATTCATCACACATTGACTACCACACCCCCACTTTCCCCCTTTGGTGGCCGTACGTGGATTCTCCACATCTGTGTATCAATTCAATCCTGCAAACCGGTTCATCTGTACCATCTTTCCAGGTTGCATATATATGCGTTTATATACGAAATCTGTTTTTCTCTTTCTGACTGATTTCACTCTGTATGACAGTCTCTAGATCCATCCACGCCTGTACCACTGAACCAACTTAGTTCCTTTTTATGGCTGAGTAATATTCCATGGTATATATGTACCTCATCTTCTTTATCCATTTGCCTGTGGATGGGCATTTAGCTTCTTTCCATGACCTGGCTATAGTAAATACTACTACAATGAACATTGGGGTGCATGTGATTTTAGAACTATGGTTTTCTCTTGGTATATGCCCTGAAGTGGGTTCGCTGGGTCATATGGCAATCCTGTTTTTCGTTTTTTAAGGAACCTCTTTACTGTTCTCCATAGTGGCTGTATCAATTTACTTTCCCAACAACAGTGCAAGAGTATTCTCTTTGCTCCACCCCCTGTCCAGCAGTTGTTGTTTGTTGATTTTCTGATGATGCCCTTTCTAAATGGTGTGAGGTGATACCTCAGTGTAGTTTTGATGTGCCTCTCTCTAATAATTAGTGACGTTGAGCAGGTTTTGATGTGTTTGTTGGCCAGCTGTATGTCTTCTTTGGAGAATTGTCTATTTAGGTCTTCTGCCCATTTTTCGATTGGGTTGTTCGTTTGTTTAATACGGAGCTGCATGAGCTCTTTATATACTTTGGAGATTAATCCTTAGTCCGTTGATCCGTACGCAAATATTTTTCCCATTCTGAGGGTTGTCCTTTGGTCTTGTTTGTCGTTTCCTGTGTGTAGCAAAAGCTTTTAAGTTTCATTAGGTCCCACTTCTTTCTTTTTGTTTTTATTTCCATTACTCTAGGAGGTGGATTAAAAAAGATCTTGCTGTGATTTATGTCAAAGCGTGTTATTGCTATGTTTTCCTCTAAGAGATTGATAGTATCCTGTCTTACGTTTAGGTCTGTGTTCCATTTTGAGTTGATTTCTGTGTACGGTGTTTGGGAGTGTTCTAATTTCATTCTTTTACATGTGTCTGTCCAGTTTTCCCAGCACCACTTATTGTAGAGACTCTGTTTTCTCCATTGTGGATTCTTGTCTCCTTTGTCATAGATTAGTTGACCATAGGTGCGTGGCTTTATCTCTGGGCTTTCTATCCTGTTGCATTGATCTATATTTCTGTTTTTGTGCCAGTCCCATCGTGTCTTGATTACTGTAGCTTTGTAGTACAGTCTGAAGTCGGGCAGTCTGATTCCTCCAGCTCTGTTTCTTTCCCTCAAACTGCTTCGGCTCTTCTGGGTTTTATGTGTCTCCATACAAATTTTAAGATTTTTTTGGTTCTAGTTCTGGAAAAAATGCCATTGGTAATTTGAGAGGGATTGCACTGAATATGTAGATTGCTTTGGGTAGTATAGTCATTTTCACAACATTGATTCTTCCAATCCAAGAACATGGTATCTCTCTCCATCTGTAGGTATCATCTTCAATTTCGTTCTTCAGTGTCATAGTTTTCAGCATACAGAACTTTTGTCTCCCTAGGTAGGTTTGTTCCTAGGTATCTTATTCTTTTTGTTGCAGTGGTTAATGGGAGTGTCTCCTTCATTTCTCTTTCAGAATGTTCTTCGTTAATATATAGGAATGCAAGGGTTTTCTGTGCATTCATTTTGTATCGTGCAACGTTACCAAATCCATGGATTAGCTCTAGTAGTTTTCTGGTGGCATCTTTAGGATTCTCTAAGTATAGTGTCATGTCATCTGCAAAGAGTGACAGTGTTACTTCTTCTTTTCCAACTTGTGTTCCGTTTATTTCTTTTGCTGCTCTGACTGCTGTGGCTAGAACTTCCAAAACTATGTGGAATAATATTGGTGAGAGTGTTCATCCTTGTCTTGTTCCTGATATTAGAGGACATGCTTTCAATTTTTCACCATTGAGAATGTTTGCTGTGGGTTTGTCGTATATGGCCTTGATTAACTTGAGTGAGGTTCCCTCTGTGCCCACTTTCTGGAGGGTTTTTATCATAAATGTGTGTTGAAATTTGTCACAAGCTTTTCTGCATCGATTGACATGATCATATGGATTTTCCTCTTCGCTTTGTTCATAGGGTGTATCACATTGAATTGCGTATATTGAAGAATCCTTGCATCCCTGGGATCAATCCCACTTGATCATGAGGTATGATACTTTTAATGTGGTATTGGATTCTGTTTGCTACTATTTTGTTGAGCAGCTTTGCATCTATGTTCATCAGTGATATCGGTGTGTAACTTTTGTTCTTTGTACTATCTTTGTCTGCTTTTGGTTTCAGGGTGATGGTGGCCTCATAGAAAGTGTTTGGTAGTGTTCCTTCCTCGCCAATTTTTTGGAAGAGTTTGAGAAGGATGGGTGTTAGGTCTTTTCTCCATGTTGGATAGAATTATCCTGTGAAACCATCTGTCCTGAACTTTTGTTTGTTGGACAAGTTTTAATCAGAGTTACAAGTGCATTACTCGTACTGGGTCTGTTCATAGTTTCTATTTTTTCCTGGTTCAGTCTTGGAAGGTTGTACCTTTCTAAGAATTTGTGCATTTCTTCCAGATTGTCCATTTTATCAGCATAGAGTTGCTTGTAGTAGTCTCTTACAAAGTTTTGTATTTCTGTGTTTTCCGTGGTAACTTCTTTTTCATATCTAATTTAATTGATTGCAGTCCTCGCCCTCTTTTTCTCGGTGAGTCTGGCTAAAGGTATATCAATATTGTTTACCTTCTCAAAGAACCAGCTTTTACTTTTATTGATCCTTGCTATTGTTTTCTTTGTTGCTGTTTCAGTTCTTTCTTTCGTTTTTCTCTACCTTTTTACTGACAGCCCCAACTACCTTCAGAGTTTGTTGTCTATTTAGGAAATGATCGGTTCAAATGAACACATCTTCTTCCTTTTATCTTATTGTTTTTTGAATTTCTGAATATTATTTTATTTTTTTATACAGCAGGTTCTTATTATTTATCCATTTTATACATATTAGTGTATATATGTCAATCCCAATTTCCCAATTCATCACACATTGACTACCACACCCCCACTTTCCCCCTTTGGTGGCCGTACGTGGATTCTCCACATCTGTGTATCAATTCAATCCTGCAAACCAGTTCATCTGTACCATCTTTCCAGGTTGCATATATATGCGTTTATATACGAAATCTGTTTTTCTCTTTCTGACTGATTTCACTCTGTATGACAGTCTCTAGATCCATCCACGCCTGTACCACTGAACCAACTTAGTTCCTTTTTATGGCTGAGTAATATTCCATGGTATATATGTACCTCATCTTCTTTATCCATTTGCCTGTGGATGGGCATTTAGCTTCTTTCCATGACCTGGCTATAGTAAATACTACTACAATGAACATTGGGGTGCATGTGATTTTAGAACTATGGTTTTCTCTTGGTATATGCCCTGAAGTGGGTTCGCTGGGTCATATGGCAATCCTGTTTTTCGTTTTTTAAGGAACCTCTTTACTGTTCTCCGTAGTGGCTGTATCAATTTACTTTCCCAACAACAGTGCAAGAGTATTCTCTTTGCTCCACCCCCTGTCCAGCAGTTGTTGTTTGTTGATTTTCTGATGATGCCCTTTCTAAATGGTGTGAGGTGATACCTCAGTGTAGTTTTGATGTGCCTCTCTCTAATAATTAGTGACGTTGAGCAGGTTTTGATGTGTTTGTTGGCCAGCTGTATGTCTTCTTTGGAGAATTGTCTAGTTAGGTCTTCTGCCCATTTTTCGATTGGGTTGTTCGTTTGTTTAATACGGAGCTGCATGAGCTCTTTATATACTTTGGAGATTAATCCTTAGTCCGTTGATCCGTACGCAAATATTTTTCCCATTCTGAGGGTTGTCCTTTGGTCTTGTTTGTCGTTTCCTGTGTGTAGCAAAAGCTTTTAAGTTTCATTAGGTCCCACTTCTTTCTTTTTGTTTTTATTTCCATTACTCTAGGAGGTGGATTAAAAAAGATCTTGCTGTGATTTATGTCAAAGCGTGTTATTGCTATGTTTTCCTCTAAGAGATTGATAGTATCCTGTCTTACGTTTAGGTCTGTGT
The DNA here is from genome assembly GCF_009873245.2 of Balaenoptera musculus. Classification (NCBI taxonomy): domain Eukaryota; kingdom Metazoa; phylum Chordata; class Mammalia; order Artiodactyla; family Balaenopteridae; genus Balaenoptera; species Balaenoptera musculus. The sequence goes on from NC_045806.1 coordinate 22,312,896, forward strand.
TCCATTTTGAGTTGATTTCTGTGTACGGTGTTTGGGAGTGTTCTAATTTCATTCTTTTACATGTGTCTGTCCAGTTTTCCCAGCACCACTTATTGTAGAGACTCTGTTTTCTCCATTGTGGATTCTTGTCTCCTTTGTCATAGATTAGTTGACCATAGGTGCGTGGCTTTATCTCTGGGCTTTCTATCCTGTTGCATTGATCTATATTTCTGTTTTTGTGCCAGTCCCATCGTGTCTTGATTACTGTAGCTTTGTAGTACAGTCTGAAGTCGGGCAGTCTGATTCCTCCAGCTCTGTTTCTTTCCCTCAAACTGCTTCGGCTCTTCTGGGTTTTATGTGTCTCCATACAAATTTTAAGATTTTTTTGGTTCTAGTTCTGGAAAAAATGCCATTGGTAATTTGAGAGGGATTGCACTGAATATGTAGATTGCTTTGGGTAGTATAGTCATTTTCACAACATTGATTCTTCCAATCCAAGAACGTGGTATCTCTCTCCATCTGTAGGTATCATCTTCAATTTCGTTCTTCAGTGTCATAGTTTTCAGCATACAGAACTTTTGTCTCCCTAGGTAGGTTTGTTCCTAGGTATTTTATTCTTTTTGTTGCAGTGGTTAATGGGAGTGTTTCCTTCATTTCTCTTTCAGATTTTCTTCAGTTAATATATAGGAATGCAAGGGATTTCTGTGCATTCATTTTCTATCGTGCATCGTTACCAAATCCATAGATTAGCGCTAGTTGTTTTCTGGTGGCATCTTTAGGATTCTCTAAGTATAATGTCATGTCATCTGCAAAGAGGATCTGGAAGTTAGAATAATGGGAATCACCCAATCAGAACAGCAGAAACCAAAATTGATTTCATTTTTGAAAATTTGCTTTTAAGAGATCTCTGAGATAACACAACATTCACATTATAGGGCTCCCAGAAGGGGAAGACAGGGAGAAGTGGATCAAGAATGTATTTGGGGAAATTAATTAGGGCTGAAACACTCCCTAACCTGATGAAGGAAACAGATATCCAGCTACAGGAAGCACAGAGGGTCCCAAACAAGATAAACTGAAACAAGACATGTCATAATTAAAATGGCAAAAGAGAAGTCTAAAGGCAGCAAGAGAAAAAGTCAAGTACCAGGGAGTCTCCATAAGGCTATCTGCTCATTTTGCTGTGGAAACTTTGCAGGTCAGAAGGGAGTGGCATGATATTATAATTCAAAGTGCTGAAATGGAAAAACCTCACAGCAAGGTTAGCATTTAGAATGGAAGGAGAGAGAAGTTATCTGACAAGCAAAAACTAAGAGAGTTTACCAATGCTAAACTTACCCTAAAGGAAATGTTGAAGGGTCTTCTCTAAGTGGAAAAGTAAGACCGAATCTATAGAAAAGGGAAAATCCCACTAGGAAACGCACATATGTAGTAAGGAGTGAGGCTCAACCACATAAATAAGCCAGTACGTAGATTAAAAGACAAAAAATCAACCATTAAATAACAGTGAAGGGATAAGCATAAAAATGTAAAATATGACATCAAAAACACAAAATGGAGGGGAGTACAAAATGTAGATCTTTTAGAAAGAGTGTGAACTTAAATGACTACCAGTTTAAACCAAGTAGCTATAATTTATAAGTCAACATATATGAACCCCACGGAAATCACAACTCAAAAACCTACAACAAACACACAAAAACTAAAAAGAAAGGAACACAAGCATGCTACTAAAGAAAATCATCAAACCACAAGGGAAGAAACAAAAAGAAGAAATGAACAGAGAAGAGCTACAATATACTATATAAAATAGATAAGCAACAAGGGGATATTGCATAGCACAGGGAATTATAGCCATTATCTTGTAATACCTTTTAATGGAGTATAATCTGTAAAAATACTGAATCATTCTGTTGTACACCTGAAACTAATATAATATTGTAAATCTATATACTTCAGTAAAAAAGTTTAGAGCAGAAATAAACAAAATAGAAAAAACAATAGAAACACAACACCAGAACAGTTGGTTTTTTGAAAGATAAACAAAATTTATAAACCCTTAGCTAGACTAAGAAAAACAGAAGACTCAGATAAATCAGAAATAAAAGAGGAGATATTACAACTGATACCATGGAAATGCAAAGGATCATGAGGCTATTAACAATTATATACCAACATTTGGATAACCTAGAAGAAATGGGTAAATTCCTAGAAACAAAAAATTTTCCAAGACTGTCCATTGACAGATGAACGGATAAAGAAGATGTGGTGTATATATACAACGGAATATTACTCAGCCATAAAAAAAAAGAATGAAATAATGCCATTTGCAGCAACATGGATGGGCCTAGAGATTATCATACTAAGTGAAGTTAAGTCAGACAGAGAAAGACAAATACCATATGATATCATTTATATGTGGAATCTAAAATATGGCACAAATGAACATATCTATGAAACAGAATCACAGACATAGAGAACAGACTTGTGGTTCCCAAGGGGGAGGAGGGGTGAGGGAGGGAAGGATCGGGAGTTTGGAATTAGCAGAGGCAAGCTTTTATATATGGAATGGATAAACAAGGTCCCACTGTATAGCACAGAGAAGTATATTCAATATCCTGTGACAAACCATAATGGAAAAGAATATGGAAAAGAATGTATATATATATATATGTATAACCAAGTCACTTTGCTGTACAGCAGAAATTAACATGACATTGTAAATCAGCTACACCTCAATAAATTTTAAAAAACAAAAGAAAAAAAATATTTTACCTGATATGCTAGTTTCACAAAAAAGAGATTCAAAATTGTTACCAGCTTTAAGCGTCAAAATTAGTATAATTTGTGCTGGCTACTGTGCTATATTCTTACTGGGGATGAACCATATACACGGAACTCTTTGTTCTGTGTCAGTATTGATCAAAACTTGTTACTGTTTGTAGTTAGTTTTCACCACTTAATTGATTGTTATTGGAAACTTTCTGAAATTGGCAAATAGCTTGGTTGTGTTCTACCATGTAGTATAAGTATAGTCATAAAGTAATAGCTGGAAAAAAATTTAAATATGATGAAATTGTAACTAGTATGTGTATGATTCCATATACATACTTTAAAAATATCAGCAACAAGATCTGTATGAGGAAAACTACAAAACACTAATAAAAGAGACCAAAACAGAACTAAATAAGTGTAGAGATATTTCATGTTCATCAATAGGAAGATTTGTTATTGCCAAGATGTCAGTTCAGCCCAACTTGATCTATAGATTCAACACAATCTCAATCAAAATCTCAGAAAGTTATTTTGTGGATATCAACAAGTTGATTCTAAAGTTTATATGGAGAAGCAAAAGACTCAAAATGGCCAACACAATATTAAAGGAAAAGAACAAAGTCAGAGGACTGACACTATGAAAGAATAGATGAATAGATCAATGGAACAGAATAGAGAGCCCAGAAATAGACCCACATAAATATAGTCAGTTGATCTTTGACAAAAGAGTAAAGACAATACATTGCAGAAAAGATAATCTTTTTCAACAAATGATGCCAAACAGCTAGGCATCCACATGCAAGCAAAAAAAAAAAAAAAAGAAAGAATCCAGACACAGAACTTAGACCCATCACAAAAAAATAAATCAAAATGGATCATAGAACTAAATGTAAAATGAGAAACTATAAAATTACTAGAAGGTAACATAGCAGAAAATGTGGATAACCTTGGGCATGGTGCTGACTTTTTAGAAGCAACACCAAAGGCAAGATCCATGAAAGAAACAATTGATAAATTGGACCTTATTAAAATTAAAAACTTCTCTGTGGAAGAAACTGTGAAGAGAATGAGAAGACAAGCCACAGACTGGGAGAAACTACTTGCAAAACACGTCTGATAAAGGACTGTTATGTAAAATATATAAAGAATTCTTAAACTCAACAATAAGAAAACAAACAACCTGATTTTAAAATGAGCAATAGATTTGAATAGAAAGCTCATCAGATACCTCACAGATGGCAAATAAACATATAAAAAGATGTTCCACATTGTATGTCATTAGGGAAATGAAAATTAAAACAACTCTGAGATAACTCTACACACCTAAAACCCAAAACACTGACACCACCAAATGTTGGCAAGGAAGTGGAGCAACATGAACAATCATTCATTGCTGGTGGGAATGCAAAATAGTACAGCCACTTTAGAAGACAGTCTGGTGATTTCTTACAAAACTAAACATATATTCTTATCATATGATCCAGCCATTGTACTATTTGGTACTTACCCAAATGAATTGAAACTTATGTCTACACAAAAACCTGCACACAGATCTTCATAGCAGGTTTATTGCCAAAACCTGGAAGCAACCAAGAGGTCCTTCAGTAGGTAACTGCATAATAAACTATGGTGCATCCAGACAGTGGATAGTATTCACCACCAAAAAGAAATAAGCTATCAAGCTGTGAAGAGACATGGAGGAACTTTAAATGCATATTACCAAATGAAAGAAGCCAATTGGAAAGGCTACACACTGTATGATTCCAATATTCTGGAAAAAATGAAACAATGGAGATAGTATTAAAAAGATCAGTGGATACCAGGGGTTGGGGCAAGGGAGAGATGATAGTTTCACTGCCCTAAAAATACTGTGCGCTCTACGCTGTACCATACTACAATGGTGGATACATGTCATTATACATCTGACCAAACCCACAGAATGTTGAACACCAAGAGTAAATCCCAGGATAAACTATGGTGATAATGAGGTGTCTGTGTAGATTCATTGATGGTGACAAGTGTAGAACTCTGGTGGGGGATATTGATAGTAGGGGAGGCTGTGTGTATGTGGAGGCCAGGGGTATATGGGAAATCTCTGTATCTTGTACTCAATTTTGCTGTGAATCTAAAACTACTCTTAAAAAATCGTCTATTTAAAAGTGGGAAAAAAGCAGCAAAAAAAATTACCCAGACTGAATCATGATGAAATACAAAATCTGAACAGACCAATGATGTATAAAGAGATTGAATCAGTAATCAAAGCCCTCCCAACAAAAGTCCAGGACCAGATATCTTCCCAGGTGAATTCCACCAAAAATTTAAGGAAGAAATAACACAAATCCTTTCTAAAACACTGAAGAGAAGACTTTCAGACTCATTTTATGTGGCCAGCATACTACCCTGATGCAAAAGCCAGACAGAGACAGCATAAGAAAACTACAAGCCAATATACCTATTCAACATAGTTATAAAAATCCTCCACAAAATACTAGCAAGCCAAATTTGACAGTATGTTAAAAGAATAATACACCATGACCAAATGGGAGCTATCCCTGGGATGCAAGGATGGTTCACTGTATGTGAATCAATAAATGTGTGCATCCCATTAACACAATAAAGAGTAAAAGTCACATAATCATCTCAATAGATGCAAGCAAAGCATGTGACAAAATTCATCACCCTTTCTCATGATAGAAACTCTCAACAAACTAGGCATAGAAGGCACTTACCTCAACATAACAAAGGCCTTACATGACCAGCCCACAAGTAATATTATACTCAATGGTGAAAAACTTAAGTTTTCCTCTAAGGTCAGGAATAAGACTAGGATGTCCACTAATAGCCACATCAATTCAACAGAGTATTGGAAGTTCCAGCCAGTGCAATTAGGCAAGTAAAAGATTTAAAAGGCATCCAAATTGGAAAAGAAGTAAATTACCTGTTTGCAGATGACATGATTTTATACATAGAGAAGCCTATATAGACTCCACACATACACCAAAAATCCTGTTGAAACTAATAAATGAATTCAGTAAAGTGGAAGGATACAAAATCAACATATAAAAATCAACTGTGTTTCTGAACACTAACAACAAACTATCCCCAAAAGAAAGTATTAAAAATTCTCATTTACAATAACATGAAAAAGAATAAAATACTTAGAAATAAACCTAACCAAGGAGGTAAAAGCCTCTTATACTGAAAACTTAAAACATTGCTGAAAGAAATTAAAGACACAAATAAATCAAAGGATATCCATGTTCATGAATTAGAAGACTTAAAATTGTTAAAATGCCCACACTACCCAAAGTGGTCTATAGATTCAATTTAAACCCTATCAAAATCCCATGACAATTTTTTTTTCTACTGAAAAAGTAATCCTAAAATTCATATGGAACCACAAAAGATCCAACTAGCCAAAGAAATCTTGAGGAAGAACAAAGCTAGAGGCATCATATTTCCTGATTTCAAAATATACTACAAAAATACAGTAATTAAAACAGTATGTTATTGGTATAAAAACAGGCAGATCAATGGAACAGAACTCAGAAATAAACCGACATATATATATAAATATATATATATATTTATATATATATATATTTATATATATATATATATATATATATATATATATATATATATGATCAACTAATCTTCAAAAAGGGCACCAAGAATACACCATGGTTTTGGGAAAACTGAGCATCTACATGCCAAAGAATGAAACTGGACACTTGCACTTTATACAAAAATCAACTCAAAATGGATTCATGATTTAAACATAAAATTTCAAACTGTAAACTCCTAAAGTAATACATAGGGGAAAAGCTTTATGACATTGGTCTTGTCAATGAGTTTTTGGATTTGAAAACAAAAACACAACAACAGCAAAAACAGACAAGTGACTACATCAAAGGAAATAAAAGAGTAAAAAGACAAACTATTGAATGGGAGAAAATATTTGGAAGCCATATCTTCAATAAGGGCTTAATATCCAAAATATTCAAGTAACTCCTACATCTCAACAGCAAAAAAACAAATAACCTGATTAAAAAATGATTAAAGAACTTGAGTAGACATTTTCCAAAGAAGACATACAAAATGGCCATTAGCTAGCTAGCTAATGCTAGCTTTGCAACTCCCAACCCGTGAGCTGGGGGACTGAATCACCTGTCCAAAACTCCCCAGCTAGCAGTGGCTGACTTAACAGTTTGGTTTGGAGATGGGCTAAAATGAAGTACTTTTTGCTTAACAGTTAAAGCCCACATCCTCTAGTTCTTAATCCAGAGGTCTTTTCAAGGTAACATTTACTTTATCGCCAGGGGGGTGGGGGTGGGGGGTTAGTTGGGTTTGAAAAATCAATGGAAAAAATTTGCTCTAGCTGATATAAAAGGGCCTAACCATATTTTTGAGCATAAATTAAGATTTTGATTGTATTTGAGTTTAAAAATACAAGTTTCAATTGAAAATATGTTTTGTTGTTTTAGCCTAGAAGACTAAAAGAAACCAACAAAACAATAACAGTTTTCAAAAATCAAGATAAAACATGTTTTTTTAATTGAAGTATAATTGATGTACAATATTATGTGTAACAGGTGTACAATATAATTCACAATTTTTAAAGGTTATACTCCATTCATAGTTATTTTAAAATATTGGCTCTACTCCCTGTGTTGTACAATATATCCTTATAGCTTATTTTATATATAATAGTTTGTACCTTTTAATCCCCTACCCCTATATTGCCCCTCCCCACTTCCGCACTTCCCACTGGTAACCACTAGTGTGTTCTTTCTGTGAGCCTGTTTTTGTTATATTCACTAGTTAAGTGATAACATACCATATTTGTCTTTCTCTAACTCATTTCACTTAGCCTAATGCCCTCCAAGGCCATCCATGTTGTTGCAAATGGCAAAATTTCATTCTTTTTAAGATAAAACATGTTTTAAGGCACCTTTTATGAACTAAAATTTATGTTTTCATTTGCTTCCAAGACCCTCAACTACTATATAAAAAGTGGATATTAGTAATATCAATAATCATTCATACTTAGCATATATTTTTTCAAGAATTTTAGTCTCCACATAACTCTTTGTAGTAGGCTCAGATATATTCCGATTATACAGATGAGAAACCCAAAGAAAGCAAAGATGGTTCAAATAACTTTCCTAAGCTCACAGCTGATAAATGTCACCCCCTATATTCAAATAGCGTGTAACTATAGAAGTCTCCTGGGCTTTGGTGCTACATAAACTCTGACATAGGATGTATACTTTATAGTGAAAGAATTGCACAAATCTTTCATTCATTAATACTCATCATTACGTTTTTATACAATACTAGAGAAAAAAAGATGAGTAAAGAAGTTTATCATTGCAAAGTGGTCTGTAAGCTTAAAATTACAACTTTCAATATTTATTTAATAGAACAGGCAATTTTCCAGTCACTTTTAAGGAAGAAAACATCTAAGGTATTTTTCTTTGTAACTACTGTAGCAAGTTACTCTAGTTACTACAATTAATTTTGACACTACCATGATTTTGAGTATTACTCCATTAAAATAGGAATAAATGGCAGAACTATCATATGGCAACATGAAATGAAATAAAAATCCAATTTTGAAAAATATATATGACTTTTGACTTTGAGGAGACACTTCACTCATATTTATGAAACACTTCTAAGGGTTTGAGAACTTAAAAGTTTTTGTCAAAGAGCTGTAAACTTCTGGAAAATAATACATAAACATTTATAGGCAGGACTACAACCGTGGAATTTGTTCATAGCATAAATAATTTTCACATGAACCTTAAAGTCATAAAGCTCATATTCTGGAAGCCTAATTTTAAAAAAGCTCTATTTAAATATTCTTGGCTTCCCTTGCTTGATTTAGGACTGCAGGGAAGCTCTGCTACAAGTCAATAAAATAACAACATAAAGTAGCTCAGTTTTGTATTGTGCAAACCAGGTGCATAATTAAGTCTGTGCCTTGGCTGAGTTGTTTTGATCTCTCCCCACTGTCTTGTATGGACCCTGTGTGCCAACATCTGCCCATTAGTCCCTGAAATCTGTCCTGCCATTTAATGAACCTTCTCATCTTTTTAGCGTTTTTCTGTATTTGACCAAAACATTCTTGATGCTTAAGTAAACATCGTCTTATTCTGAACCACCACTACCACCTCCACTCCCAAATACACTGATACATACATATAATGGAACAAGAAAAAAAAGACTGAGGGTTTCTTGAGGACTGGGTTCTACTAATCTCTTCCTAATTTGGGGTTGGAGGAAATTTTGCAAAAAGAAAAGCTTCTTTTAAAGTACTTCACTTTAGCCCATCTCCAAACCAACTGGCATTCACTCTCAGAAGCTCACAGTTATTAAGAATAATACTTGTAGCTGATTATGTTAATTATGCTTAAAGGAAAATTTAAACAGAGTTTGATAGGAGTGGTCATTGACTTAAAGAGGAAGAGCTCTTTGTCCTTGTGTAAGGAAGGAGAGAGCAGTTGCAGTTTAATTAAAATGAACAAGTCATCAGTTGGAGATAAGTAACAGAGAGGCTCACACTAAAATGAATTGAAGGTATTAGATATATATGAAGCAAAATGGTATTAAAATATTCATCCCAGCAGCTAGGTATACAGTCACATTTACTGTATCCCAGCAGCGGACCCTCAACTGGCCAGAACCTCTTCCAGAGCCTCCCTGAGGGCCAGGGCAGCTAAGCAGGATCCCAACCCCACTCCTGGCTCTTTTGGTCACCAGGAGGCAGTCTCCCTTCAGGGATGGGTCTGGAATTAGGGTGTGGAAGGACCGAGCCCTGGGCCTGCCTGCAGCTGGGCCCGTGCCTTGCCCTGTGCTCTCAACCCAACATGTACAGTTGGCCCTTGGCCATGAGACCCACATCTCTGCTTCTCTTCAGGGTTAAGCATTTAAAAAAAAAAAAAAAACTCAGCAGGAGGGATATAGCTATGTTTACTATATCCAACGTATGGAAGATTTGTATAAACATATGGTAGACCAATTTACATTTATGGAAACTTTCTCCTCTCCCCTCCATCCTTTCCTATGGGATAGAGTTTTTCTGGGGTTAACAAAGCAATAGGAATCTGACATAGAATATAAGAGACTTGTATGTTCAAAGCAAACTAGCAAGTGTACGTTCAGACGTGGTTCTAGGCCCCACAGGAAAGATCAAGTGGCTATAGTGTTTGGAGGCTAGAGCATTATATATTCAAGAAAATCCTAATATTTTACCTTTAGTAAATAGCATTCATTACGCTTCTATTGGATTTTCAGCATTCTAGGAATAGTTTCTCTTTAAACCTGGGTTAATCTGGCAGCCACAGAAGCATAAGGGCTCTATGGATAGAATTCAAGTGACCCCTGAACTTGGAAGGAAAAACTGTTTTCATTAGGTTTAACTGAAATTGATCTTTCTCTTTTATCATGACTAAGTAATAAATCACAGTACTAGTAGTAACTATGATTTTGTAACCAGCAGAAGTCACAGATAGTATATCATATTGTATTTGTCACTGATCTCCTAAAATGTGTTTTATGGTTATAATGACTTAAAAATTACTAGTTAGTAAACCTGCCAATAGATATTGTTATTAAAAGCATTAATACAGAAATGTACATGCCCTTATATCACAAATTTAATATTTTGATGATTGCATTCCAAATGGTTCCATTATAGTCCGATGCATTTAATTTTATGCACTCGCTGATGTTATTCTGAGATAGCATATATACACATCACCAGAAGTCCAAGGAGTTTGTGACTTTTAAAAGGTTAAGGACCCCTACCTTAAATACCTCAAAAATTTCTAAGTTTCCAAAAAGAGTTGTAGGCAACCATATCTGACCACAGGCTAGATATGGCCCTTAATGCAAGAATTTGCTTAGTTTGAAATGCAAAACTGACAATGATTTGAAACCAAAATACAGTTAATGATGTATCAGAAATCTAAGCTTTAGCTACTTTGTCACCATCTGTGGAATTTACATGTTTCCAGGCATGTCAGAGAATTGGAAAGTGCTTATAAGCAGCATTCGAAATGTATACGGGATTAAGAAAGGAGTAAAGTTACAGGTGGTGCTGGGAACTTAAAAAGTGTCAGCACATATCCAATGGACCTACACATACTTCCAAAAACGTATATAACACACGTCTAAGAATTTTAATCCCCCACTGATCTAAATGTGAATATCTGGCCATGTGCACAGGAACCATTCCTGGGTCAATCCCTAAAGCAATGTTTCATCTGCATCTAATTTTCACATATCTTTGACAGTTTAAACCATAAAATTGACATTTTAATCTTAAACTTCTATACATAAAATTGACACTACAATCTTAAAATTGACATTCTGTTCTGCTGAACTGGCAGTTTAAGTTGTCATGAAAATGCTAACTGGCTTTAAGTTTGGTTGGGTTTTTTTTGTTTTTTTAATTAGTACATAGGTCATTTGAGGAAGTTTTTCTTACCAAAGGGTTTTAGCAAATTGTTTTCCAGTAAATTTGTTTCAATCTCAGTGACCGGTGGATATGACAGCACTCAGAGGGAATGATAGCAGTGCCCTGCAGGGGCAATAGTACCCAGAAGAATTTTCCAAAGTTTGAGAACAAAGCCACAGAGAAACTGGCGAAATATGATCATATTTGTCTTAGCCTAGGTTCACTGGAGAACAGAGCCCGTGCTGAAACTTTTTTGGGGAGTATGAAAAGCAAGAGCACCAGAAAAGTGAGATAAGGAAGAGGGAGGAGCAAATACTGAGGGTATCAAATGCCAATTCTAAAGAAGGCAAAGACCAAGAGACCAAGCAGAAAGCTGTGGCTCAGAGATTTCAGCAGGCAACAAGGCTTCACACATTAAAATTGCTGTCAAAACTATCAAGAACATGAGCCAGAACAAGAGGGGCCAAGGTCCAGAGATGAGAGAATCTAGAAAAGTATGTATAACACAGCCTCGACAAATTCTAAAACCTAAAGCACGATAATTATAAATACAATCTTAAATAAGTATATTATAGTTCAACTGATGAAAATCAAATATAAAGAGGAAATCTTGAAGGAGGCAGATGAAAAGGTATGCTACCTTCATATAATAAGATTGAAAGTTGATTTCTCAACAGAAAATATGAAACCATGGAATGCCATTTTAAAAATAGAAACAACGGCTAATCTAGAATTCCCTACCCATTTAAAAAGCTCCCAAAATGAACATGAAATTTAGATTTTGATATATAAAACAAGTGAGAGAGCTCATGAAAAGCAGAACTGCCTTATAATATATGCAAAGGGACTTCTTCAGGCAGAAAAAAACATCATCCTAGGTAGAAGCCTTTGTTCCTGGAAATTCAGGAAAAAAGGAAGAAAATGGCAAAGGATTAAGAGATATTTTTTACATAAATTACTATAGAATATTATAAACAATGCTCATTATATCTTATGGCATTAAATATGTGTAAAATTAAAATATATAACAATACTACAAAAGGTGAGAAGGCAATAAATATAGATAAAATGTTCAAACTTTCTAATATTGTCTGGAAAGTTAAAAAATACTAAATTATAGTCAACTGTAATAAGCCACCAAAAAGATAATAGTAATAAAAGGATAACCTAACAAGCTGAAAGGAAGGGGCAATTGAATTTAAAAAGAAAAACTTGATCATTCCAAATGTGGGCAAAAAGGAGAGAAAAATGGACTAAATAAAATCACTAATGAAAAACATTGTAAGAATGATTTCTTAAGTCAAAATCCAACCATATCAGGAGAATGAGAAGACGAGCCACAGACTGGGGGGAAATATTTGCTAAAGACATACCTGATGAAAGACTTTTCCAAAATATATTTGAAATGCATATTCCAAAATATACAAAGAACTCCTAAAATTCAACAATAAGACAACACACACAATTAAAACTTGGGCGAAAGACCTTAACAGATCCCCTCACCAAAGAAGATACGCAGGTGACATATAAAAAGATGCCACACATCATATGTCATCAGGGAAATGCAAATTAAAACAACAATGAACTACCATTACACATCTATTAGAATGCCCAAAATCTGGAACACTGACAAAACCAAATGCTGGGGAGGATATGGAACAATAGGGAACACTCATTCATTGATGGCTGGTATATAAAATGGTACAGCCACTTTGGAAGTCAGTTTGGCAGTTTCTTACAAAACCTAAACATAGTCTTACCATAAGATCCAGCAATTGCACACCTTGGTATTTACCCAAAGGAATTAAAAGCTTATGTCCATACAAAAACCTGCACATGGATGTTTACAGCAGCTGTATTCACAATTGTCAAAACTTAGAAGCAATCAAGATGTCCTTCAGTCGGTGAATGAATAAATTGTGGTACATCCAGACAATAATATTACTCAGTGCTAAAAAGAAGTGACTTATTAAGCCATGACAAGACATGGAGGAACAATACATTTATATTACTAAGTGGAAGAAACCAATCTGAAAAGTCTACATAATTTATGACTGCGAGTATATGACATTCTGGAAAAAGCAAAACTGTAGAGACAGTAAAAAGATCAGTAGTTGCCAGGGGCTGGGGTAAGGGAAGGATGAATAGGTAGAGCACAGAGGATTTTCAGAGCAATGAAAATATGCTGTATGATACCATAATGATGGATACATGTCATTATACATTTGCTCAAACTCATATAATGTACAATACCAAGAGTGAACTATAATGTAAACTATGGACTTGTGGGATTATGATGTGTCATCATAGGTTCATCCTTGGTAAAAACTGTGTCATTCTGGTGAGTGACGTTGATAATAAAGGAGGTTGTGCATGTTTGGGGGCAGGAGTTGTAAAGAAAATCTCTGTACCTTCTCCTCAGTTTTGCTGTGTACCTAAAATTGCTGTGAAAAATAAAGCCTTAATTTAAATAAACAATTATACAAAAATTCAAGGTGAAAAGATTCAAGAAGATTGACTACTTAAACACTATCTAAAAGAAAATTGATGTAACAATATTTTGGTCAAAATAGACTTCAAGGCAAAACTCAAGACTAGAGGCAAAGAGGGACTTCTCATAATGATAAGAGAGCCAGTCTATCAGGAGATATGATTCTAAATTTAGATGAATCTAATAACAGTTTCAAAATAGGTAAAGCAAAACAGACAAAGAGAAATAAACCAATCAACAAACATAGTGAGAGATTTCAATACACCTTTTGTAATAACTGATTATGTAGACAAAAAATCAGTAAGGATGCAGAACAAGATTAATAGTTCTGACTTAGTAGACACATAAAATGCTGTAAACAACAACTTCTAGAATATATATTGTTTGAAGTGCTTTTGGAAAATATACTCAAATTGACCATGGATCATAAAGCAAACCTCAAAAATGTTGAAAGGACTGACAGGGTTTGAGTATTCTCTCTGACCACAGTGGAATCAAATCAACAACAAAAGCAATGATAAGGCCAAGATATCCCTAAGTGTTTGTAAATTAGGCAATATACTACTAAATAATCCATTGGTGACAGAAGAAACATAATCATACTTAGAAAATATTTTAACTGAATAACAAAAACATGACATGGAAAATCATGAGGAATGCAGCGAAAGCTGTGCTCAGAGAGTAGCAATAGCCTCCTAAAATTCATATATTTCAAATGAAAAAAATGCGGAAATTCATTGATTTAATCTTATGTCCACCAATGAACCCAAACAAACCACAGACTAAACCCAGAGTAAGAAAACAGGTAATGTACATAAGAAATTAATGGAGATCAATATACAATAGAATCAACAAAGTCAAAATTTGGTTCTTTAGAATCTCAAAAGTATGATGATTCAAAAAAGAAAAGGCACAAATTACCATTATCAGAAATCACTGGCATATCACACATACCCAATAGAGGTATTTCAAAATAAGAGAATGTTGTGAACAACTGTATATGATTAAATTTAAAATTTTAGATGTAATGAAATGTATAAATTCACTGAAAAACACAACTTGCCCAACTTGGCACAGGAAAAACCCCCAACATTCTGAAAAAAAAAGTTGTATATACATATATAATCATTTATTTCTGTTAAAATGAACCCATAATTTAAAATACTTTAAGAAAATATCAGGATGAGATAGCCTCTTCACTGCATTCTTCTAAATATTTCAGTAAGCAGTAACAAAAATCATACACAAACTTTTCCAAGGTCGGGGGGAGAATATGAATGAATCTCTTGTTTCATGAGGCCAGAATAACTACGATACGAAAATCTGACCAGAACATTACAAGAAAGAAATTTACAGGCCAATCTGAACATAGAAACAGAAATCCTCAACAAGACATTAGCAAATTAAATCCAGTAATATTTTAAAAGAATTATACATCACAAGCTGGTTTTATTTCAAAGAAGCAACATTGTCTTAACATAAGATCTGTCAATATAATAATTCACCACATTAACAGAATATAAGAGAAAAATATCTTTTCAGATACAGGAATTTTATAAAATTCAGCACCTAATAAAAATCTCTGAGCAAACCAAGAATAGAAGGAGATTTGTTTAATCTGATGAAAAGTATCTATCAAAAACAGCAACATCTGGGGACTTCCCTGGTGGTCCAGTGGTAAAGAATCTGCCTCCCAATGAGGGGACGTGGGTTCGATCCCTGGTCCGGGAACTAAGATCCCACATGCCGAGGGGCAACTAAGCCTGTGGGCCTCAACTAGAGAGCCCGCCTGACTCAAACTACAGAGCCCACGTGCTCTGGAGCCCTCACACCACAACTAGAGAGAAGCCAGTGCGCTGCAATGAAAGATCCTGCATGCCGCAATGAAAGATCCACACAGCCACAACTAAGACCCGACGCAGCCAAAAATAAATAAAATAAAATAATAAAATAATAATTTAAAAAATAGCCACATCTGTAATCTCATGCTTGCTTAAAATGCAGAGCCTGGAAGAGCTGCCCCACTATTTAAACTGGTAACTCATACCCCAGATGGAGATTAAGGAGGGTAACTGGGCTGATCACTTAGGGTAGAAAAAAATTACCCTGGAGAAACTAGAAACCTAAGCCTTTGCTATGCATAGGAGTGGGTTTGCACTTGGTCTCTGAGGGTAGGAAATCACAGTCAAGGAATTACCATGATAATTGGTCCAGCATTGTGGACTTATACAGATATAACCAAAAAATCCTGCATTGGAATGCCTCCACAGTCAACAACAAGGAGAAATTACAGAGAAAAATAAAAATCCAACTCAAGTACATAGTTAAAAATTATAAATCTTTCAAGGAAACTAAGCCATCATAAAAACTGAAAGAATGAATACTTTGAAGAAGTAGAGATAATAGATCTGAATGGCAGTTTAAGATAAGTGTTTATTGTTAATGCATCACAAGTATAATAAATTATAATAAATGTAATAAAATGAAAAAAGTGTGTTTAAATTCAAAGAACCTAATCGCATATTAATAAATGACTGGAGATATAAATTGTGGTACATTTGTGCAATGGGATTTTACACTGTGTTTAAATGAGGCAGCTCCATATATTATGAAATGAAACATTCTTTGAGATATAGTTTGGGGAATTAAAAAAAGGTACAGAGCAGTGTTTACAGTATGCCATCTTTTCTGAGAAAGAAATATGACTATACACACATACACACACACACACACAAACATGAAAATTCAGTCATATCTTTGGAAGAAAACATAAGACACTCGGAACACTGTTTGCCACTATAGAAAAGAACTGAGTGGGCAGGCAATAGGAGTGGGAGGAAAACCATTTGGACAGCTATTATATCCTTTGAATTTTACTTCTTATTTGTGTATCACCAAGTACCAAAACTTTAAAAATTCTTAAAAATTAAAATACAATGTAAAATATTGAGAGAAACGATGGTTACAAAACCAAGCAATGGCAGAGAAACATGATAAAATACTAGTCAGCTTTTTAAAAATTTATTTATTTAATTTATTTTTGGCTGCGTTGGGTCTTCATTGCTGCGTGCGAGCTTTCTCTAGTTGCGGAGAGCGGGGGCTACTCTTCATTGCAGTGCACGGGCTTCTCATTGCAGTGGCTTCTTTTGCTGCGGAGCACGGGCAGTGGGCTCTAGGCACACTGGCTTCAGTAGTTGTAGCACTCGGGCTCAGTAGTTGTGGCGCACGGGCTTAGCTGTTCCACGGCATGTGGGATCTTCCCAGACCAGGGCTTGAACCCGTGTCCCCTGCATTGGCAGGTGGATTCTTAACCACTGCACCACCAGGGAAGCCCTACTGGTCAGCTTTTAATTTGTGTGTGCACGTGTGCTCAAATGGATTTCCTAGAATCATTCTTTAATAGTTGGTCTGAAAGGCTCTGAGGAGTGGTGTTTTGAGCTAGCTACTGCTCTTCCCTACTGGGAACTCTGAGAGCAAGGATAAGTACTGTCTCATACAAAACCGTAGCTAACCCTAGAGACAATGTATGCGAAATGCAGCAGTTTTTAAGCCTAACTCTCCCATTCCTCTCTTCATTAAAAAGGTAGCTGATAAACCGTGTCTTTTCTCGTCAATTCTTCTACGTTTCCAGGGACCTCGAGTCATCCGCAAAATTAATGTTAACAATTTGAGTTACTGCAGACATAATTTCCAAACTCCTGCAAGTTTATACTGAGGTGGCAGACTGAAAGATATCAGGATTTCACATAGCATTTCTCCACGTTCCATGCACATTCCCCCACCTTTCTCTTTTTATTTTGTTAGCTGAAGCTGGTCTGGTTTCTTTCTTGTTGCCAGTTCCTTTCCCTATTCCTTCATAACTGCTGTCCAAAAGTCTAAGGATAATTACAAAATAGCTATAAAGAGAAAAATTATTAATGGGCCATTCTCAGGAATGAGTTTGAATGATGATGAATTTTGGTAGATGGAAGAAAGAAAGTTCAGATATTAGAACTGCTGCCCATGAATTCTATGACACCTTAGTTTTCATTTTTGAAACTGCTTAATGAGGCAACAGATACAAAGTTTCAAGACATCAAACAGAGAAAGGTTGCGTGCTGTTGGTGGGAATGTAAACTGGGACAGCCACAATGGAAAACAGTATGGCGTTTCCTCCAAAAGTTAAAAATGGAACTACCACATGCTCCAGGAATCCCACTTCTGGGTATATATCCAAAAGAATTTAGATCAAATTCATTGCACCGTTATTCACAATACCCAAGAGGTGGAAACAACCTAAATGTCCATCAGTAGATCAATGGACAAAGAAAATGGGGTGTATGCATACAATGGAATATTATTCAACATTTCAAAAAGAAGAAAATGCTACCATTTGTGATAACATGGGTGGACCTGGAAGACATTACGATAAGTGAAGTACTGAATAGGACAGACACAGAAGGACAAATACTGCATGATTCCACTTATATGAGGAATCTAAAATCCATAGTCAAACTTACAGAAACAGAGAGTAGACTGATGGGTTGTGTAACCGAGCAGGGCCCTATGAGACCTTCCCAGAATAGACCCCCCTCCCATGTCCTCCGCCTGCCTTTTGTTTGGAGAAAAACTTTAGTCGCCGAATAAAATTTAATCAGAGAAGTGAGAAAATGCAGAAAGAAAGGAAAACAGTCAAGCAAGACAAAATAATAATTCTTTAGCCATGAAACAAAGTCAAGGACCTTTAGTTCTTCCCCAAGGACTATAGGTAATATTGTGAGCCATGTCCTCTGAGCTGTTTTGCAGATACTGAACCCCGCCCCCAGGTGAAAGAAGTTAACCATATGCTGCCCACAAGCACGGAGACCCCAGACCGGTTGGAACCAGAAGGCTGATGAAGCTGAGTCCCCATTACCTCACCATCAACCAGTCAGAAGAATGTCCACGAGCTGACCACGCCCTGCTCCTTGAGCACTATAAGACTCCTCACTACCCACTCCAGGGCGGGACACACAGTCTTGAGCGCATTAGCCTGCTGTGGCCCCCTTTGCCTGGCAAAGCAGTAAAGCTATTTCTTTCTACTTCACCCAAAACTGTCTCTGAGATTTAATCCTGCACCGGTGTACAGAGGCCGAATTTCAGTAACAGTTGCCAGGGGCTGGGAGGAGAGGGGAAAGGGGGAGCTACTGTTTAACAGGTATAACCTTTCAGATAGATATACAGAGAAATAAGTTCTAGCGATCTGCTGTCCAACACAGTGCATATAGTTAACAGTATTGTATTGTGGACTTAAAATTTTGTTAAAAGGGTAGATCTCATGTTTAGTGTTTGCAAGAACACTTTCTCTGGTAATGGAGCCAACAGCTGTCAGATTAAAAAAGCAACTAAAAAGACACTACGGATATCAAAAGCTGCATTTCAAATTGCTAAAATCAGGGAAAATAGCTCCCCCTCCAAACTGGTGTATTTTCAAATGTGAAAGTCCATTATGTTTGGCGATCAGGAATTTCAAAGTCAGAGTAAAGGTTGATGTGCCACTGCATTATAAACCACAATTCCCTTGAACATATTTTTTTGGTAGGATTATGCCTACAGACTGCAATTCAGGTGTTAGCAGGGGGCTGACTCCTGTCAAGAAAAAAAGAGCTTGAGCAGAAAGTCCGCCACTGTCACTGCAGTCTGTGCTGGTCGATGTCACCTTCACTTGAGGCACTGCAGTCACTGACGAAAAAAGTTTTGACCTGAAATTATTCTATTCCTAAATATAATTATTACCATAGGAGAAAAAAGTTTTGGTAGTTATTTAATATCTACCTTTTCTTGTGAAGTTTTTCGAGGTAAGGATGTTTTACTTGTAAATTTAAGCTACAACAAAAAATAGCTAAATTTTACTAAGTGCTTGCTCTGTGACAGACACTTTTCTGAATAGTCTATATGTACATTACTTCATTAACTGTTATTTTTTTATTTTTGTTTTTCTTCCAGTTTTACTGAGATGTAACTGACATATGGTACTATATATAAGTTCAATGTGTACAGCATAATGATTTGGCTTCCATTTGTAACCACAGAACCAGCCCGAAACTGGCCCTATCCTGTTTCTAACAAGATACTGAACTATTTCTCTGAGACAGAAGAACAACCGCAAGTTGTGCAGCCGAAGCAGGCACAGAGGAGAAAATTCTGACCTCAAACAACACACGGAACCCTTTCAGAAGGGAAGGGTCCATTGTCCAAGAAGATCCCATGCTGAAGCCCCTTCCCCATACTTTACCATACATGGCCAGGTTCCAAAGCCTTCCAATCGACACTTGCCCCCCAGCGCTTCCAAATACCTATCCTCCCCTAACTCATAGAAGTTTGATGGAACCCCCCCATCAGAGAAGCTCATTAGAGCCATGCCCTCCTGTCTGCTTGCTGGTTGACCTTGCAATAGAGCTTTTTCTTTTCTCAAAAGCAGATGCTATAGTATTGGCTTCTACGCACGTTGGGCAGCAAGCCCTTTGCTCGGTAACACGTACATCATGAAATGATTATCACAATAAGTTTACTGAACGTCTATTATACAGGTACAAAAATATTTTTCCTTGTGATGAGAATTCTTAGGATTTACTCTACTGACAACTTTCATATATAACATGCAACAGTGCTAATTATATTATGTGGTGCTTCATTAACTTTTCATAACCCACAGGAGGTACTATTATTAGCATCATTTTACAGGGGACAAAACTGATCATAGGAGAAGTGAAGTAACTTGCCCAAAGTTACACAATTAGTAGTAAACCAGGAACTGAATACCCATTACACAATCCCAAAATTGTAATTTTTCTAGAACAGCACACCACTTTGCCAAATACTTTTTCACCACTGTATATTGTTGATTTCATGTAATTAGGTGAATTTCTTTTGACAGTGGGATGAAAATAAGATTAGAAGGATCAAGAAACACTATCTAAAATATTGAGACTACTTTATGAAACATATCCTAATCTTTAATTATATATATTGGCTTGAGCTTTATTTGTATATTTATTAGTTGATTTTCCATCTTCTTCTCAAATATATAAGCCTTATAAAGAGAAAAACTCTGTTCTCCAAAATATCTCCATCACTTAGAACACAGACTAGCACGTGGTAAATGTAAACTATTTGACGAATGAATGACTTAATGATGAGACAACATATTTACTACTATTTCCTTAATTTTTTTCTTCAGAAGTGTCTCTATTTATAGTTTTAAATTAATTTTTATTGAAATATAGTTGATGTACCTTAATTTGTATTTTAATTCACATTGTATGTAACATTTAATACTTTTTTCCCTATCTCTACCAGATATTAGTATGCTATGAAAGTGCTTTAAATTTCATAAGCATTTCCTGAATCATAATAAAATGTTCAAAAACAGCACATGTTTCTCAAAATTGCGAACTCTTCCCTCATCTGTCTGTTCCTGCTCTTATGTGCCCTTCCAGGAGCTCCACTTAGCAATTTTCAGAGTGAAGATCTGGAAATGGCGAAATTAATGAAAGGTAAGGGAGAACAAGAGACACTTGACATGATACTTGTTCTTAAGAAACTGTGGAAACATGTAGTAAAAGCACAGAGTAGAAGCCTGTAGTAGTAAGTGGAGAAGTTTCTAGTGAGGGTCAAGTTTAGGCTATCCAGGAAACTATGAACAGATTTGAGGAGACCACTAGAAGAGCTCCTTGAAAATGGACTTCCCATCTTTGGCTACATATATTGGTCAATCGGACAGGCAATGCTATTTAGGCAGAAGCAGCCCAGGTCCATCTGACACTCAACAGCTATTGTGAGAGAATGGCGATTCTTACCTTGTGCCCTCTGAAGTTTTCCAGTCGGTGTATTTGTCATTATTTTTCTGTTACCAAACAGCTAGGAGGTTGGGAGGGTAAAGGAACGGCTCTCCCAGGCATTCAGCTGGGAGGCATGAGGGAATATCTCCCAGGCTGCCAGCCCTGGTAACACAGGTGTTCAGAATTCATTTCTGGTGCCTGTAAAGCCTACAATCTGGGGAGGATGGGGCGGGGGGGACTTGTCAAGTGTCAGTAATTAGGGAAAGCCATTGCTGCAGAGGTTCGTGATGGCCATCTGGAATTTCTCTGACCTTTCTCTTCAAGTTAAGAGTCAGCAGAGGCACAGCTATTAGGCACTTAAAAAACATATTTTCACTATACCTTGTTGACCACACACCTGCACTGTTATTAGGCTGTTAAAAAAATGATAAGGAGTGTAAAATGTTCTCCTACCTTGCCTAGCGGAACAGAACTGTAAACAAAAATGCCTGATGGGTTTCAAGGTGACATGCCGTTTCCCAATCATCTCTTTCATGGCGCACTATTTGCACTTAAGTACACCAAAGCAATGTAATTAAAGCATTAAAGTGTCATTTCATTGCTTCACCTTTTAGGATCCAATCTACCTAGCAGGGTTTTTTTTAAACCAGTAGTTTGAAGCTCAGATCTTTGCAACTCTCAGAACAGATGGCACAGCCATATTAGCAGTGACACTATATATACACACCAAGTGAACTAGTGATATTATCTGGTTAAGTGGCTGTCAGCATTTCCATTACAAACCCAGCTTTCAAGGGTCTATAATTCAGATACTTTAAATAACATCTGGCTGAAACTTGGTGTATAGAAGTGATGAGTGTTGAGTAAAAATTAGTATAATTTTGTGAATGCCTGAATTCTTCTGAAAGCTTGATCAATCGGGTCTTTTTTTAGCGACGACTTCCACTTATCAGTATATTTGGGGATTTTTAGCACATGACATTCATTTATTCAGTCATTCATTCAGCAGATATTTATTTCCCATTTCCCATGTGCCAGGCCCTTTTCTAAGTGGTGGAGATCCTCTGGAGAATAAGCGGACAGAGTTCCTTCTCCCCATAGGGCTTTTATATTCGTGAAGAAATTGAAAATCAGCAAGTAAAATATACAAACAAATAAATCTCAAGCCAATATGTACAGCTAAGGATTAGAGTATGTTTCATAAAGTATTCTCAGTATTTTAAATAGTATATCTTGATCCTTCTAATCTTATTTTCATTCCACTGTCAAAAAAAGCAGCAATATTTCCTTTGATATTTATATTGTCTCTGTCAATCATAGTTAACAAAAACAAATGCAAAGCACACTTCAAAAGAATTTTAGCTGCCATGGTAGAAGAGAATTTTTCTTATCTGACATCACAGATTTTAAATGGACCAAAAGATCCAAAAAACATAGAAACTGGGCTTTTCAAATAAATCACGTTAGTTTTATGAATAACTACTGTATAACAGCTGGAGGAGGAAGGGGAACCCAGGTTTTGTAGGGCTAGAGGCTTATACAATTTGGGGAGTCCCCTTTTATGAAAATGGATCTCCAGTAACAAATACAAACTTAAGTAAAAAAGTTAATATTTAGAATGAGAAAGGGAATAAAAAGTTACAAATTGAAGAAAGCTCCCACATATCCCAACATCAAAAAACCCAAGGCCTGTAGAGAAACCCCGGTAAGTGACAGTCTCCGAAGCCTTAGCTTTTCGTCCTTCACGGTAAGTTAGTCACAGAGTAGAGGAATTGCCCTTAGCCAATATGGTGATTTGACACCAATCTTATAACCAAAGAATCTCAAAACAGCTGCAAGAGATGTAGAGAACAAACGTATGGACACCAAGGGGGGAAAAGCCGCGGGGGGGTGGGGATGGTGGTGTGCTGAATTGGGAGATTGGGATTGACATGTATACACTGATGTGTATAAAATTGATGACTAATAAGAACCTGCTGTATAAAAAAATAAATAAAATTAAATTTTAAAAAAAGCTGCAAGTTTGAAAGAAAATAGAAGACATGCTGAATACTGACTGAATTATAATAAATGAGAAGCAATCATTTAAGTAACATAAAAGAAACCAGAAGAAATTACACTTTTAAACTTCTACGTGGTGCCTAAGATTTTTTTTCCTTTAAACCACATAGCGCTGTCTGAAAAGTTCTATTTTCAAGGCTAGAGTACTGCTTTCTCTCTACTTGATAAATTAATGTCATGTAGCAAAAATTGTCAATTCCAGCAACTGTGACTGTTGGGCACCTAAGAGAGGGATCCTATGGCCATGTTTCATCTTGGTGAAAAAGAGCATTATAATAAGATAAAGGTCACCTGCATGTGACAGGTGAGTGATCATGGGTGGCCCCCAAATTTTACTTGTTAAGGAAAAACTATGTAGAGGAAAGAGGGCAGGCTTGGGAGACAGACAGTTGTGAGTCAAACCCAAGTTTTCATACATATTAGGTGAGAGTCCTGAGGTAAATTAATTTCTCTCTCAATCTCAGCTGTAATAATAATATCTCCATTGTAAGGATATTTTAAGGCTTAAATGAGATGCTTACGCCTAGAGAACCAAGCACAGAGTGGATAGTCAACAAATACTATCTTCGCCTCCATCCACACTTGTAAGTAGCACTGAATGACGAACATGTGTAGTGAAGCAACATATGTTGTCTGTAACCCCGTCTCCTTCCTGGTAAACTCACAAGCTTCTTTCTCTTCACAATCTTCTTTCTGGTAGTGTCCAGTCACCATCAGGTGGTGTCTGCTATGACACTATCTCTCAGCACTGAATGATAATGTCTTCTATTATAAGAGCTTGCAGGAATTTACTCTATTCTCTTCTAGAAAAAAGGAACAGCCACCTCTGTGCATTACAAAGTTATTTATCATGCATACTATCCGACAGGTATAATGATCACAGTTCCTTTGTTCAAAGATATCCCATTAGCCAGCCAATTATGTTGGTGATCTGTTATTCTCCTTTACAGCCCAAATGCTCCCTGCTCTTCAATTCACATGAACCTTTAAGAATGCCATATGTTCAAATTTCTTCACTCTGTACTTAGTCCCTTTCCTCCCATTATCCCCATCTGTGTAACTGCATGCTTTGGGGAATGCATACTTGACTTTTCGTTGGTTTTAAATCCAAGTTACTGCCCGGTTTATTTACATGTGCTTTCTTTAATTGCTTTCTTCGGGTATTTGTTTCGTGTTTACTTGACTAAAAATCTCGGTTAAAACAGTCTGTTCTGAGAAAATGTGGAAAGTTTCCAAGTTGACCATCTTACTCCTAGTTTGCACTTCTAAGGACAAGACCATTTAATTCTCAACATGGTTGATGAAACAGATCCTGTCTTTGTTCCTGCATCGCTGCAAAAATAGTTCTAAGTCTACATTTCCTACAGTTATCTCATCTTCCTTTTTTTTTTTTCTCATCTTCCTTTTATTCATGCCATTTAGCTTAGGTGAGCAAAAGACCTAAGGTCTTTTAATTAATTAAAATTTAATTAATTAACTTTAATTAATTAAATGTCATTAATAATGACATCATTTAAAGTCAAATAATAGCTATATGACTGGTGGTGGGGTGTTACCAAAATGATGCAATCATTAATCTTATCATTTGAAAGGTTTCAATAAACCTTGAGAATATCTGATTGACTTTTCATTAATATCAGCACTGTTTCAGTATTTGCTTTAAGACTGATTTTTGACTGTTTTTTTAAATTTATTTTTATTAATTTATTTATTTTTATTTTTGGCTGCGTTGGGTCTTTATTGCTGCGTGCGGGCTTTCGCTGGTTGCAGCAAGCTGGGGCTACTCTTCATTGCGGTGCGTGGGCTTCTCATTGCAGTGGCTTCTCTTGTTGCAGAGCATGGGCTCTAGGCACGTGCCACAACTAGGCTTCAGTAGTTGTGGCACATGGGCTCAGTAGTTGTGACACGCAGGCTCTAGAGCGCAGGCTCAGTAGTTGAGGCACATGGGCTTAGTTGCTCCACGATATGTGGGATCCTCCTCGACCAGGGCTCAAACCCGTGTCCCCTGCATTGGCAGGTGGATTCTTAACCAATGCGCCACCAGGGAAGCCCCTTGACTGTCTCTTTAAATGGAAACATCCACATCATATTTCTATATCCCTGAAGAACTGGCTGGTGTACATGGCAAAGACAGAATTTAAATGGTTACATTTCTTTGGATCAAAATTGTATTTTTGGTAAAGGGTTTTCTGAAGTCTGACAGGAGAACTTTTTGCCATTGTTCTGCAATGGAGGCAGTTTAATAGAAGACTTTTGTCCCCTGTCCCTACATTATGAAAGGAGTAAATGATTTCATGAATGATATTGGATTATCCTTCTGCAGTATATAGCATGTAATAAGAAAATATGGAAACATATTGTAAAGCTATCTGGGCCAAGTTTCTTCCTATTTAGAGGCAAAGGTTTTGCTTTGTATGTCAGAATGCAGTGTTTCTAAGAGCAGAATATGGTGCACTTCAGAAAGGCATTCTAAAAGCCCAACACAAATTTTAACCTAATTTATGAGTCCCCTTACTAGTGGATAGACGTGAGGTTCATAGAAGAAGTATTATTTTGCCCATGCTTCTGAAATTGGAGCTCCATAGACACATCTCAGGAACCGCCAAGTGAACACAAAGCCCAAGATTAAGTATAATGCATCTTCTGTGAATGTTGATTCTACATGAAATCTTGGGGGGAAGAAAATCAAATAATTTACTTGTAAATAATTTCTTTTTAAATCAACACCTACGGATATATTATTGAATAGAATGTAAAGTCTTTCTGACTAGACATGAGACTTCAAAAATATTCCAGTCTGGTGGTGAGCTCCTATGTGCAATGACCTGTTGCTGCAGGGGGAACATGGCCATTCTCTGCTGCCCCTAGCGTTACCTTAACAGAAATGCTTTATAAAGCATACCCTTACATAATTTGAAGTATCATTCCATTGTCTCTCTTAGCAAAGCCTATCCAGAAGGGTATTCCAAAGGTTAATATGTTTGTCCATTGTTACATAATAATATTACATAATAATATTATCTTGTGTTCCTCAAACTAATTTTACTTTACCAGAAAAACAAAGTATTTTATATAAAATATTTCCTGAGTTTTCCAGATGCTAAAAACCACCACCAAATGGGAGAAATTAACTACTTTTTGATCATGAGCACATAGCCCCAGACCTACTGGCACCTAAGGATTGATAAGTTAACTGCCCTGTTACTTCACCATCAAACAATCAGAATTGTGCATGACCTGATGACATACCCTGTGAGCCCCACCTCCCTCATCTGGCCTTTAAAAATGCTTTCCCCGATACCCTTTGGGGAGTTGGGGGGAGGGTTTGGGCATAAGCCACAAGTCTCCGGCTTGGCCCTGCAATAAGCCTTTCTCTGCTCCAAACGCCAACGTTTCGGTATTGTTTGGCCTCACTGTACATCGGGCACACCAACTTGTGTACACTAGCAATTACGCAATAATCCTCATTCATTACAACCTCAGTCAATGGAAATTAATGATAATTTGACTATGCTGTACTGAACTGAGCTTTTACACTATTTACCCAGATAGTAAAATTACCATGCAAGATTTCACAATGATTGACTCATATGAGGGAAGAAATGTCATTGATATTTCACTGCCATAATGTCAAATAAGAAGCACATGCTAATTACACGATTAATTTGGTCCAATGAAATTATTATTTAGCAGAAACCTCAAATTTTTCGTCTGATGTGCGTAAGCTAGAGATGTAAGATTGCATTCCTAAAGGTGGTTATTTGTGTTAAGCTTTTCTCTAATTCACAATTCCATTTTCTAATTGGTCTAAAATATAGAAATCACATATATCAAAATACTCTGATATCTAAATCCAATCATAAGAGATTTGTTCTAATTTGTATCTAGTATTACTATATTTATAGCCTCTTAGACTGACCACGAAATTGTAGCTTCCCATTGTCCGGGTAACACTTAAATATAATTTTGACTAATAAAAGAAAACTAGACAGAAACAGGCAAAAAAGAATATATTTCATAGATATTACTTTTTATTTAGATTTCTCTTATTATGGACTACATATATAAAATTCTTTTTTTTTTAACATCTTTATTGGAGTATAATTGCTTTACAATGGTGTGTTAGTTTCTGCTTTATAACAAAGTGAATCAGTTATACATATACATATGTTCCCATATCTCTTCCCTCTTGCATCTCCCTCCCACCCTCCCTATCCCACCCCTCCAGGTGGTCACAAAGCACCGAGCTGATCTCCCTGTGCTATGCGGCTGCTTCCCACTAGCTATCTATTTTACGTTTGGTAGTGTATATATGTCTCAACCCATATTCTAATGGGGTTCTTATGAAACTTAAACGACTAATTCTAAAGTCTGTCTAAAGAGTAAATTCAAGAATAAGAAATAAATCATAAGAAAAAGTAAAATAAGCTTGAAAACCTGCTCTGCAAAACATCAAAATATATTATGAGGCTTTACCATTTCAAACAGTTGATTTTGGTAGAAGAATAGGCAAGTGGATGTATGGATGGCACTCAAGAGTCCAGATATATACCTGGGTATAAATGAGAATTGGGGAAGTGATAAGCCTGGCATTTTATATCAGCAGGGAAAGATGGACCATTTAAAAAAAAACAGAAAGGCAATAATGAGCTGTCCATAAGGAAAAAAGCAAAGGTATCAGCCAGGATAGTCTATGCTGTGCCGCGGTGATAAACAGCCCCCAAATCTCAGTGACTTAACACACTGAAGGCTGATTTCTGGCTCGGGGCACACGTCTGTTTGCAGGTTGGTAGGGTGGCTCTGCTCATTAAAATCACATAGGAACCAGCTGACGGAGCAGTCACCATCTCAAACGTTGCCATGGAGGGTGTAGGCATGGGCTGGAAGGTCTTGCATTAGCAATTAAATGCTTGGTCCTGAGGTGACCCCATCAATTCTGCTCACAAGTCAAGCTAGAGCTAGTCACACCGCCCCACCCGACCACAAGGAGTGCAAGAAGTGAAATTCTACCATATGCTGTGAAGTGAAGAGGACCAAAAGGGCACTCTGGTGAAGAGCACAATGACTACACACTACCTTCCCCGGTTCATGCCCCACCGCCCCCCGCAAAAAAGTATTTTTAAAATTCTTTCTTAAAAGCTGTTGGCATCAGTCCACTCACAGTACTCTCATTCTCCCTCCTCCTCCTCCTGCGCCTCCTCTTCCTCCTCTCTCCCTCCCTCCTTCTATCGACTTTAAAAGGAAAATAACTTTAAAGATACACATTGCTAAAAAATAAATCAATGAGTAACTGAATAAAATGATCAAACACTTAAGGTGCTTAGGAAAAAAAAAAAACAAAACAAAACTGCTTTGCCTTTTCTGGATTAGCGGGTCAACACATAATTCCAAGCCTCCTATAGGGGGAGCTGCCGCACTATTGAACTAGACCCCGGCCTTCAGTTAGGTATCTATAATTTTAAGCCTACCTTACATAAACAGAAAAGAAATACTAACGACTTATTAACATGTAATTGCAGAACACTGTTTTTTTCTTTCTTCACAATGTCACAGATGTCAACTGAATGTGTCTAAGGAAGTTGATACTACAATATGTTGGTAAAACAGTATTTTTTTGTTTTGTTTAGTATTTGGAAGAACATAGACCAGGTGACAAGGCAATGTATTAAATGTGGGCTGCATAATACACAAAAGGATAAGTCTACAAAAGAATAAAATGATACAATTTCAGAAAAGTGAGGGCCAAAGAAGTGACCCCTTCCGCCCCCCCAATTCTTCTGCACTAATAGCAAGGGGAAATATCACAATACAATACAAATTTTAATAAATTTATGTCAGAACTTAATGACTGATACTTGGAAATGTGGCTTTGTAGCAAAGGGTTGAGTCAACATGGAGCGGAGGGAGGAAATAATTAAGATGAGATTTGTCAACTCTTTTTTTTATATGTGCACCAAGCTGTAACTCACTAAATTTAATTAAATTCTGATGGAAACCTCCGTGTCTTTATTTATTTACTCTTAGCTAAGGGTTATGAATACTAATTATTTTCAGTTACTGTTTTCAAGAGAATCTAACAATCTAAGTTAAAGTATAAATCAGCTATTGGTAAAGAAATACTTTAAAATATTAGATGACTATGGGGCAAGACGAGAATAAAGACACAGACCTACTAGAGAATGGACCTGAGGATATGGGGAGGGGGAAGGGTAAGCTGGGACAAAGTGAGAGAGTGGCATGGACATAAATACACTACCAAACGTAAACTAGATAGCTAGTGGGAAGCAGCCGCATAGCACAGGGAGATCAGCTCGGTGCTTTGTGACCACCTAGAGGGGTGGGATAGGGAGGGTGGGAGGGAGGGAGACGCAAGAGGGAAGAGATATGGGAACATATGTATAACTGATTCACTTTGTTATAAAGCAGAGACTAACACACCATTGTAAAGCAATTATACTCCAAAAAAGATGTTAAAAAATATATATATTAGATGACTATAATGTTATTGATGAGCTGAAATAATATGAAGATTTGAGGTGAAGTTCCTAAGGTCATAAAAAATATTAGTCAATAAAGACATTTAAAATCCAGCAAAGTTGTGCTTAAGCAATAAAATTATATCTTTTGTCAAATTAAGCACGTAAATGAAAAATATGGTATCTTTTAACGGTGAAATTTATGGAAATTGCGTTGTTATGTGCTTTCCCAATTTACCCAAAGAATTGTAAATTTCTTAGTAGATTTCTTATTTGAATTCAAGAAAAGTATTCAATGTTATGACTGTTTTTAGATAATAGAGCTGGTTATATTACAAAAGTTTATTTATAATGCTTTATACCTGGTTGATTTATACAGACGATGAACAAACCGTTTACAATATTTCTCTGAAGCTTTATTTTCCCTTTTATAGTCACTAAATTCAATGCCTAAATCAAGCTCATAAATTACATAAATTATTGGTTAGTACAGTTACTATAGGTCTTTCCACATGCTCAAATCTTAATCATAACTTTTATAGTGTATAAACTGAGAAAGTGAAAGGGCTATGAGTTTTTTTTAACCTCAACTAGTTTTTAGCAATTAATTATTCTGAAATTTACTAATATGATAGAGAACAATAAACTTGCAAATTTTTAGCAATGGCGCAGCATGATTCTTATTGAGAATCTGAAATAATATGATATATACACAAAGAAAACTGAGTTTTTGACAAAAATATTGTCACAAAAATGAAAAAAATACATTTTTATATTTTTCACAGGCCCAGAGTTTTACTGATATCAAAAAAATCTCACTGATTATTTCTCTGAAACTGGGATGTATCAGAAGACCTAGTGAAAGTTTGTAGGATAAAATGGTTATTTTCATCTACAAGGCTGCTTTATACTTCCTTTCATCTTAGGAATTTCAAAGTCTTTTAGCATGTGAACTGACTTATTGAATAAATCATGTATGCACTCAACCTGATTTGAAACAAAAGAAGAAAGTGAAATCTGGGGATAATCGATTAGTTAATTTGAAAAGTAATATTATTAATTAATTTAACATTCACTGAGCATTATGCCTGGCACTGTAATAATCCGTGGAAATAAATAGTCCAGTGAGATACCTGCTTGTCCTCCAGTGCATAAGTCCAAATACATATAAAACCTAAATATCTGTATGGGAAGAGAAGGATCTGGATAGGGAGAGAAGAGAGATATAAACTTTGTGGATCTGTATTTAAACAGATACGTAAAACTCAGAGGTCCTGGCAGAGAGACAAGGAAAAGGAAAGAGAGGAGTTCAGAGAGAACTTCTCAAAGGTAGTGAATATTGAAGTATACTATAAAAATGCAAACATGAATTAATCCCCCCGTGATTCCAGTGAGACACACACACGCACATGCATACATTCATATATAAATATTTTGGTCAATTTAAATATAAAACCTCAGGGTGATATAGAGGAAAACGTCAAATATCTCTTTATAATCTCTGATTTTATTAATTCAATTACATATATTTAAATCTCATATATAAATGTTATTTTAAAATATTTCTTTATTCTACTCACATTTAATGAAATAATTTTCTTAAGATGCTTCAAAGCCGACTCCAACATCAATATCCTCCCATTACCTTGATCCCTTTTCTGCGTCCCCTAACACAGTGTTCTAGAACACATACCACTTCAGTCTAAGTTATTGGAGACACAGCCCGTTTTTGATTGTGTGTTTGGTATTCTTACTGGAAATATTAACTGAAGCCATGAGTACCTGTTTGCATATCATAGAGACTTAAATAAATTATCCTTCTGGCGTAATTTGTCATCTCCACAAAATAACTCCTTCTGATAATTCTTTTTAAAGTAATCTTGAAATGACTTGTTTTCAGTGACATTTAACACTTTAGATATTGATGTATGAGATACCATTTTCTATTTTTGGGGGAGGTGGGGGGAAGCACTGCTAAATTAGTATTTCCTAGACTTAAGTAGTTGTTAAAAGTGCTCAGAGTGTGAAAGTTTGGGGGTAATATTAATTTCAGCTTTTTGGAAACTTTATTTGCTAATATGCAGCGTGAACTTATAGGAAAAAATGTAATAGGTGACATTTCTCTTTTTTAAAAGAATATAACCATTTTTTAAAATTTAATTTAATTTAATTTTATTTTATTTTTGTGGAGCATTTTATGAGAGTGAGGCTCTGTGGCACATGTTACAAAAAAGAAAGCTGTGCTTTACTACTAGAGATACAAATTAGGGACTCCAAGTATTGTAAAGTGTGTAGTGACAGGACATAAAATTGGAAAGGGCCTTGGAGCTCTTGCTAAGAATTTGGGACTGTGTGGAGCTGGTATTTAGGTACAGGGGGCAGTAGGGGTGAGGTTAGGAAGAGTTAGATGATATATTCCAGAAATCACTGCATATGGTCATAGTCAAGCAATATATAGGAGTTATATTAAATACGATTAGGTTGAATAATGCACTAGAAACATATGTCTAAATCTATCAAGTTTGAATCCTATCCTGAAACAATTTATGTATTTTGGCACCTGCTAGCAGAACGCCTTACTTTTAAATATTCACACAATGCAATTGCCATTCTGGAATCACAGATGAAGCCATTAGCTACACAATGGCATTCTGTGATTTTTTTTTTTGAGTATATATACATTTTAATATAGATTGCTGGCTTTTAAAAAACTCCACTTCCTTGAATTTTGGAAGGACTAACATGAATTTCAAAGGAGTTCTCCCAACTAAATTTGCTTAAGAAGATGAAATAAATGCTCCGCCCATGAATGCAGAGTTGCAGTATGGAATATTTAAGTGCTTGAATGGGGAGAAAGAGTAATTAGGAGAGTGGCTTTTCATCTGCTCAAGTTCTGAGAATGTGTAAACCTTTAGCAGTACCTTATCCTTTCCCACTTACTCCCATTTTTTCCCTCACATATTCTTAATTTCTTTTCCTATTCATTTTTCAAATCCAAAGTAGTGGTGAGTAGGAAAAAAGACATCACATCTAACTACCCCAGAACTCAAAGGGATTTCTTTGCTAGGTTGTCTACGTTACAGCCTCCAATTTTGTGCCATTACAGGTATACCCTGGAGATATTGTGGGTTTGGTTCTAGACCATCGCAATAAAGCCAATATCGCAATAAAAGAAGTTACACAATTGTTTTGGCTTCCCAGTGCATATAAAGTAATGTTTACACCATACTGTAGTCTATAAGTGTGCAATAGTATTATGTCTAAAAAACACATGTACATACTTTATAATCAAAAATATTTTATTGCTAAAAAAATGCTAACCATCATCTGAGCCTTCATCAAGTCATAATCTTTATGTTGGTGGAGAGTTTGAAATATTGTGAGAATTACCAAAATATGACACAGAGACATGAAGTAAGCAAACAGTGTTGGGAAAATGGTGCCGATACACTTGCTCAATGCAGGGTTGCCACAAACTTTCAATTTGTAAAAAACAAAATATCTGCAAAGAGCAATAAAGCGAAGCGCGATAAAAATGAGGTATGCCTGTAATTCCGTTCTTGCTTATACTCCCATCACTCTTAAAATTGCTCTTGTAAAGGTCAAGTTGACAAAATCCAGTGGACACTTCTATGACCGCAGTATTAAGTTGATCACATCTACTGCTTTTCCTTGAACCTATCTGGTCACTCCATCTCAATTTCTTTGGCTGGTTCCACCTTCTATGAACAACCCTCAAAATCTTTCTAAGTCCTAGTAGTTTTACCTTGCAAGATTTACAGTGTCAGAAAAGAAGAAATTTTCCTCTACCCTTCTAGGTTCTTCTGGCTGGCCTAAGAATTAAATAGACACAAGACAGATTAACAGGAGAAAAATCACAGAAAAGTTTAGTAACATGTATACATGGGAGAGACCCAGGAAAACTGAGTAACTCGCCATTCTGAAGCCCTCACCTTAAATACTATCTTCAGCTAAAGACAAAAGAGGTGTGAGCGGGGGCAGGAGGTAGTGGTTTGGGACTTGAAAGGGGAGGAAGGCAATTTGCCTGGGGATAAAAAGGCAAATGCTTGCTGGGCCCTGCAGAAACAAAGGGACACAGAGAGGAATTTTAACAGACAGACTTTGCTAGGTTGTTCCCTGTCTACACACCTATTGGGTTGGCGTTTTGTAAGATGTTATGGACAAACCTGAACGAACTTTTTGGCCAACCCAATACTTATGCTATATTATATTATCTTATACCTATTATACTATAGTTATCTATGGCAATAGCTCCCTTCCTGGAACAGGTCCTCTATCTACATTCTTTATGCAGTTAGGGAGAAGGTCAAAGATTCTTCCTGAGTCTTTTTGGCCTTGATTGTTTTCAACTTGAAATAATTCACACCCCAAAAAGGCACTTCGGGGTGGCAAATTTTGCTCCCCTACAACAGTTATGAATCTCCTTTGACTAATCTCTCTCTTTAATGGGTCCTTAACACTCCTGAGCTGCAGCTGAGTTTTGAGTCCCTTACCTGAGTGGCCTCCTGCCCACTGACATATTCCTATTTTCATGTTTAGTGCAGTTATCTACCCAGTTTGTACATTTATACTTTTAGGGAGAAAAAAACTCTCATTATGTGTTTTTATCCACATTGCCATGGTTTACATGTATAGACTGAAACAAACTTTTTGACACAGTATGGAACATATGTGGGACACATTTTGAGTGGGAATTAGTGAAAAATGATTTGTAAGAAGACATATTCCAGTTCCTTTCTCTTCACTTCCCTGTAAGTTTCCCACATAATGAGTGGAGAGGCCTTCTTTCTGAATCTGTGTATCTCATGGGGGTCAATGGCTTCACAAAGAGGTCTTATGGCTTCTTCTTTGAGAGACAAACAATAAATGAATATAGCTGAAGTTCAACAGTTTTGTCCAGTTTTACTCACCAAAACTGGTATAACTCTCACCGTAAATACGATCTTCAGCTAAAGAGTAAAGAGGATGTTGGGGGTAGAAATTTGGCACTTGAAAGAGGAGGAAGGCAATTCACATGGAAAAGCAAATGTTAGGTAAACACGTGTTTGCTGGGCCAGGCAGAGACAATGGGACACAGAGCAGACTCTGATCTTCAGGCGTTTTCCCCACCACACCTCCCCCGTTATTCTTTGCAGATATCTCTGATGACAGCTCTATTCCTGTAACAGGCCCTCTAAATTCTCCAGGCAGTTAGCAGGGAAGGTCAAAGTTTCTTCCTGAGTCTTTTGGGCCTCGATTGTTTTCAGCTCGAAATAATCCCCATACCAGAGAGACATTTTTGGGGGTGGCAAATTTTTTCCCCTACAACCCCAAAATAAATAACTTGGAAGCACGGTCATCTAAAGCAATCCAAAAGATATGAAACGGATGTTAACTGAGTTTCAGAAAAATACATTTGAAAAGGCTGCCTACCCTATTAAGCCCTAAATGGACATATCCTTCTCAGCAATTACAAAAGTAGCCAGAACACTAAAAGCTCTCTTCAAATATAAAGTATAGGATCTAGAAAATGCATCACTTTTATGTCATTTATATTTCATTTTTAATTTAAACCTCAATCAGTCTTCCTTTCCTAATTGGATCCATCCATTTCCCCCTCTCTACATTACAGTTCTCATTTAAAATATAATCCCTTTTTTATAATAGGTTTTCTACGAGTAAAATAACTTCAATTATAAGACTGAAGGAGGGAAGGTTGAAGTTAAATGCCTCGAATAATTCCGTATTAAGTATCTAAGAACAGGAAATCGAGGGTACTGACATGGCAGAGCAGAGGAAAGAAATATCAAAGGAGGAGAATTTTCTTTAAAAATTACTGACTCCCTGATGATTCCTGCAATAAGTTGTAACTTATGGGCTAGGAGTCTACACTATCAGAACAACCAACTGAAAAATGAGTCATTTTATTATTTGCCTCATCTTAGGAGAATCATTCCTAGAAAGTTACCCAAAAAACTGCCTTGAATTATCTTCTTCAAAAAATTTACTCAAATAAAAGTGGCAGAAGTCCTTTCCCTTTCTCTTCACTGATCAGACACTCATATGCACATATGTTTCTCACTTCTCACTGGCTTGCTTCCTCTACTGCTCATATTGCTAAAAGCATTTGGGCTTCTTTCTCTATAATGTCTGATTTCATGCTGAGAGAGCCCCTATTGGTATCTAATAAAACATAGAAAGGAATGTATATGGTATCATGATCCCTTAAAATCATATTCTCTTAGAGGCTTATTTCTACTGGAAAGCACAAAGGAGAGAAATGTTTAAAAAAAAAAAAAAAAAGACATACATGAGAAGACATAAAATTACTCCCTTTTATAACTTGACCAATAAAACGAGACTATAGTCTCTAATGTATTAGAATGAGCATTTTCTCATTCTTTAACGCTATGTCAACTACAAATTGGCACTTGCCATCTACCTCTACAAGGATTTAATCAGGTGCCTCTGCAGCTGCTGACCTTCAACATCCCCTGAAAGGAATTCAGGGTGGAGATCAGGAATGAGGCACTGGTGCTCTGAGAAAAACTGGCAGAACAGGTCTTCAGATAGTTAGACGTTTTCAGGAGCTGATTTTATGAGCCCAATTCTTGCATCTCCTCATATCTAGAAAAGCACTAAATTCCTTCATGGTGATGTCTGCTCCTCGTGACTAGCAGTAATCCTCATGAGATCATCTGCAAAAATACGTGCTTGACTGCATGTATTTCCCCTTCACCAAAATCACATATATATTGACCTTCCCCCCCTACTTATTTGGAGCAGTTTCTCAGAGCTATCTGAAATGCTGTCTCCCGGGCTGCGGTCCTCATTTTGCCCCAAATAAAACTTAACTCGCAACTCTCACATTGTGCTTTTTTTTTTTTAAGTTAAGAGCTGTCTGCACTAACTAACCCAAGTTGGAGGCAAACCTTGCTTCTCCAGGAACAGGTTAGTTAAGTGTCTGCTCAGAAGACCCGTCTTATCTCCTTGTCTGGGTTCAAAGGGGAACGGTAGACTTTTAGGAGGAAAGGGTATGAGGCAGTCTACTCCGGCCTCAGAATTTTTGAGAATTTAGTTCTAGTGGATATCAAAAAGTATCACGCAGTATCTTAATTTTAATTTCCCTGCTACAGTTGAGCACGATACACCTGTTTTCACCTGTTAAAAATAACTTTTAATCCGTATTGTAGATTTACAGATTTACTTATAATATATTCTGATAAAAAGAAGTTCTTAATATCAACATATTGATATTATCTATTCTTGTATAATTAATTTTTTAATGTATGGTTTAAAAAACTCTTCCTTGGGCTTCCCTGGTGGCGCAGTGGTTGAGAATCTGCCTGCCAATGCAGGGGACACGGGTTCGAGCCCTGGTCTGGGAAGGTCCCACATGCCGCGGAGCAACTAGGCCCGTGAGCCACAACTACTGAGCCTGCGCATCTGGAGCCTGTGCTCCGCAACAAGAGAGGCCGCGGCAGTGAGAGGCCCGCGCACCGCGATGAAGAGTGGCCCCCGCTCGCCGCAACTAGAGAAAGCCCTCGCACAGAAACGAAGACCCAACACAGCCAAAAATAAATAAAAAAAAAAAAACAAAAAAAAAACTCTTCCTTACCCTTGAATCATAAAGGTAATTCTCCTATATTTTCGTCTAAGTATTTAAAATTTTCCTTTAACATTTAAGAAATTAATCCATCTAAATAGATTTGTGTGTGTGTGTGTGTGTGTGTGTGTGTATAATGTAGAGAATGTTTTTATTTCTTAGATGGAGCATCAATTGTCCCACTAATTTAAAAGACCATCTGTTCTCCACAGATCCTCCTTGGTACCTGTGCTATTCATTTACACACACACACAGACACACACACACAAACTCTCTAGTATCTTTGGCTTCTACATTCTGTTTTAAACAACAGTTTGCCCATAAATTTGCAAATCCACGTGGTCTTTGTTGCTAAAAGCATATACTAGTGATTTGTTTGTTTTCAAGAATAAGTTGCCAACTCTTTGGTCTTTGCTCCTGCTTATAAATTTGTCAAACTCCTTCATGAAACATACTACAAATTTTATAAGCCTCACTTTGAACATATAAAACAATATGGAGGAGAACTGGCATCTGTATAACACATGGATTGTATCCATTTACTTGCCCTCTATTTTGTTTTTGAAACCAAAAAAAATCCTCACAAAATTCAGCCATCTTTTGATAGACTTATTACTAGGTAACTTACATTTGGGAATGTAATAGTACCTTTTAAAAACATATTTTTGAGCTGTTGATCACACATGACGTTTTGATTGTTAATCATGTATCTAGTCAGCTTGCTATATTCTCTTACTTAATTAAAAAAATATATTCTCTGATTTTTGAGGTGTTTTATGTGGCTCTCTTGCTACAATTAATAGTATTCTTTCATTTCTAAATCACAAGCTCTTATTTCATTTTACTTGTGTTACCGTACTACCTAGGCCCCACTTGAAGTTTTAGGTTAAAGCAGTTATTGTGGGCATCTGTATCTTTTTTTTTTTTTTTTCCTAAGTGAAAGTAAGTGCTTCCACTATTTTATCATTAAGAACAATGGTGGCTTGTTATATTTGCCCAGATATTCTTTGTGGTACAAAATGGTTTGATCCTCCCTAATCCTATTTCTTATACTGTGGCACAAAGGAAAAGTACATTTCTCAACCTTCCTTATGGTCGTGATGGGGTCCTATTATGGAGTTTTGACCACTGGGATATGGAAAAAAGTCAAGTACACAACTTCCAGAAACAAGTCATCATGACTTCCATGGGATATCACCACAGTGCTTCTCTCTGTCTGTAAGACTGGAAGCAGGGGACATCAGGATGTTAGAGCCACAAAATAGAATGGGCACAGCACCGTATGTCACTGTGTTTCAGGCTAGGTTCATCATCAAGCAGTCTCTGAGACTGAGATTAATGTGTAGAAGGTTTCTTAGACTGTTCTTTTAAAAAAAATTTTTATTGAAGTATAGTTGATTTACAATGTTGTGTTAGTTTCTGGTGTACAGCAAAGTGATTCAGTTATATATATACATATATATATATATATATGTATATATATATCTCCTTTTTCATATTCTTTTCCATTATTGTTTATTACAGGATATTGAATATAGTTCCCTGTGCTATATAGTAGGACCTTATTGTTTATCTATTTTATATATAGTAGTTCATATCTGCTAATTCCAAAACTCCTAATTTATCCCTCCTCCACCCCCTTTCCCCTTTGGTAACCATAAGTTAGTTTTCTATGTATTACACTATTCTTGAGGAAACATCTGTGGCCGGGAAAAAAGGACTGGGCAGGAAAAGTTGAGAACAGTACAGTGTCCCCAGGGACTTCAGCTGTCTCTGAACTGTACTGGCATGAGGAGCCAGAGTCCAAGCACCTTGAGAAGGGTGTCCGAGGGAGGGGAAGTGGGCTGGCAGGGGTGGTGGCAGGTCCTGAGCTGGGTGAGAGTGGCGTGTGTGCTCGTGAGCCATCTAGAGCGGGAGATCAGAGCCTGTGAAGTGGGAAGTGCTTCCAGGTGGAGGAAGGTGTCCAGTGTGGGCTTTCCATGTTTGGAAGTGGTCCAGCACCGGGGCCAGGGCCCAGGCAGAGTGAGGAGGCAACCCACATGGGGGGAGAGCCCTGGGAGGGGTTTGGGAACAAGAGAAGGATGTCCACATGGAAGGAAGGTTTGGCATGGGGTTCCGACTCCAAGTGGGGTGAAGAGGACATTCGTGTGTATGTGCTCAGCATGGGAAGTCAGAGACTGAGTGGGGTGAGGAAGGTGTCAGTATGCTGAGAAGGCTGGTGTGTCAGGGTCTGACTACAGTGAAGAGGGCGTCCACGGGGTTAAGGCCCAGTGAGGTACATCAAAGCAGGAGTAGAATGAGGAGGGCAACAATGTTAGGAGGGGGAACAGAGGCAGTGGTAGCAGACTGGTTATATCCAGGGGATTTTATCTCATAATAAATATATTAAGACTAATGGGAGCCAGGATTATTCTCACTGGTGAAGAAGGAATTTATCAATATGGAAAGGGAGGAAACTAGGAAGGGTCCTAGGATTTTATACACACACGCCTTGCAATGCATATGTAGGTACAGGATATGCGCCTTGGAGCAGCAGCCCACGCAATAGCCTCGAGCCATTGGCGCTCGCATCTTGGCTTCTACAATACATACCAATCTCCAGGCTTTTGAAGATGGATGATTCTAGGGCTGGGGTAGAAAAGTACAATATGTACCTGAATATCCTCTTATGTCAGGAAACAAGGAAGTACTCAAAAAACAGGAACATGTCAAAAAGAGACTAGCTGAAAAGGCTCCTGTTGACCAAGCCTGAGATTAGGATAAATAATGACAATAGTGGATGGTAGTCCATTTAATAAAATAGGAAACCTGACTGCATACTGATATAAATGAATAAATAAATAAACTCAGAGTTTGAGGCCAAACAAGGTATTTACGTAGTTTGGCAGTACCTTCTCCACGAGATACTCACTAATGAAAAAGAGGAAAGTGTAACTTTACAGAGCCTGAAAGATGACATTTTACTCAAGAGAACAAAGTGAACATCATCAGTTATGAGTCAAAGCAATATTGTTCAACAGGAAGCTTTGAGAATAACAGGGCATCACTTGATAACGAATATAATTGTAAGGAAACGCCAGACAAACCCAAATTAAAGAAAATTCTATAAAGTAACTGACCTGTAATCCTCAGAACTGTCAAGGTCATGATAGTCATAAAGAACTCTTTCAGACTGGTGGAAACTAAGGAAGT
Source organism: Balaenoptera musculus (assembly GCF_009873245.2). NCBI lineage: Eukaryota > Metazoa > Chordata > Mammalia > Artiodactyla > Balaenopteridae > Balaenoptera > Balaenoptera musculus. Next base: position 22,353,742 of record NC_045806.1, read on the forward strand.
ATAATAAATTAATATAATATCTTATTCTGAGTTGGACCCTTTTGTTATAAAGAACATCACTGGGACAATTATAACATGAATGGGATACTTCCCTACAACACTTACGTAGAAATAGAAAATAAACCTTTGGAAGAGTTAGTGCATCAGGTTACCACCCACTCTCTCATAGGTTCAGGAATAAAAACATTATTTGTTCTTTTAGCTTTTCTGCAAGTTTGAGATTATTTAAGAATATTTATACAAGATCAATATATCATTGGCAGATGTGGCATGTGCCTGAAATGCAGTATGTAAGCAAGAAACATTTATGAAGTGATTTAATAAACGAATTGAAAGAGAATGAAAAATAAAGGATTTTTTTTAATTTTTTATTAAAATGAATTTATATGCCTAGAAAACAAATTGGAAGATATGCACTGCACTTTTGAAAAGAATGAAAATAACATATTCAATATATAACAGGTTATAGCAAACTTTTTAAAAATGCATTTGTTAGGTATATTTCAAACTATTTATATATGTAACCTGTATTTTTGAGATTCCAAAGCCCTGAAAAGAAGAATATGATCAAAATAACAGGCATGAATCCGTGTTTATCACCCTCTATCCCCATTCATTTCTGGAAAATCCTAACATCGGTAAGTGTTTCAAAATGGTTCCAGAAGTACCTAGAGGGTGACTCATGTGTCTCTTTGGCCAAAAGGTGGCAGCAACGATTATCTTACTATGATGCTTTAATTCTCTATCCCTAGCTTTCCTCTTTCTGTTGACGCTAATAGGCAGCAACAATTTTGTCATTTTCCCCAGAAGTCACTGCTGTTGTTCACGCCTGCCAAAGGCAGTGTTTCAGTGGTTGGGGCCTGCTGATGCTTCCATCGTGTTGGCTAATACGTGGTATTGAGAGTGATTATGTCTGAGATGAGAGTATTATCTCCTGTCATTGGCAAAGCCACTAACATGCCAATACCAGACTTTGGAAGACATCACTCACTTCATTTATTCAGGAGAATCAAAAACTGCTATAACAACACATCTGCTTCTTGTGTTAATTCCATTTTAGTTTTTCATTTGTTCTCTGATTACTAGGACTTATGCAAGGCCTCAAGAGTTCAAGAGGCTGGAAAGGAGCATGATGGAAGTGTCATGTTAATTTCTCTTTGTAATGTCTCTCCTTGCCTTGAGTTCATTATGTATGCCTTTTTCCTCTCTTGTTGTATTGCCTCCCCAAAAGCTGATTGATAAGCCTACCTATCCTTTAGATATGCACAGATATGAGTAGACCTAAGAGTGATTAAATCTTTGACTCAGGCCTCACCCTAAGTACACATGAATGCCCTTCTAGTTCATATACAAATGCTAGCACGTGTGCAGTATATTACACGGTTTTTCAGAAAGGCAGACCAAACCCCCCATTAGTCTGCATTGCACTGCAAGTTCATTACCCTCATTTATACTGTTGTTAAAGGTATTAGTAGTGTTAAATAAAACCTGTACTGAATTCCAATGACATCTTGGAAATTCCATGAAATATGTGGCCTGTTATCTCAAAACTTTCTTCTAAAATCTCATTTCCATTTTCTAAAATTACCATGAATACATATACAGAAAACATCAGACCATGTAACATTATATCATATAATTATGATGTGTAGTTGTATATATATACAGTCTATAAAGTAGTAAAACCAGATTATCTATGTTAAAAATTATGAACAATTAAAAACTTTTAATCTTTTTAAATTAAATCAATTTAATAGCTCTTAAAAATTATTTTGTTTGTTGAGAAAAATAAATTTAGCTCCTTTATGTTAAAGAAAATAAGCATCACATATATGTACAAAACAACTGAAAATTAGGATATTGAAATCACAAATTTTAGTATCCTTCAACATATTGAACTCATGTGGATTTGACAAAGAATGGTTTGTACTGCTTCAGTAAACAGCACGATCACGGAAGAAGTTTTATCTTTTAAGGAAGCAAGTTAGTAGTAATTAAAAATGTACATTAGATGAATAATACAGTTCCTTTTAAGAGAGGGTCTTCATTTGTAAGACTTGCTTAGATACTAATGTATAATTTAAATTACTTTGGGATTTTCAAATAAGGCAGGATAAATAGTATATGCATATATACTCTCATCCTGAAATAAAAAGCAAAACTCATACAGCTTCAGGAAGGGAAACTATTCCAGAGAGAAAGATTAACATTAAATATGGGGAAAGACGAATGATAATTTCAAGGTTTCCAACAGAATACATACAATAGCAGCTACTCAGCAAGATGACAAGGGCATTAAAGCAGTAATTATTTTTGTGACATCATCTTTTTTAAATGAGAATTTCATTTTGTTAATTTTAGCTTCTTTTGAAATGTCCTTTGCCCCTTTGGTTTACATTCTTATTAAATGATTTATTTTTTATCTTAATGGAGTAGTGGATTATAAATAATAATCTGCATACATATATATGTTATTCTTAAAATTAATGTTAATTTAAGGAGGGCAAATCCAAAGATAATAAAAATATATTAAAATCAGGAGAATGAAGTTTTTAAAAATGAGCTCTTAAATTTCTGCTGTATTATATGACAATAGACTATGGGCTGCCCCTGGGAATAGAGGGTAGATGGACATTCAGTAAGCTCTTAGCTATTTCTTAAGCATTTCCGCTTTGTCCATTAAGGCATTTATATCCTCATCCATTCTGTTCCCAAATTGGTTTTATGCTCCATTGCATTATATATTAATAATCATGCAGTTAGGACCTTCTCATGTGTAGATTATTTTCTCTTTCCCTTTAAAGTTTAAGTAGGTTTTCAATGTTCAGGCATCTGCATAAAACTTTTTTTCCTCTCATTCCCAGCAAATTGAGTTAACATTCCTGTTTTAAGATGTAAGATTAGCTAAGAACTCTCTACACCTCTCCTTGTAAATACAAAAAAATTGGAGGGTCCGTGGAATGTATTTTGGGTTATTGAAACTCTGCCTGGCATACCAGTTAGTTTGATTATAGCATATAAAGAACTGCAAAGAATGAAACAAATACACTGGACTAGTTAATATCACAAAACTTCTCTGGGCAAAAGGTAGGTGGTTACAACAATGAGATCATTTTTTTTTCTTGTCACACCTCCTGCAACTGGGAATGCTGTGGTGGAAGGGAAATAAATTGGTGGAAGAGAAAAAGGTCAGGTCCGGAATAAAAAATCATTTTGAAAGCTTTTTCTCTGCGATTTACTTGATCTGGGAACCAGCTTCTTCTATGTACAATGGAGGCCCACCTGTCAATAAGATATCCTAATATCCTGTTTACCAAATGGTCTTCATCTTTAACATACCTGATTTCTGGAGTCTAGGATTTATGACTAGGTGTGGGGCCCAATGGAGGTGCAGCAGGAGGGGTTCCAGATCCTAATCACAAAGTTCCTCCCTGGCCATGATTTCTACATGAGTTTTACTGGGGTTAATAGGTGGAGAGAAGAAGCTGCTCTTAATATGTTATTATTATAACTCTGTGGTAAGAAGGCTTGTCTCTTAAATGCCTAACGTTTACTCTCAGAAGTGCTGGGAATGGGAGAATATGCTAATCTGCAAAATATTCTCTGAAAATGATCCCCTGGCTTTATTGAAGTGTCACGTGAGGATGTACATTCATTTCTGTGCACATAATTTTTCCTCCTGCCTTATTTCCTTTACCATAGTAAAATACACATAACATAAAATTTACCATTTCAACCATTTTTAAGCGTATAATTCAGTGGCATTAAGTTCATCCACAATGTTGTGCAACCATCACCAATATCCATTCCCAGAACTCTTTTGTCCTCCTGAACAGAAACTCCATATCCATTAAACAATCCCCATTCCCTCTTCCTAGCAGCCCCTGGCAACCATCTTCTGTCTCTATGAATTTGCCTACCCTAGATACCTCACATAGGTAGACTCATACAATAATTGTTCTTTTGTGTCTAGCTTATTTCACTTAGCATAATGTTTTTAACTTTCATCCATGTTGTAGCATATATCAGAATTGTATTCCTTTTTTAGGCTGAATATTACATTGCATATATATATTGAACATGTGTGTGTGTGTGTGTATATATATATACACACACATACATATATGCATATATATATATATACACACACATATGCATATATATATACACACACACACACACACACAACATTTTGTTTATCCATTCACATGTTGATGGACATTTGGGTTGTTTTCACCTTTTGGCTATTGTGTATAATGCTGCTATGAACATTGGTGTACAAATATCTGTTGGAGTTCCTGCTTTCAGTACTTTTGGTTATATGCCTAAAAGTGCAGTTGCTGGATCATATGGTAATTCTATGTTTCACTTTTTGAGCAACTAACATACTGTTTTCCCTGGTGGCTGCACAATTTTATATTTCCATCAGCAATGGCCAAGGGTTCCAAATTCTCCACATCCTGAATAACACTTGTTAAACTTTCATTTTTTGATAAACAGCCATCTTAATGTATATGAAATGATGCGTATACAGTTTTTGACCTTTCTCACAGTTTATAGGGTTTATAGAGTTCTAATGCTGAGGAATGCATTCCTTTTTTTTTTTTTCTTTCTCATAAATGGCCTCATGAAACATCTATTGGGTTGGCCAAAAAGTTCATTCGGGTTTTCCCAAACTTTTTGGCCAACCCAATACTATTTCTTGAATACCCACTTTACTAATATTTGATAATTGACCATTACCTTATTTGGGGTATTACCTTGAGGATAGTGACATAACTCAAGATAATTATCAAACATTTATTTAAATAGGAAAGTTTGTTCTATTCAAGTCATGTAAGAGTGAATTTAAGAACTATGAGGGAAATCATGGAAAGGCAGATAAATAAGAAGCCTAGGAAAAATATCCAACTAACACTATGACTTTATACCTAATACTTTAATGTCAGAATTACTAAAAGAATAAATGTGATATTAAATTTATGCTTGGTACTATAATAATAAAAATAGTTTAGATTTTTCCTTTTCCACTAGATTAACACAAAAATCTCCATTTTACTTGTATTTCGATTTCTATTCATTGTGTTGAGGACTAAGCTGAAGCCAAAATAGAGGTTTTAGAAACAGGCTAAAAAGGAAGCTCAAAGATTAGGAGGAATGAGGGCTACATTGCCCCATGGTGGAAGGAAATGCAAGGGGGTAACATCAATGGAAATGGGGAGATCTGGAAGTTCTATTTCTAAATAAATGATCTCAAGGGTAAGTATTTCTACTCATTGCTTCCCACTGCCCCTTCTGAGGGTAGATAGAGGGAAAAGGGAACCAGGCGGGATGTGGGGCATATATTCACATACAAAAATCAGGGAATAGACTATAATCATGGAATGCAACCATTAGAGCATCTTCTTCCCAACTCTCCCCCAAACTTGTGTTCTTCCTAAGAGCCACAATATTAGCAACTGTGATTAAAAGCCTCCTCCTTATGTATAAAAATAAGTGATATATTTAAAAGCACATTGTAAATGTTAAAGTTCTGTGCAAATATAAGGTATTATTAGTATATTTTAAAAGCTAATATTTTATATGTAAGGTATTCTTAGAAAAAATATAGAGCTTTTTATGTGTGACAGAAGTTATAAGAAGAAGGAATGATCATATTTGTGAGGAAAGTGAGCAATCTGCTTCAGGATTAGTGCTCAGATTTCAAAACAAGGGAGTATATAATTGAAAAAAATGGATATATAGCATTAATGGATTTAATGAGCTTTTCTAACTTCAGAAATGAATTTATATGAACATACATTAACTATGATCATACATTTTAATGATAAGAGATTAATTTCTAATGTTAAAATGATGTTTTACCTTAATATTTAAATCACTTAGTTATGTATACAATAATATCTAGTTTGCTAAAAATGAAACAAAGCTCACTAGATTGATTAGGCATCCTCTCCCAAATCTACTTTAATTTTCCAAGTAATTTAAACTAAAGTCAGTTTGGAAGTAGTATGTTGCCATAAAATGCTGATTGCAATTGGCTACTGGTGACTGTTTCTCAAACTGTGTCTCCCTGTGGGATAGGAAAAGGCAGCAATTGATTTTCTGTTGGCTTTGCTACTTGGTAGCAATTGGAAAATAGGCGGGGAGCTAATGAAGTTACAGATGCTTTAAACTTGTCATTCTGAGCATTCACTGAGGAGACCAAACAGCTCAGAGGAGGAAATCTTGCTTTTATAATGGCTGGTCTCTTGAAAAGTATACACATAAACAATTGATTAGTTAAGAGCCACCAGTTGACCTTTCTTTGTACTACTTGAACTATAGAAACATTAATTATAAAACTTCTGGAAAGAATCCATTTTGTATATTTCATCTTCTCATCATATCTCAAGGAACTATGATAACTGGGTCCGATAAGATAGCTAGAAAAATAAATGCATAATATTAGCAGGAGAGTGTAGAAAATAGATCAGTGGAACAGAGTTAAGAGGTAAGACCAGACACATTATTTGTGTGACAGTTAAGTGTGTGATAGAGATGTTATTTGAAACCAGGAGGGAAAAAACAGAAGTTTGCTTCAAAGGTGAGTCACTATGATATCCATTTGCAGAAAAGAAAAGTAAATTAAACAAAGTGGATCTGTAACACTACTCATAAAAATAAAATTTGAGACGCATTATTAAAGACTTAATATAAAGAAAAAATAAAACAAACTGTTTAAGTGTTAGAAGAAAAAGACAATGTTTAGGATCTTGGGCTAGGAATGACTTCCTTAGCAGGAAAGAAAAATAATTTTTAAAAGCAAGTCATACAGATTTGACTATACTAAATTTGTCTATTTGTATGGCAAACGACAGCACAAAGTTCAGTATCCAGTGTAGAATTATAGGATAATATTTGCAAAATATATGACAGACATAGGATTAGTATAATGATATGTCAATTTATTACTATAACTCATCAAAAATAAAACAACCAAACTGAAAAGTGGACAGGGACTTCCCCGGTGGTCCAGTGGTTAACACTCCGAGCTTCCACTGCAGGGGCATGGGTTTGAACCCTGGTGGGGGAACCAAGATCCTGCATGCCGCATGGTGCAGCCAAAGGAAAAAAAAAAAAAGAAGAAAAGTGGAGAAAATTTACAAGAAGCAATTCACAGAATTGTGGTTGTAGCTGATGCCAGATGTGAGGGAAATTTTATGCAGATGGAAATGAGCCAATAGATGGAAAGATTATTGATTCAGGAGAGAAAGAGGAGTCTTGCCGAGGTGAAGTGCTCGACTCAGTGGAGAAGGGATAGGGTTCATTAGTGGAGAAGTTGGCCTTATCTAGGTACACTGACAGTCCCTCCAGAGATTCTAGAGCAAATAGACACAGATAAAGGTTAAGTGGGTAGATGTGGTGGTGGAAACTTGTATTTTCTTCTGATTGCTTTATTTTTTTCAGTGAAATGGAATACATCAGCAGGTGAGGGTGACCATGGAAAAGAGGTGTTGGCATTGTGAGGAGAAAGAAAAGAATTATAAACTAGTCTCCTAGGAGAGAGTGGACAGGGAAGTGTAGTGTGATTGCTGAGCAGCAGTAAGATCCCATAAAGTGAGCGACAATGAATTTAAGTGGGTCTAAATACCATGGTACGTGCTTTGCTCCAGCTATATTTAACTATGTGTGTGCCATCAAGGACGAGCTAGAAAAGGGGATTTAATTAGCTGTAGGATGTTCAAGAAGGTATGACTTAGAAAAGGGCAAGACATTTGAGGATCTACACAAGGAAGGAATAATAATGATTGAGTATGGAATTTAAGTTGAATTAAAAAAAGGAAGTGAGAACAAGAGAGACATGAGAGACATAAAAAAGATTATAGAATCAACCAATTGAAGGCACAGTGGCGGTTGGCTTGAGGGAGTAAGCTGAAAGAGATGGCAGGTGGTAATTGAAGGGTGAGAGGCTTGAACTGGGATTCCAAAGAGGTTGTATTTACCGGCAGTAACGAATTCTATGGCCATTAGTTTATGGTTACGGTATGATGGAAGACAAAATTATTGGATAAAAGAGAAGTCAGGGGCTAATAGTTAAACAAAATGTATATTGGAATCAGCTATCAGCTGTATAACAGGAGTAGTATACCAGAAAATGTCAATGAACCAGGAGCAAAATAACATATTAGTAAAATAACAGGTATGAGCCTAAGGAACTGTGGATGGCTGCAATGAGGAGTAATGGGTATTATACTCTCATGACATGAGATTCAAATACTGGGATACTTTATGGAAGAGGGAAGGAGACTGGCATGGAAGCAGCAATGAAGAGCAAGCCTACCTGTAGACAACAGGAGTGTAAGAAAGAAGAAAACAGCCACCACTTATGAGGGTTCCAGGGAAAGCAGTATTTTGAGGATGAATTCCTAGTTATAGTTTGAGAAAGAAGAAGGAAACTTTGATTAAAGTTTGAGAATATAGGGGATTTTCCGATAATTGATCTTGGGGTGCACTGGGTAAGATGAAATAATTTCAGTAGGTGGGGAGGAACATGTTTTGCCACCACCCCCCTGAAATTCATTCTTCACTCTTCTTTTCTCTGTTGTATACCCCAGGAATCTGACTCCTATGGACTCCATCACCTTTCTGGTCAACATTTGTTTGGGTTTGGACAACAGGTGGCACCGTTAGACCTTACGGGACATTTGGTCCTTTCCAAAACCTCCAACAGACATTTGGTCCATGACAAAAGGTCCCTGAAATTTGGTCCTTGCCAAAATTTCCATGAATTTATTTGGTCCATGTCAAATGGTTTTGGACAGGACCAAATATCAAGGACCTTTTGGTGTGGACCAAATGTTTTATGGATGTTTTGGACAGGACCGAATGGTCCTGCAACTATCAAGGACATTTTGGCATGGATCAAGTGTCTTATGAATGACATGTCTTGTGCATCAAATGTCTTATGGATACTTTGGACAGACCCAAACATCTGCTAACCCTGTTAGGAGACTGGATGGTGGGAGGAAAAGAGGATAGGGATATCCATATTTTTCTTCCCCACTCTCTCCCTGTTTCAGGCCATTATTCTGATAATGTCTGCTCCTCTTCATCACTATTGCCTCTTATCCTCCTTCACTGCTTCAGCTTTCACTAAGCTCCTTAAACATTCTTTTCTCCCATTATCCTTATGGTAATGATTTCTTTTTGTTGTTTGTCTCTGGGTATATCAACTTCTTGTTGGTTGCTTTAACTCTTCTCAGGCCTCTGTAAATTGCTCTTTCATCACATCTCTTCAGGTGAACCATCTGAGTGGCATTCTATTTCATGATAGGACACTGACTAATTCAGGGTGTGATGTAGGGTCACAACAGAGCTGTGTGTAGATTCCAGTTACCAGGATGACCAGACATTGCTATGGGGACTTCCAAGAAAGAGATAAAGTGTATGCAGAGATCATTGCTGACTTTCCCAAGGCAGAAAAAGCTGTGATTTGTTAAGGGGAATAAGAAGTGGGGGATTAGTGCCAAGAGCATGCAGAATTCCAGGTCTCTAACTGACTCCTGCTGATGGAAACATACAGTCCTGCAGGGGATGGTCTTGATGCCAAGTGTGTGGGTTCTTTATTGACTTGTTGATTAACATCCAGAAGATGAAAAATTAAAATAGTACACAGCCTAAGACCACAAAAATAAAATGCATGAAAACAGAAGGCAAATATTAAGTCATTAAATGAATAGACGTTAAGGGACTTAATGTGTATTACACACATACGAATGGAGACAAATATTTTTGAGTCTGGAGGTAAGTATAGAGCTTCACTGGAGAAAAAGTATAGTTATGTAACATATTTTAGTGCAATAGCACTTTCTAAATAGCTTTTCTGATATTATGAAATGTAAAGTCCTAATCTGGACCTATATTTTCAAGCAATATTTGTAAAAGTAAAATTCTGAATGAAAAGCTATTCAACGATTCATTAAAACCCTGCCATAGTGATATATGAATTACAGATCAGGGAGCATAGACACAGAAGTTACAAATCCAAAGTAGAGGAGATAAGGGTAGGGCCCTGACTCTAGTCTGTCTATCTGTTTCAACCCATAGGCTAGGGGTAATTTATTCTTTGGGACGAGTTCTGAGTCTGGGAAGAAACTCTAATGTTAATGAGATGAATTTCCACTTGAAATGTATGAAGATTTATCTTTTTTCTTAAATAGCTACAAAGTCAAGTGTACTTCTTGCAGCTTGTGTGTAAGAATTGTTACTCAGATCTAGTTTCTAGATTCTGCCCATTCAGAGTTTCCATTTTTACCTTTGCTACACGACAATGTACCTGAGTTGCAGCTCATTGGTCATTATTCCCTTAGCCTAATGTCTCTAGACTCTGCTACTCCATCCCTTAGATCCTGGATTTAATGACCCTAGACTGTTTCCTCATGACTGTAGTAACATTTTTATCTGTCCTCTGATCCTCCTCATGTACAGTACCTCTGAGAAATATTCTATCTCTCTCCTCTTTTTTCTTTCCACATATTTAACCCAACTTAGACTCTAGCTCTCCTGGTGAGTAGTGACCTCTGTTATCTTACTAGTCAAACCTCCAAATAACATAAAGCAATAAAGTTTTCTATGGTTTTCAAAGATATATTGATATCTCCCAATTGGGCACATATAGAATTGAGTTTTCCAAAGTGAGGTTATTTAATCTAATAAATGTACGTTGTTTATGGATATAGTGACCACCATGAAGAACAAAGAAGTTTCATGTGGATAATTGTTGGCATGGAATCAGCTACAGGAAGAAATGTACCTGATACTGACAATGATTATTTGGATAACTGAATAAAATCTTATTCCATCCTCCCTATATTCTTCTAGGAATATAATACATGTGTCTGAGAGCAGAAGCATACACCAGAGGTTTATTTCTAAAGGTATTATATATTGTGCTTCAAAACGTTCTGCCTAGTAGAGGCACATATAATTTTGATTAGAAATCATATTGAATTCCCTTGAAGAGGGTAAACAATGAGTACAAGGAGAAAATGTAATACAACTTAACAAAGAGGTAAAGTTGATACAAGAAAAATCAGAACTTTTGGAGGAGAAAATCACTCTCTCTAAGTTGAATATGGAAAAACTTATACAGTAGCAAAATTGCAGGAGAGAAATTGCACATGAGTTAAAAATGAAATGTTCTGGAAAATGTCAGTCAGGATTTATCTGCAGGGAACAGAAGCCACTCTAGATAAAGTGAGAAAGGAATTTTTATACAGGAAATTCAATGCCTCATAGTATCCTCGATTTTAGAAACAGAATGTAATCTGAGTGTGGTAGACTGGATTACTGTTGGCAACTCTGCTCTCTGTCATGTGACACTGAAGTGTCTACCAGTAGAGCAGGCAGAGTATATGTCCCCGTCCCATCCACTTTGCAACTATGCCAGTTCTGAGTAGATGTTTTAAGAATAATCTTTTATTTCCACTAACTCTCTCATGCTCCTGCTGTCCACTGTGAGAAGAGCATGACCTAAGAAACTGCTGCTCCTTCAGCCTGGATCTCAGAATGATAGACCTATGAAGCATAATTGAGCCTGAGCTGCAGCCTGAAATAGAGCTGCCACAGCCAATTCACAAACCCATGAGAAAGGAATGTTGTAGACAATTGAAATTTTGAGCAAAAGTTGACTACTAAATTGTAGTTTACAGAATGGATCTGAAAGTCACACCACAGAACTGAGTCACCAAGGGAAAGCTCCCAGAATCTACCACATAACATTTCACAGAATTTATTTATGTGTCAACGATAAGCTGCAAGGGATCATTCTGGGAGGTCATTTGCCCTGTTAATTTCATAAGGCTGTAAAAGAAGAGAATGATCCTAAACATCAATTAGTTATAATTCAATAAAAAGAGTTTATTTTTAAAATCAGTTAAGAAAAGATAGATGCATTTTTTTTAAAGGCAAAGCATATGAATGAGAAATTGAAAAGAAGAATTATAGTCAACAAATTTTAATAGTGATGAAAGAAATATAATGTAAGTAACAGGATATCATTTGTTTGCAAATCCTGGGAAAATACATATCCAGATCTAGATATGGAGATAATATCTCCATATCAACAGATTAGAGATAATAAAAGTTATGAATGATCACCTGTATAAATATAGATGACCTTAAAAAAAGATGAAACGGACATTTGCCAAGAAATCTTTAAAATGAAACAGTGCCAGTGGAATGGTATTTAACTAAAAAAAATAAATTTCTTTAGTGCAGTTCAGCAATATATGTCACAAGCTTTAAAACTATTCAGAGCCTTAACCAAGTAGTTACATTTCTAGGAATTTGTCTTAAAGAAATAATGAGAATTATGAATATTAGTTCTTATAAAAGAATGCTCAGTACAAAACAAATTGTAACACTGGCTATTTTCTAACACCACTAAATATCCAACAAGAGAAGACTGGTAGAACAAATTATTCTTTATCCATTCAATTGAATACTATCAGGAGTTTGCAAAATAAAGTTATAAAAAAAATGCATGTTTTGTAAACCACAATACCAGTATTTGAATCAGTGCTCTAGTACTTATTATCAGTATGTTCAGGAGTAAGTTACTTATTCTTTTAAAGATTTAGTTTTCTTGTATCTAAAATAAAGGTAGTATCACCCACCTCAAATTTTTACTGTGCAGATTACTGAGATGCACCTGAAAATTACTTAGACTAGAACCTGGCCTTCAGTGTATTGTGGTTATTATTAACACTATGAAACTATTAACATCATAATATAGGAAAATATTTTGTGACATATGAAGTGTGCAAAACCCATGTTATGAATCAGTACATGTAGTATGATTCCAATTTTGTGGGAAATATACGGGAAAAAAATGCAAGGAAGAAAAAAGATGGAAATGAAATATTTCTATGTTATTACTTTATTCTCTCTCTCTCTCTCTCTCTCTCTCTCTCTCTCTCTCTCTCTCTCTCTCTCTCTCTCTCTCTCTCTCTCTCTCTCTCTCCCCCACATTGGATGTGTCAATGTGGAAGACACTTTCTTTGACTCATGGTTCTAAACCAGGTTTATATAAACCTACCAAATATGAACCTTACAACTTTTCCATTTTTATCCCTCTCACAAGTTTAATGGGCTTTGTTAGTTTTCCAAGATGACTATTGATTTATTTCACTGTCAGAAAAAAGTTATAATTTATTAGTGCCAACAAACAGGTTATATAGCTAGTGACCTAGGCAATAATTTTGCTACTGTATATATACAAATACATGTTGTCATCAAACAGATCAAAATAATATATAAGAATCTTTCAAACAATAGGGTAAACATCTTATTCATGAAGAGGAGATTCAAGGAGCAAGGACTTTCATGTCTGTTCATAAAGATTCTACATTTACAACTCCACATACCCTGTTAACATTGAAAAAACAATGGACAAAGCAAAAAGCAATATTCCAAAGGGACTTGAGAAAGACAAGGCAAAATTTGCAGAAGGGAAATTAAAATCAGAAAAGAGGAAAATGTACCTCGGTACACCATGATGCCAGACTTATTTGGAGAGAGTTAGCTGATCACTGTGGTTAATCTACTGAAACTAAGCAAGGTGACAAATGCCACAATCACATTGAGGTTGTCCTGAGATATAAGGCAAACTCTGCTCAATATTCATGGCAACACATCAGTTCACGATGCCACCCAGCTCAGGAAGGTGGTAGAAACCTCCCTGCCCTTGACAAACATACACTTACCCATGCATACATACTCACATTCTTATTCTTTAACTCATGGTTCTAAACCAGGTTTATATAAACCTACCATATATGAACCTTACACCTTTTCCATTTTTATTCCTCTCACAAGTTTAATGGGCATACTCTCCTTAATGTGGAAGACACTTAGCACATCCTGAGTGTTTCTGCTATTTCCTGGAATTTCTGGTTCCAGGAAAACTGGGTAAAGATCAGACAATTAACCACTTTATTCTTTTAGGGAACGCCAAATCCAAGGAATGGGAGATAGAATTATATAATAACCCATTAAGTCTATCATGTTTCTTCCTCTAAAAATAGCCAATATGAATTTGCTTTCCCATAATGTTATATTCACTTTTACTGTTCTCTAATTTTTCTTATTCTTTTCTCTTTTCCCCCCAGAATCCACTTAACTGGCAGAATTAGTCCCTTTTTATTTTCTGGCTTTCAGGTCATAGTCTATGAGCAAGTTGAACACATATAATCACTAGGCTAGCATTGTGAATGTAGTGAAATATTTCTTCCAGAAGGCAGATTTTAATTATGATTCTATTTAAAGGATATCAGTAACATGGTAAAATTTACATTCACTATTCTTCTCTAAAATAATAGGGACTTCATGATTTTTTTTTTGCTTAAATCTATTTTATTATTTCCTTTGAAAGATGTGTTTAAAATATTCAAATGTTACTGATAACCCCTACCCAAAATAATTATATTACTTTGTTGAAAATTACTATTAATATTTAATCCAGGGTAGATGAGTTACTATGATCATGACTAAATCTCACTTTTTAAAATTCATAACTTCCACTCATCAGGCACGCAAGAACAAGCAGTGCCATAGGCACTCTCCAAGATAGGCTTATCAAGCATTGAATCAAAGCCTTCCCTCCTCCTTCTAAATTAACTGAATTTAATACTACCAGAGATCAGAAATAATAGATTTCGACTAAAGCTAAAATGTCACAGTTTCTCTGTTAATAATCATTTGCAGGCTGTGTTATTGAAAGCAGTACCCAGAGTATTGAAAGCAATGTCATCTTTACACGTACCCACTCTTTATCAATACAGAGACCAAGAATTAATAGTAATTTTGACAATAGTTAACTGATGTAGAACCAAGAACTCTTCGGAGCATCCCCCAACTCATTTAATTCCCTCCACAGTCCTGTGAGTAGGTAATACCGTTATCTTCATTACACAGACAAGGAAACTGAGACTCTAAGTTTAACTGAATTTCCTAAGATCACCTAGGTGATGATCGAGGGGGTGTATCAAATGCTTTCTCCTATGTAATATCTATATACAAGCTTCTATGTATTTTACATGCAACAGACAAGCTTGAAGTCATAAGGAAACAGAGAGAAGGCTAAATATAGTGACCAACTGTCCCGTTTGCCCAGGTCTGAGGGGTTTCCTGGGATGTGCAACCTTCAGTGCTAAAACCAGGCAGGTCCAGAGCACACTGGGGAAAAGTGGTCACCCTAAAATAAGCTAATAAATGTGAGGTCAGCAAAATGATGCTTGACTCATAGTAAGTACTATACTTAATTAACTCATAGTAAGTACTATACTTAATTAACTAATAATCCATCTGGAAAACAAATCTCAAAACTTGAAAGCAACAGTTTTTAGTTCACAGTTGTGTGGATCAGTAATTTAGGTTGGGCTCAGCAGGACAGTCCTGCTGGTCTCATCAGTGCTCACTCATGTGACTGAAGGTATCTGGGCTTGCACACATGTCTGGTGGTAGGTTCTGTCTGTTTGTCTGTGCTGCCTATTGCCCGGGATGATAGGGGTAACAGGGAGTATATATACAGCAAGCTAGCTTGAGCCAGTTCATGTGAATAGTCACAAGATTCCCCAAAGTAGTACGATAATACTCTCAATATTGTCTCACAATTCTCTCATAAAGCCTTAGTCAGTTCATTCTCCCACTCCCTAAAGATCTTTTCACACCATCTTATCCGTCATGAAATATCACTCCTTGTTCTCTCTCTCAGGTTACTAATCTATGTGAGAAAAATGGAAGCGATCAGAATAAAATCTCTCCTTCTTCTATCAAACTTCTCACTGCAATACTGGTAGAATATTGGCCTTAATATTGCTAGAATGGTTGGACTGTCTATGCATCTAATGCCAATCCCTTCTCTTGTTGTATTGAACGTACTCAACTCTTTCCTACCAAAAATGTTTACTCTAGCCATGGATTGGAAAACTCAGTACCATTACTGGTAGGGAGGAAGAAATTTTCCTCTACCCTTCTAGATTCTTCTGGCTCGTCTAAGAATTCAATTGACATGATACAGATTAACAGCAGAAAAGCGAACAAAAATTTAACAACATGTCTACATGGGAAAGACCCAGGAGAACTGAGTAACTCACTAAAATGGTTGAAACCCTCACCTTAAATACCAACTTCAGCTAAAGACAAAAAAAGATGTTGGGGGTAATGGTTTGGGGCTTCAAAGGGGAGGAAGGCAAATCACATAGAGATGGAAAAACAAATGTTTAGCAAACAAATTTTTACTGCGCCAGGCAGAGACAGTAGGACACTGAGTGGACTGTTTTCTACACCCTGCAGGTTTCCTTCACCCACACCTCATGCAGATTCTTTACAGATATCTCTGGTGATAACTCTATTCTAGGAATAGGCCCTTTATCTAAAATCTTTTAGGCAGTTAAGGAAGACTAGAAGTGCACTGTGCTTTGCCAAATTAACATCAGAACAATTCAGGGTGATTCTCCTAAAAGAGATTAATTTCTTATCTTATAAAATGGAGCAGACACAATGGTGTAGTACCAAAGACTTAAGGTTCACATAGACCTGTGTCTAAATCTCAGCTCTGTTATTGGTTTGCTGTACATCTTTGGAAAAGTACCTTTAATCTTGTTGAAGCTCATTTTACCTATATGCAAAAATGGGGATAATTACATCGAATTCATAAGGAGCTATGAGGCTCAAATTAAAAGATACATATCACAGCATACTGCATATAGTGGACAAATGGATTTATAGAGATAATTTTATTATTTGTAATCACGCCATTCACCAATTTTCCCTATTGGTGTAGTCAACATACATGATTTAAAAATCAGTTTCCCTCCTTAGGGATTTTCAGCAGCCCTTTATTCCAGTGAGAAATGTTTATCTATCTATCTATCTATCTATCTATCTATCTATCTATCTCCTATCTATTAATTGACTCTCTAGCTAAACATAATTTAAAAAGTGATCTTTAATATACTTAAAATATGTGTATTTCTACTGAATATTGCAATGCACACAGAGATGCCTCATATGAGGTGTCACTATCAAGTAACAAGATAGATTTCAAATAATAAAACAGATTTCTGCATGTAGTTGGAGAATTAATCTTATCATTTTAGGAACATGGTTTGTATAACATGGAGAGATAATTCTGCTACCCTAAATCCTACTGGGAAACTATAAATTCTAATGTATTTTTTATAGTCTAAATATATGAAATTCTACATTTATAGACGACTCAATTTTTGATTCTCTCATTTATGCAAGGGATTTGTGTGATAAAATTTTATCAGGCTATATTTCATAAGCCAAAGCATTATAGGTTTAGAATTTATTTCAACAATTATCTATTCTACATTGAGGAATCTTTGGGGAGTGAGTCTGTTTACAAGTTGTACATGTTGTGGAAATAAGCTGGCAAATTTGTTTGCTGCCTTAAGACTCACTGACAGGCTCCATTTTACAAATAATGAACTATTCACATGCTTTCTCCCAAGGCTTCTCTATCCCAAAGTCCTCTGTTCTGGGATTTCCAAAGAGTTCAGTAGCTGTCCAATAGCCAACGTTCCTGCATTAGGCTGGGTATTCCAGAAGCAGACCCTGAGGCAACGACTCATGTAAAAATGGTTTGTAGGGCTTCCCTGGTGGCGCAGTGGTTGAGAATCTGCCTGTCAATGCAGGAGACGCGGGTTCGAACCCTGGTCTGGGAAGATCCCACATGCCGCGGAGCAACTAGGCCCGTGAGCCACAACTACTGAGCCTGCGCGTCTGGAGCCTGTGCTCGGCAACGAGAGGCCGCGATAGTGAGAGGCCTGCGCACCGCGATGAAGAGTGGCCCCTGCACTGCGATGAAGAGTGGGCCCCGCTTGCCACAACTAGAGAAAGCCCTCGCACAGAAACGAAGACCCAACACAGCCATACATACATACATACATACATACATACATACATACATACATAAAAAGAATGTAAGCAGACAAGAATAGCATTAAAAAAAAATTTTTTTTAAATGATTTGTAAAAAGAATTTCTGTGAAATTAGTTAGGGGAGTGGGAAAGAAGCACTGGGCTGGGGAGAGGCCTAAGCTGGGACACAGTATCAAGCGAAGCCCCGTGGAAGGTAACTTTGCCTAAATCCTACAGAGGAGCCTGAGCGACAGTGTTCATCACACTTGAGAGTAAGGGAGCTGCAGCATTTCTACTCCACAGACCAGTCAGTTGTGGGTTACATATCTCCTGGCGGGGAAGGGGGATGGTAAATTTCCAGGCAGTTCTGGCCCTCCATACACCCAAGCAAAGAAGGTTTGGCAGCTTGAGGACAGTCCTCAAAACAAAGAGATACAGGTGCTGATGGTTGGGAGTGAAAGCATGTGGTAGACATAACAAGGGTAAAGGGTGCAAAAATGATAAAATCATCCTAGGGGACATGTGCAAAGCACTGACACCATCTGCTACTATACCTCAATTATTTGCTTAAAAAAATTCTGATTTATTTTGGAGAGTGCCAATGTATATAGCCCCAGTTAATCAGGGGCTGGATCACAATTGGTCTATGTTTATGGTACTTCTGTTTCCTTTGCCTTTGATTGATCAAAGTGTGAGCATGAGTCCCTTTTCTGGTAAATGGAAAATCTACTCTCAGCCTCTGGGAGCGTGGTTTCTTCCTGAAAATGTATAATGTTTCCTTCCTTGTTTTCTGCTTTTGATGCTGCCACTTGAGACTGTGACGCTTGGAGCTATTGCAGTCATCAAATTTCTATCAGTGAAGGATGGAAGGAGTGTGGGTAGCAAAAGACACTGTGGAACCACAGAATCAACTGAGAGACTGCCAACCTCTGGACTTCTGGTCAAATAATAAATGCTTTTTTGACTTAAGTCAGATGTGTTCAGTCTAGAGTATGTGTACCTCTGGCTCAGGCAAAGACTTCCGCACGATAGAAAGCATGAATTATACAAAGATACTGATTTCCAGGTCTTCAACTTCCATAGTCTTTCCAAAAATGGATCAAAAAAAAGCACAACTTCTTTTCCTCTTCCCCTTTCACAACCTCCTTTGGCCCTTGTAAAAGAAAGAAAACCTCTACTCTATCCCCATTGTCCCAGGTGGTAAAAACATCCAGGATACTAAACAAAGGGACAATTTGCTATAATATTGGTTTGGGAAAGTGAGGGACTCTAATTACTAGACAGCAAATCATTTTGTGAGGCAAGTGGTTTTCCCTTTGTTGGTATCCAAGGCATTGAAGGGGAATCTAATCAACTTGTCAGCTAATAGATCATTAAAATACTCTTTGACGGTGGATCATTCAGTTATTTTTGCGTATAACTTAGGAGTTCAAAGAACTGAATTGCTAAAACAAAACTTCTATTTCTCTCCTTTTTTTTTTTAGGAAGGTAAAATATTTTTCTTTTTTAATTGAAGTATACTTAATTTACAATGTTGTGTTAGTTTCAAGTTGTACAGCAATGTGATTCAGTTATTTATATATATATATATATATATATATATGTAATATATATACATATATTTTTTCAGATTCTTTTCCATTATAGGTTATTACAAGATATTGAGTATAGTTCCCTGTGCTATAAAGTAGATCCCTGCTGTTGAAAATTTCTATTTCTTTACTTATTCTTGTGAACAAGTTCTGTCGACACTCTCTATTACAAAATTTTTAAAGTGAGGATAAAGTCTATGTTCAACCCTGACTCACTGCAGCAATAAGTAAGAGCCATTCAGGATTACATAAATTATGAAAAAGAAAAGAAAATTCCCATCCATCTCATTAATAGACAAAAATTTCAATAAATTATTTTTCATATTTAATAATTATTTCTCAAAATTCTGTCATGTTTATATTACTTTGATCAATTTTGTATTGATAGCATGACGACAACTCCATCCGATCAAAAAATTAATATAGAGCTTTTTATCATAGCAAGTTAAAAATATAATACTTCAAAATATAAACATATTAGTCATTAGAATATGACAGTGTAATAAATAAAGGAATTATAAGTAGAAGGTATATCTCATTAGGATAAATTTTGTGGAAGAAATGGAATGGAAATGCTAAGTCAAATTAAAAAAGGAATGGGGTAACATTTCCAACTATTAAGAAAGAACTATTTGTTTATGTTTAAGCAGATCATAATGGACATCAAGATAATACGTTATTTACACTTCACTGGAAATATTAATACCTAAAATGTGACATAGCAATTTCATTTTAAAATGTCACTATTTACAATTCACATAAATTATTTCCTTTGAAATTCTTTTAATATTGCAACTTGGACATGATACTTAGAAAGAAACGTGAGTGGAAGTACCTAATTTTACAAAACACTTTTCTGAGGTATGAGGTCAAAGGTATTTAGAAACCAATGGTTTAAGACAAATATTGTATGTTCTCACTTATTTGCAGAATCTAAAAAAAAGCCAAATTCATAGAAATAGAGTAGAATGGAGAGTAGAAACACAGAGCAAAATTGTTCTCCATGCACAGATGTTAAATATAAATGGGAACAAACTCTTCAGGAATTTGTTTCAAGACACCTTTCTCTGTCAACATAATTTTTCTGCATTTACTTAATTCTTTATAATAGCTGCATATCAACTATGTAGTCTTATTTAATCAAAATGAACCTAGAAGCTTCTGGAGTGATGCACATTTACTTTATTTCAAATTTGAAATCAATGCAAATTATAATGTAATAAATATTCTTGTATTTTTCCATAAATATATCTATAGGATAGCTTATTAAATATATGATCACAGGGTTGATCCATCAGCATTTCAAAATCCTGGTAGATCTTGCCAACTGTCTCAGCAGAGTTCACTTCAATCAATGTGGTGTGACAGAGCTAGTCTCTATTTCTTTACATCATTTGAAATGATCAAACAAATCTATGGTGATCTGAGGGTCAAAATAATCTTGTTTTTGCATTAACTTGTATTTTACTCATTTCTAGTGAGGGGAGCACTAGTGACTGTTTATTGGCTATTTGCATTTGTCATTTTACAATTTGCATTGTATTAACCTTTTTCCAAAAATGTATTTCCTTTTCCTTACTGATTTAAAGACATTTTGAGACTTTTGTCAATTGTGACTATGTCTTTCTTGTATATTTTACAAGTGTTTTCTTCCAATCATTTTCTTGTCCTTTAATTTCATTAATTTTATTTTTTTTGTGCAAACACTTATTTATATTATTTTCATAAAGTTAAATCCGTTTAGCTCCATGAACTCTTTCTTTCTTTTTCTTTACTTCTGGGTTGTGATTTTTTTAAGTAGGCCAAGTATTTGTACAATGTTATAAAAATACATATTTTCTTGGGCAGAAGAACTGAATCGACATTTTTCCAAAGAAGAAATGCGGATGGCTAACAGACACGTGAAAAGATGCTCAACATCACTAACCATCAGGGAAATGCAGAAGAAAACCCAATGAGATATTATCTCACATGTGTCGGAATGGCTATTATCAAAAAGTCTACAATTAACAAATGTTGGTGAGGATGTGGAGAAAAGGGAACCCTTGTACACTATTGGTGGGAATGTAAATGAGTGCAGCCACCATGGAAAATGGTATGGAGGGTTCTCAAAAAACTAATAATAGAACTACCACATGACCCAGCAATTCCACTCGAGTATATATCCGAAACAAAAAACAAAAACACTAATTCAAAAAGATACATGCACCTCAATGTTCACAGCAGCATTATTTACAATTGCCAAAACATGGAAACAACCTAAGTGTCCATCAACAGATGAATGGATAAAGAAGCTGTGGTATATATATATACAACAGAATACTACTCTGCCATAAAAGCAATTATACTCCAAGAAAGATGTTAAAAAAAAAAAAAAGAATGAAATTTTGCCATTTGCAGCAACATGGATGGACTTGGAGGGCATTATGCTAAGTGAAGTAAGCCAGACAAAGATAAATACTGTACATCACTTAACGTGTGGAATCTAAAAAATACAACAAACTAGTGAATATAACAAAAAAGAAGCAGACTCACAGATACAGAGAATAAACGTGCTTACAAGCAGGGAGGGGGGAGGGGCAATGTAGGGGTGAACCAGTGAGCGGTACAAACGACTGGGTGTAAGATAGGCTCAAGGATGTATTGTATGACACGGGGAATATAGCCAATATTTTGAAATAACTATAAATGGAAAGCAATCTTTAAAAATTGTATAAAAATTTTAAAAATTAAAAAATAAAATAAGAATTCAAAAAAATACATGTTTTCTTTAACCTCTGTATTACTTATTGATTTTTTTAAAAAGTTCAGTTAAACGATGTTTTTTTCTTCAAACATCACTTAATCTATTTTAATATAACATTTCCCTATTTGCTTGAAATGCATCTTTATCATAAATGTAATTCTTATGTATACATGAGTCTTTTTTGGAATTCTCTCTTCTGCTTTATCAACTTTTGCTTCTTCCTCCACTAATTCTACCTTGTTTCAATTACTTCAGTTTTATTTCACATTTTGGTTTAAAATAAGGCTAGTTTCTTTATTGTTCTTTTAGACGCATTTCTCGACACACCTCATGTTTTTTCTCTACTGTCATATGAGCTTTGAAGTCACTTGCTGGATTAGAATAGAATCACCTTGATATGTTACATTGAGATTACACTAAAATCATAGGTGAACTTAGAGAAAATGGATATCTTTATAAAACTGATAACTTTTATTGAAACAATTATAAATTTCAAAAATATGAACAAGATGAAAAAATATAGGACAGATGAGTTAATCTTTCACACTTTCCCCAATTATGTACATTGCTAATTTCTCCCTCCTGTCATGGCCGCTGGATAGTTTGGAATAAGCTTACCTCAGGACTGGCCTTATTTCAGTGTAACTATGAAGAAACAAAAACAAAAATGAGAAACCCATAGGCACGTGCCTGAAGGTATAAGGATGTAAGCTGTTGACTCCAGCTGGGTTAACTTCAAGCCAGAGTAAATAAAATGTTGCAGAATCGTCTAAACTGTCTACTTTGAGTGTCTACAGCCCTCTTGGCTCTTGAGTGCAGGTCCAGTATGTCAGTGATTTAAAGTTCTCGTATCTTAATTCTCCTCAACTCCCACTTTCCAAAGCTCACTCTCTTCTTTGTCAAAGTAAATATTTTCTTGTATATATTAAGTGACCTTTTTATTTTGAGATAATTGTAGAGTCACATGCAGTTGTAGGAAACCATACAGAAAGAGCCTGTGCATCCTTCACCCAGTTTCCCCCAATGGTAATATCCTGCAAAATGATAGCGCAATATCACAGCCAGGAAATTGACAGTGAAACAATACACTGATCTTGTTCAAATTTCCCCAGTTTTACTTAAATGCGTGTGTGTGTGTGTATCCCTTTTTTCTACTTCAGATGTAATTAACTACAGTACAGCAAGCATATGAGTATTTTTTCTTAATTATAGAATCACAATTTAACAGTTTTGCTGTGGATGTGATGTACTGCATGGCCCAGGATGATTTGTAACAGAGTTTAAATGTATTTAATGTATTAATAATATTAATGTATTGTGGAAATTAAACCATAGACCATGAATTCATGACATGTGAACTCTAATGGATCAAGAAAGATATTTCTATTTGTGCGAAAGAGGTTGGTTTCTCATCCGTTGATTTTAATTTATTAGTATGCAATCTGGGTGATCGGCTTTCCAAATGAGTTTCTGCCTTCACATTGTTCCAGTGAGACATTTATAATTAATGCTACAGAAAAATTACACTGGGGCAATATTTAGTCAATCTTTGTCAATAGGAAACAAAAGCATAAATCTAACACTGGATGGAAAATACAAGATTGCATTAGAATAAATAGGGTAAATGTTGATTAATTTACTTACAACTGCATTTTTCTTTGATGAAATTCCATTTGGGTGGCATGTCTATCTTTGTTTAAATTCATTGTTTCATCTTGTCATAACTGTTCGTTATTTATACACTGCCATTTGTGCTTAAAAATAAAGTGCTTAAAAGGGTAAGCTCTAATGTGTATTCCTTATTTTAAAATCATTCTGTGGGCTTTCCCTTTCCTAATTATGCTTGGCTCATCACAATAGGGAAGAATGTTCGGTCGCAAAAATATTCAAACAGAATTCAAAGAGGGTCCTCTTCAAGACCAAATAGAAATGGAATCAATGAGCACTTCATAACTAGGAAAGACATGTTCTTCCTTTGCTTCTTTATCTTTTATTGTTTACCGTTGCTATTGTTGTTGTTATTATTATCTGGAACGGCTGTCAATTTCTGTTTATTTGGGATATTTTTTCCCCTGGGCTACATGCAAGGCTTGGGTTCTCTTAAATTGTGGCGCATAGCTGGGCACAGCTTATTCTGATTTTTAGCAGCTATTTGACTGACAAAATCGAGCAAAGATCAAAGAATCATATAGGTCGATGGGTTAGCTTGGTTGCCAAGCTGAAAGTGAAACAGAGGAGCCCGTGCCATCTGGGGGTTCAGAGTATCTTGTCTGGATTGACTTTTGCCAGGCCCGACGGGGCTGTTTATTTTTTGCTGCTGTTAAATTTGGAAGATAACCGGTAGAGAAATAACCACCAGCATCCTCATCATTCTTATCATTTTGTTCACCACAAAGTCTGATGTGGAACAAAGCAAAGTAAAAGAGGAAGCCATAAAGAAATTATGATTAACATTGTCTTGAACATAGCTTCTCTATCCAGAAATATGTCTGTTAAGTCCAACATTTTATTTTATGCCATTGAAGATTTAGTGTTAATTACTATTACATTGGTATGAGAACACTTCAACTTTATAAACTTTAGTTTTCACGTCTATAAATAAAGGATAAGAATGACATATACTTCATATAAGCTGAAAATGTGAAGATGATCTTACTAGATTGAGAAAGTAGACTGAGAAAAGAATTCCAGGTAGAGGGAACAATATTAGCAAAGGCACACAAGCAGAAAGACGCATATTAAGCATGATCCAAAGTCTATCTGAGCAGAGTACAGTGTTATGAAATCATCATGAAAAATAATTTGATGTTAGATGATGAAAGGCTTTGGATGCTCTGAAAAATGATTTAGGTATTAACATCTTCAAAGACATTTTCAGGACTTCCTTTACCTACTCTTTTTTGTGCCTTTGACTTTATCCTCTTCCTAGCTTTTGTGACACAGTCTTGTGCTCGCTTTCCCCTTAATGTTCCCTTCTATCAAGGACCCTAATGCTCCTTATGCAGTGAGAATTTTAGATCTGTTTCTTTAGAAATCTTAAGTTAGGAAATTGAATTCACAAAGGCAAATGAGGTTAGTCACGAGACTCAAGTTGAGCAAATGCCTGGCTAGGTGTTAGCCTAAGTGAGGCAGAGTTGGACATCAGAAGAGCTCTTTCTTGATGATTCTGTAGGGTAAAATTAAGAGTTCTGAGTCTAGAGGTGTTTCCATAGCCTACCTCTGAGTACTGAACTTCTGGAGGGGGTTTTCCCTCTTGTTACAATGCTGTATCTCTCTCTGTAGCTCACATCCAGGGGCCATACCTACTATTGCTGACTAATATGACCAAGTTGCTGGGCTGAATTGACTGCTAGTGAGGAAGAGAGGGACAACAGCAGACATAAATAGTAATGACCAGGTTGAGGGCTACAATGAAGGAAATACAATCAATTCTACACACACCTCTCAGTTGGATAGACAGCAGAAAAAATGAAAATGCCTTCATCAATTGGCCTATAGAAATGACTGGCATTTCTCAAGGAGTAAGTCATCTGTTGCTCTGAGTCAATTCTGAGAAAATCCACTGCCCTCTTGTCCCACATACATTCAGAAGAGCAAAAATAATAATGGAGAAGAGAACTGGTATATTCCAGTTCACATACAATATTAAAAAGTTTGAGGCTGAGAGGATAGAGCAAAGGCTCAGAATAAAGGTAGAGACTTCAACGACCAGAGCAAAGATCTCACTTTACGCCCAGTGCATCCTGCATCCTTACAAGGGTGTCTCAAATAAAGCTTCATTTATTTTTGGCATGGGGAGAGCATTGTTCTCTGCTTCAGATAAATGGGTGGAATAAAGACTAGGCCAGAATCTATATGCTCCTAAGCCCACATAATCATGTAAGCATCAGAGTTCACTCAACAATAAATGTTTATTAAGCATCTACTCTGAGCCACGTTACTTTTTCTGGTGTTGGTGACATAGTTGTAAACAAAGCATGGTCCTTGCCCTCATGAAACTTATATTCTTATAGAAGATAAGATCAATAATTAAATGACCAGATGAATATGCAGTGTTTCAACGTAATTAATAATGTCAGGTAGTGACCAGTACCATCAAGTAATTTAGGAAATAAGATGCAATAGCTATAAATAGATATTGCTCTTAAATTAAAGTGAACCCTTATTCAGAAAACCACTTGCAGGACTTAGGTCAGGAAGAAACACACTTAATGTGAGTTGCCAACTTCTTTAAGAGAAAGAAGACGAGGAACAGCAAGCATTTCTGTGGAGCATAGCTTTTCCCTCTCCTTCTCTACAAGGGCATCTGGGATACTTCCGGAACAAGTACGGTCTTATTAGAGTTGAGAAAGGAGACTAATTCTCTTAAGGTGTTTTTAAAATATTTTTACATAAAGGATTTACTCATTATTTTGGAAGAACTCACATTAATAATTCAAATGCTTCTGTTCAGGAGAATGATTATAAATTTTAGGCTTTCTGAATTCCTAGACTGAACTCAGAGTCAGCAGAGATGCATCTTCAGCCAAGGACAGAAAACTGACTCAGTGCAGAACTGTTCCTGAATAATACCTTTTTTGGCTTCAGCGCTTCAATATTTCATAAGGGCTATTTCCCCACAGTCAAACAGCTCCCCCCCCACCAACTCTGAATTGATATATTTAATCTGATTATGACACTCTCGGTTAGACGCTCACAATGATGAGTTATTTCTCACTTAGCCTGTATTCTGATGTTTTTCCTTTTTCCTACGGCTGAGGTTCTTGTCTGATTTTTTCCACATCTCCTACCCCATCTGCTGGGTTGTCTATTTTAGCGTAGCTAGAGCCAGGCTTTGCAGAGATGAGGGATTGAGGCCCAGAAGGTCAGCCAAGAACATAAGGTGCATCTTTATTAGAAACCATCACACTCTGCTGTGCATTTCTCTCTTAAATTCTTCATCTAATTCCTTATAAAAATATTTAATGAATATCTATGAGTGCCACATAGGGTGCTAGAACTGTGAAGGTCATTTATTTCCTTTTGAAAGTCATTCTCGGTTGGCAAAATAATTTCATGTAGTTAAGCCCAAAGGGTAAACATTCATTGCAAATAATTATACAAAATACCAGGAAACAAACACTCAAAATGATGAACATTTGTTCTCTACCTAGAAGTGATAAAATACCAAACTTCAAGAGCCACAGAAAATCAAAGATTAAACAAACACTACAGGTATGCAGGAGCAATTTGAAAACAAACTTCACACCTGATAGACAGTGTGGCCTGTTTCTCAGCTATAGATGATAGGGCCGATTAAAAAATAATATACTTGATATCAGTGATAACAAATTGTCAAGACTTCACTGAGAATTGCTTTATCAGCAACTAGGCACAGTGATAAATCATCATTACCCATCACTAATACTACTCAAGAACACTAGTAAGCTTCCTGAGAACTCTGTGAAATTTTTGCTCCATAATTAACCCTCATTAAAAGGTTGCAGGGGTTTTTTTTCCTCAGAACGATCAGCGATGACACAAATGCAGCTGAGAACAGCTGTGATACAGGTGTTTTATGTTCAGTTTCTTGGGTGTAGTTCATCACTCATGAAGTGATTCAATAATTTTTTTCACTCTATTCATTCTGTTGCAAAAAATGGAGAAATAGGCTTAAAATGATCATTTCTAACTTATTAGAGGAAATATCAAAGGAACAGACAAGTTTTTGTCACTAGTATAATAAAATGTATATTTTAGTGTTTTAAAACAAGGTTTTACATTAAAATTTTAAACACTCCATTATGTCACACCAAAAGGGACAAGAGATGCCTTGACAGGGCTCCTACTGGTCAACTTGGGATCTGAACATCAAAAAAAAAAAAAAATGTATATTAATGATAATGGTTTATATTATATTGAATAAAAAAAAAATCACTGAGTCCACAGTAATACTCAAAAACAAGAAGGACGTAAGGGAAAGCTGTTTGTTGTAGAAAAACACTAGCTAATACATTTGTATGTAACAATACAATTAGAAATCCACCAATGACCTTTGCAACCACTAATACAACTATTGATTAGGTGAGAATCATCCACAGATGCTAAAACCATTAGGTGAAATGTTTTAGGAGGACAGGACATTAATATGGTCTCATAGTATGAAGCCACAGTTGCTATTACTTACAATGGATAAAAATACCTCTACAACAAAGAGAGCTAGAAAACACCATCTTAATTCAGTCTTCAAACTAGGATACCCATCATGGGACAAACTGACATTACATGTTTTCTGAAACACTCTAAGAAGTGCACATTTATAGAATTCTTATAAAACAATATTTAACATACATTTAATCATGAGGAAACATTTGGATAAATCAAAATGTGGGGCATTCTACAAGACAACTGACCTGGTCTCTTCAAAATATCACTGTCATAAAAGACAAAAAGTGTTGGTGGGAATTTTCTAGATTAAAAGAAGTTAAAGACTCATGACAATCAAATGTAGTAAATGATCCTTGATTGGATCCTGGGCCAGAAACAAAAATCTGTAAAAGAGTATTTGGGGAAGTTTTGGGAAATTTGAATAGGAACTCTATGTTGACTAAATTACTCTATCATTGTTAAACTGCTTGGGAGGGATACTAGTTTGGGCATTATGTAGGAGAATGTCCATATTCTTAAGAGACACAGGATAAAGTATTTCTGATGTAATGTCATCATATTTACGACTTCATTTCAAATGGTTCAGTAAAGATGATGATATAGATATAGGACTAGTTATAGCAAATGTGGGAAAATGTTTTTAAATAGTCACCTTTTGATGAAAGATTTTTATTATTATGTTACTCTCAGATTTTCTTAGCTGCATGGTTACAAAATGTAGTCTTAAGATAGATCTGCCATTTTCCATACCATAAGTAGATTATACAGTGAAAAAGACAGTTTCATTTTGTCTTTAAATGTCAATGAAGGGACTTCCCTGGTGGCGCAGTGGCTAAGAATCCACCTGCCAGTGCAGGGGACACGGGTTCGAGCCCTGGTCCAGGAAGATCCCACATGCCGCGGAGCAACTAAGCCCGTGAGCCACAACTACTGAGCCTGCGTTCTAGAACCCGCAAGCCACAGCTACTGAAGCCTGAGAGCCACAACTACTGAAGCCCACGCTCTGCAACAAGAGAAGCCCCCGCAATGAGAAGCCTGTGCACCGCAAGGAAGAGTAGCCCCCGCTCGCTGCAACAAAGACCCAACGCAGCCAAAAATAAATTAATTAATTTTAAAAAAATGTCAGTGAAAAAATTGGCCATGCACAGCACTCCATACTATTAAAAAAAGAGGGGTGTGGAAAGGGTTTTAGAAAGAAAAGGAGAGATAGTATAGCAGATTTTCAGAAGTGAAAGGAACACTGGAGAAAAGAAAAAGAAAGAAATTTGTATTGACTGTCCTCATGTTTTTATGTTCCATGAAGACAGGCATTTTGTATGTTTTATTCACTGCTTTATCCCAACTGTCTAGAATGG
This sequence comes from Balaenoptera musculus, assembly GCF_009873245.2. Lineage (NCBI taxonomy): Eukaryota > Metazoa > Chordata > Mammalia > Artiodactyla > Balaenopteridae > Balaenoptera > Balaenoptera musculus. The sequence continues at coordinate 22,383,512 of NC_045806.1, forward strand.
TGCTACCACAAATTAGGTGTTAAATAATAGATGTGTGAAAGGATGTGGGGTTGTACCAGCTACCTTTATACATTTAAAGTTATACAATGGTGGGGGGCGGGGAGAAGAGGGATGGACTGGGAGTTTGGGGTTATTAGATGCAAACTATTACATTTAGAATGGATAAACAACAAGGTCCTACTGTATAGCACAGGGAACTGTATCTAACCTTCTGGGATAAACCATAATGGAAAAGAATATTAAAAAAAAGAACGTATATATGGGTATAACTGAGTCACTTTGCAGTACAGCAGAAATGAGCACAACACTGTAAATCATCTATACTTCAATTTCAAAAATAGAGAACAAAAAAAGTCATACAACAAATCTGAGAGACGGAGACAGTGAGAGTGAGTGAGAGAGAGAGAGAGAGAGAGAGAGCGCCAGAGAGCAAGAACCCCTATTTTGCATAGGACAGAATGGAGAGTCATCTACTTGCTGGGAAAAGACAGGTGCAATGGCATGAGTCTAGCTCTATTCAACCCCACAGCCCATACATCAAGTCCACAGCCCCTCGTAACATCATCTAGTCCTTTCCTTTCAGTCTATAAGAAAGGAAGGACAGAAGTAGGACCCTATCTGTACTAAGGCAGTAGAGCTCATTCATTGCAGAACCAAGACAATGCCCTATATTCTTTACCCTAGTCTACACAGGAGATACAATTCCACTTGTCTTTGCTAATAAGGGAAATGCCATATCATCGAGAAAACTGTTCTGGCTTTAGAGTTAGATGTTCCTGGGTTCAAATATTAATTCTGCTCCTACTGCCACATCATTGTCAGTAAGTATGTGTTAAGTAATTACTTTATACTTTTCATGCTTTTACTCAAGAACCCAAGCTAAAGGAGGGGTCTTCCGAAATGTTTTCATGATCACCAAGGCAGAGGCTGAGGTGAGTCAAAGTGCCTCACATTGATACACACCACCTTGGCTCACTCTCATTAAGCAGAACTTAAACAGTGATGTGATCATCCATCTTAAAGGAGATGTGGAAGGATCATTTCCACAGGGGCCTCAGAAGAGAGGGAACCAGACACCGACAATCATTTGCCATATGTGACACAACGGTCACCTGATGAGAATTTGCAGAAGATTTATGCAGAAAATCTAACGAGGAAAATCCAGAGGAATATTACTTTACAGTAAGAATATTTTGTACTTTGTAACTTTCTGAAGTGCCTTTATTCAGATAATTTGAAGAATACGAGTAGACAAACATTGATTGGTTCTTCCTTTACCTCAAAGGATTTAGCCCAACACTAATAGACATGATTTTGAAATAAATGATCATTTAGGAAATACAACGTAGTATAATAGTCGTAAGTCTTTCAATCCTCACAACAAAGCTGTAAAGTTGGGATGCCCATCTGAACAAGTAAGAGCTGGATGAATGCAATAACCTTCCCCCTTATCTGCCTCCACTCTGCCACACCTGCTGTCTACCATCCACACATTGGAGAGAAATCCTGTAAAAACGCCAGTCCAATCAAGTCTCTGCTCGATATACTGCACAGGCTGCCCAACTCTGAATAAAAACCAAGGTCACAGCATCTACAAGTCACAATACATTCTATTTCCCTCATCTCCACACTAACCTCTACTTTCATCTCCCAATTATTACTGCTCTCTCCTCTTCACTCACTCCGCGGCAGCCACCTTTGATCTCCTTGCTGTTCCTCAAACAAAATAACTCCTTTTTCTGTTCCTTTGCATTTACTATTATTTCCACATGAAATGATAGTCCCCTACACCAAGGGTTCTCAAACTTTAGCTGCATTAGCAGCACAGGGAGGGCCTGTTAAAATACATACTGCTGGATCCCACTCCCAGAGTTTCTGATTCATTAGGTCTAACATGGGATGCAATGATTTGCGTTCCCAGAAAGTTGCCAAGTCATGCTGATGTTGCTGATTCAGGGATTTTGATAACTACCTCTCTATACAGCCACCTGTGTCACACTTTATTGATATTCCCTAGTTTATCCTTATCAGGAGACATTCTCTGACATCCTATATTAAAAAAAGAACACACCGTCCTCATCAGTTTTTATCATCTTGCTCTCTTTTGTTCTTCTTCATAGAATTTATCATCTGATGTCATATAATTTATTAACTTTCCTATACTTTTCCTCTTTCTCATTTACACCCATCAGAATTCAAGCTCCATGAAAGGAGGGACTTTGTACATTTTGTACACCACTATATCCCAAAGCCTAAGTCAACATCTGACATACAGAAGGTGCTCAATAACTATTGGTTGAGTCAGTGACTCAGCAGAAAATTTGGGAGACAATTCCCAAAGAAATCTAGAAGAAACTTTTACTCCAAAAAGAAAATATAAAGACAAGGTAAAGCTCATGATGGTGAGCTTGAAATGAAAATGAAATGAAATTTAAAATGAAAAATGACTATCATCTATGAAATTTTTAAAATGCCTTTGAGTACAATTATTTTAAGGGAACAGGGAAGATAAATTGTGATCTCCGTTGTATACAGATTTTGAAGAGGGTTAGGTTATACAGGGAGCCCATTTAATTATGGGGATCAAGAAAATGGTTGTAATAATTGTTAAAGAGACTGAATAAAAGATGCTCTTATATTTCTAAATAATCTAAGTGTCAACTGCATTCACTGAGTTGGGGGAGGCATTACAGCAGGGGAGGAGGAAAAGGATTTTCCACTTTCCTCATCAGCCACTGAGTTGTTTAAATCTATATTTTAATCATAAAGTGTGTTAATACAGTGCACGCCTATCATACTTGCAAAAGATGTACGAGCTACGATCACCACCTTGATACATAACAAAACTTCCCAAATGTAACACACTTCCCACAAGACAAGAATGATCACACAATTCTTAACATGTTCCATCTAGTCCAACTACATGAAAAAGTCACATTTTATTTTTTAATGAAAATTTTTAGTTTAGAATAATTTTAGGTTTTCAGAAAAGTTGCAAAGACAGTACAGAGAATTCTCATACACTCCACACCTAGTTTCCCCTATTATTAACTTCACTGTTATTAACTAAAGTCCACACTTTATTCAAATTTCCTTAGTTTTTACCAGGTGTCCTTTTGATGTTCCAGGATCCCATTCAAGTTACAATATTACATTTAGTCCTTACGTCTCCTTAGGCTCTTTCAGCCTGTTACAGTTTATTAGACTTTGTTTTTGATGACCTTCGCAGTTTTGAGGAGTTCTGATCAGGTATTTTGCAGAATATCACTCAATTCAGTTTTGTCTGATGTGTTTCTCATGATTAGCTGGAGTTATGGGTTTTAGGAGGAAGACCACAGAGGTAAATTACCATTCTAGCCACATCATATCAAGGGGTCATGCTATCATCATGCCTTATCATTGTTGATGTTAACCTTGATTAACTGGCTGAGATAGTGTTTATCAGGTGTCCCCATTATAAAGTCACTTTTTCCCCCCATGCATACTCTACTTTTTGGAAGGAAGTCACTATGTACAGCCCATAGTTAAGGGGTTGGAAGTTGCGTGCCACCTCCTTAAGAGAGAAAAAAAATCTATAAAAATTATTTGGAATTTTTCTACATGGGATATTTGTCTATTCTCTCCCATTAATTTATTTCAGTATGGTCTCATGGATTTTTGTAATACTTTGAGTTACAATGCAATATTACATTGTTTATTTTGTTGTTCAAACTGTTTCTGCTTTGGCCATTGGAAGCTCTTTCAGTACACTGACATTACCACAGTGTTGTGGTTTTTGTTTTTTGTTTTTTGTTTTTTTTTTTAGCATTTCCTTATTTTCTGGTACTGCAAGATGCTCTAGGCTCATCTATTATTTTTCCTGCTCCATTACTAGAATCAGCCATTTCTCTAAGAAGCCCTGGTTCCTTTTCTTGGGAGATGATATTAGAAATCAAGATTTGGGCATTGAGTATGCTCATTGCTCCAGAAGAGTTGTCATTTCCAGGCCCTCTCAGCTGACAAAGCAAGAAAATATGTGTGTGTACTAAAACATGTATAATACATGTCCATATCTATAAATATTTCCACATGTACCATTTGTATCTCTAACAAATTAAACATGAGTTCATACTAATGTCTCCAACTCTAATCTACTATCAAATGGATTATTCTAGTCTTTCCATCTTGCTTATCTGTCACCTCTCTCTCCAACAGTGAAAAGTCAGGGTGCCCTAGTCCACCAACCATTTGCTTAATTGTTCAATTCTACAAGACATGTATAGCAGTTTCAGAATTGTTAATCCTTACCCCAGGGGAAACAACTTTATCAACTAGAATAAAGTGCTGATGTACAGTTCCTTTTGCCTTTAGTCTTAACAGTCTCCACTAATTTGCAAAGCTACTCAGGTTAGCACTTTATACTCCCCTACTTCGTCAAAGGAATTATCTCATTTATTAGTAATACAGATTCTTTTCTCATAGTATGCATTTTTTTCTGGGTTTCCCTTGGCCTCTTAAATGATTTTTTTTTAATTTCCATATATTAAGGTTCACTCTTTGTGCTATAAAATTCTACAGGATTTGTCAAATGCACAGTTTCATATGTCCACCACTACAGTATCATAAAGAAGAGTTTCATTATCCTAAAACATGCCCTGTGCTTCACCTCTTCAACTGTGTTCCCTTCCCAAACTCCTGGGGGCAAGTACTATACTGTTTACCATTACTACAGCTTTGCATTTTCCAGAGTATAATATAAATGGAATCATCCAGTATGCAGCTTTTCCAACTGATTTATTTTCTACTTAGTAATATGACTTTATGCTTGCATTGCTAGCTCATGCCATTTCATCACTAAATAGTATTCTACTATATGGATGTACCACATTTCATTTATCCATTCTCTTTTTGAAGGACATCTTGGTTGCTTCAAGTTTTTGGTGATTATGAATAAAGCTACTATAAACATATGAGTACAGGTATCTGCGTGGAAATACGTTTTCAAATTGGTTAGGTAAATACCTAGGGAATGTGCTTGCTGGATCATAGGGTAAGACTACTCTGAGTTTTGTAAGAAAATGCTGAACTGTCTTCCAAAGTGGCTATATCCACATTACATTTTATTACAAAGACAAAAAAAAAAAACCCGACAAAAAAACCCCTGCTCTTAAGCTGATGTATAGCATTTACAGGTGGATAGCAGATTGATGCAAGTGGATTCATTAATAACAATGGATTGAATAAGGCATATTTCAGGCTCAGCTCATGGGGCATTCATTACAGAGCAATGCTAACACACTCAATTCTAATGTGTCCACCCCAGAATCAGCTTCTGAGGTTGAGACAATTTGACCTGCAGACAGATGGTGTGAAATGGCTTTGTGTATTAGTACAGCAAAAAGTTCTACAGAAAGCTGGAGTAGCAATTCTCATATCAGACAAAATAGACTTTAAAACAAAGACTATTACAAGAGACAAAGAAGGACACTACATAATGATCAAGGCATCAATCCAAGAAGAAGATATAACAATTGTAAATATATATGCATCCAACACAGAAGCACCTCAATACATAAGGCAAATACTAACAGCCATAAAAGGGGAAAGCAACAGTAACACAATCATAGTAGGGGACTTTAACACCTCACTTTCACCAATGGACAGATCATCCAAAATGATATTTATAGGACATTCCATCCAAAAACAACAGAATATACATTCTTCTCAAGTGCTCATGGAACATTCTCCAGGATAGACCATATCTTGGGTCACAAATCAAGCCTTGGTAAATTTAAGAAAACTGAAATCACATCAAGTATGTTTTCCAACCACAACACTATAAGACTAGATATCAATTAGAGGAAAAAATCTGTAAGAAATACAAACACATGGAGGCTAAACAACACACTACTTAATAACCAAGAGATCACTGAAGAAATCAAAGAGGAAATCAAAAAATACCTAGACACAAATGACAATGAAAACACAACGACCCAAAATCTATGGGATGCAGCAAAAGCATTCTAAGAGGGAAGTTTATAGCTATACAAGCCTACCTTAAGAAACAAGAAACACCTCAAATAAACAACCTAACCTTACACCTAAAGCAATTAGAGAAAGAAGAACAAAAAAACCCCAAAGTTAGCAGAAGGAAAGAAATCATAAAGATCAGATCAGAAATAAATGAAAAAGAAATGAAGGAAACGATAGCAAAGATCAATAAAAATAAAAGCTGGTTCTTTGAGAAGATAAACAAAATTGATAAACCATTAGCCACACTCAACAAGAAAAAAAGGGAGAAGACTCAAATCAATAGAATTAGAAATGAAAGAGAAGTAACAACTGACACTGCAGAAATACAAAGGATCATGAGAGATTACTACAAGCAACTATATGCCAATAAAATGGACAACCTGGAAGAAATGGACAAATTCTTAGAAATGCACAGCCTTCCAAGACTGAACCAGGAAGAAATAGAAAATATGAACAGACCAATCAGAAGCACTGAAATTGAAACTGTGATTAAAAATCTTCCAACAAAAAAAAGCCCAGGACCAGAAGGCTTCACAGGCGAATTCTATCAAACATTTAGAGAATAGCTAACACCTATCCTTCTCAAACTCTTCCAAAATATTGCAGAGGGAGGAACACTCCCAAACTCATTCTACAAGGCCACCATCACCCTGATACCAAAACCAGACAAAGATGTCACAAAGAAAGAAAACTACAGGCCAGTATCACTGATGAACATAGATGCAAAAATCCTCAACAAAATACTAGCAAACAGAGTCCAACAGCACATTAAAAGGATCATACACTATGATCAAGTGGGGTTTATCCCAGGAATGCAAGGATTCTTCAATATACACAAATCAATCAATGTGATACACCATATTAACAAATTGAAGGAGAAAAACCAGATGATCATCTCAATAGATGCAGAGAAAGCTTTTGACAAAATTCAACACCCATTTATGATAAAAACCCTGCAGAAAGTAGGCATAGAGGGAATTTTTCTCAACATAATCAAGGCCATATATGACAAACCCACAGCCAACATGGTCCTCAATGGTGAAAAACTGAAACCATTTCCACTAAGATCAGGAACAAGACAAGGTTGCCCACTCTCACCACTATTATTCAACATAGTTTTGGAAGTTTTAGCCACAGCAATCAGAGAAGAAAAAGAAATAAAAGGAATTCAAATTGGAAAAGAAGAAGTAAAGCTGTCACTGTTTGCATGATACTATACACAGAGAATCCTAAAGATACTACGAGAAAACTACTAGAGCTAATCAATAAATTTGGTAAAGTAGCAGGATACAAAATTAATGCACAGAAATCTCTTGCATTCCTAAACACTAATGATGAAAAATCTGAAAGTGAAATTAAGAAAACACTCCCATTTACCACTGCAACAAAAAGAATAAAATATCTAGGAAAAAACCTACCTAAGGAGACAAAAGACCTGTATGCAGAAAATTATAAGACACTGATGAAAGAAATTAAAGATGATACAAATAGATGGAGAGATATACCATGCTCTTGGATTGGAACAATCAACATTGTGAAAATGACTATACTACCCAAAGCAATCTACAGATTCAGTCCAATCCCTATCAAACTACCACTGGCATTTTTCACAGAACTAGAACAAAAAATTTCACAATTTGTATGGAAACACAAAAGATCTCGAATAGTCAAAGCAATCTTGAGAAAGAAAAACGGAGCTGGAGGAATCAGGCTCCCTGACTTCAGACTATACTACAAAGCTACAGTAATCAAGACAGTATGGTACTGGCACAAAAACAGAAATATAGATCAATGGGACAGTATAGAATGCCCAGAGATAAACCCACACACATATGGTCACCTTATCTTTGATAAAGGAGACAAGAATATACAGTGGAGAAAAGACAGCCTCTTCAATAAGTGGTGCTGGGAAAGCTGGACAGCTACACGTAAAAGAATGAAATTAGAACACTCCCTAACACCATACACAAAAATAAACTCAAAATGGATTAAAGACCTAAATGTAAGGCCAGACACCATCAAACTCTTAGAGGAAAACATAGGTAGAACACTCTCTGACATAAATCACAGCAAGATCCTTTTTGACCCACCTCCTAGAGAAATGGAAATAAAAACACAAATAAACAAATGGGACCTAGTGAAACTTAAAAGCTTTTGCACAGCAAAGGAAATCATAAACAAGACGAAAAGACAACCCTCAGAATGGGAGAAAATATTTGCAAATGAAGCAACTGACAAAGGATTAATCTCCAAAACATACAAGGAACTCATGCAGCTCAATATCAAAAAAAACAAACAACTCAATCCAAAAATGGGCAGAAGACCTAAATAGACATTTCTCCAAAGAAGATATACAGATTGCCAACAAACACATGAAAGAATGCTCAACATCATTAATCATTAGAGAAATGCAAATCAAAACTACAATGAGGTATCATCTCAACTGGTCAGAATGGCCATCATCAAAAAATCTACAAACAATAAATGCTGGAGAGGGTGTGGAGAAAAGGGAACCCTCTTGCACTGTTGGTGGGAATGTAAATGGATACAGCCACTATGGAGAAAAGTATGGAGGTTCCTTAAAAAACTAAAAATAGAACTACCATACGACCCAGCAATCCCACTCCTGGACATATACCCTGAGAAAATCATAATTCCAAAAGAGTCATGTACCAAAATGTTCATTGCAGCTCTATTTACAATAGCCAGGACATGGAAGCAACCTAAGTGTCCATCAACAGATGAATGGATAAAGAAGATGTGGCACATATATACAATGGAATATTACTCAGCCATAAAACGGAACGAAACTGAATTATTTGTAGTGAGGTGGATGGACCTAGAGACTGTCATACAGAGTGAAGTAAGTCAGAAAGAGAAAAACAAATACTGTATGCTAACACATATATATGGAATCTAAAAAAAGAAAAAAAAAATGGTCAGAAGAACCTAGGGGCAAGATAGGAATAAAGATGCAGACCTACTAGAGAATGGACTTGAGGATACGGGGAGGGGGAAGGGTAAGCTGGGACAAAGTGAGAGAGTGGCATGGACATATATACACTACCAAACGTAAAGTAGATAGCTAGTGGGAAGCAGCTGCATAGCACAGGGAGATCAGCTCGGTGCTTTGTGACCACCTAGAGAGGTGGGATAGGGAGGGTGGGAGGGAGGGAGATGCAAGAGGGAGGAGATATGGGGACATATGTATATGTATAACTGATTCACTTTGTTATAAAGCAGAAACTAACACACCATTGTAAAGCAATTATACTCTAAGAAAGATGTTAAAAAAAAAAAAGTTCTAGAACCCAGTGCTCATTAATTGACAGCTTTTATGGAAGCTGTGTGTTTTAAAGGAGGGCCTTGAAACTCCCTACTCTGCATTGCAGCAGTGATAACAGAAGATATCAGTCGTTTTCACACAGAATTAGCTCTGCCAGCACTCCGCTCAATCAGGGGAGAAATGAAAATCGGCACTTATCAAATTTGAGTAAAATCTAAGGGACGTTAAGCCTGTATCTGAATTATAAAACCTCAGATAATTCAGAAAGACAAGCTAGATCCATGTCTTCACTTGTTCCTTTTCCTGTCCTTTGCCCATTATTTGGATGCTTATGGATTAAAGGCACATTATTGAAACAGTAGCATGCAACAGAATCATCTGGAAGGCCAATTAAAACACAAATTGCTGGGATCCAACCCCATAGTTTCTGATTCAGTAGGTCTCAGGTAGACACTAAGAATCTTCTTTTCTACAGTGTTCCCAGATGATGCTAATGTGCTGATCCAGGGTTAACACATTGACTAGTACTGTATTAAGGTACAACATTCCTAAGTTTTCAAAGTGTTTTGATATTTTAATAAAAAATTGTTTGTCTTTACAAAATTTGAAATGTCACCAAACAACCAAGTAGCCATTTTTGCTATGCAAGAAAAAAGGAAAGTATCTGAATTCACTGGATGGCAATTACATAAAGGGAAGGAAAGAGAGAAATTATCTCAGTCATTCATTTTTCATACAACCAGTATTATCAAATAATCCCATCTGCCATGGATGGTGCTTATTAGAGTGGACTAGCTATTTGCTACAACGTTGATTATAATCTCACACAGTTTCCCAATTCATGAGAACACAGTCACAGCCCAGGTGTTAGGTTACATTTAGAGAAGAAAGTTGATTATATATTTCGACCACTCTTTTTCTAAGTTCCTCTCTCCTGACATTAAGAGGCATCTCCACCCCACACATTTCCTCTAGAGCTTTGACAAAGTCGTCTTTTCTTTGCATCCATCTCGACATAGGCACTGAGATTTTTTTCATATTGTCTTACATAAATTTAGTAATGCTATCTTTTCGTCTGTGAATGCATGATTTGCGTCTTTCTTTACCCTTTAAGATTTCCACTTTACCCCTGCTGTCCAAAGCCAAAATTTCTCCTTTTCTTGAAATTTTATCTTATTTTCCTCTTAAAGGCTGAATAGATATTGTACAAAACTGAGGTTATAGTATTTAAATCCTTCTTTGACTAGATCTTTTTAAAAAGTCACTATTTCTTGGAAATCCTTACACATCAGTAAAATTAGGTTTTATTAATTTTGATGGATGCATATAATTTCATTTTCTTTATAGAAAAGTTAAACTTTGCTCAACCTCACCATGGCAATGGCTGGGGTGGCACAGTGAGGATCTGCTACAGTAGCAACCACATGGGGAACCCGAAAGATTCCCGCCATCCCCACTCCCCCCTCCCCCCCACCATCCCTCACTCCTGACCTCACCTCTCCACCTCTGCCAACAACCAATCTGTTCTCTGTATGTATGAGCTTAGTTTTTTGTGTGAGTTTTTTGGTTGGTTTTTGTTTTTTTCTTTTGTTTCTTTTATTTTAGATTTCACATATAAAGAAGAATCAATACTGTTAAAATGACCATACTACCCAAGGCAATGTACAGATTCAATGCAATCCCTATCAAATTACCAATGGCATTTTTCACAGAACTAGGACAAAAAATTTTAAAATTTGTATGGAGACACAAAAGACCCAGAATAGTCAACAAAACAATCTTCAGAAAGAACAGAGCTGGAGGAATCAGACTCCCTGATTTCAGACTATACTACAAAGCTACAGTGATCAAAACAGTATGGTACTGGCACAAAAACAGACACATACATCAATGGAACAGAATAGAAAGCCCAAAAATAAACCCACGCACTTACAGTCAATTAATCTATGACAAATGAGGCAAGAATATACAATGGAGAAAAGACAGTCTCTTCAATAATTGGTGGTGGGAAAACTGGACAGCTATATGTAAAAGAATGAAATTAGAACACCTCTAACACCATATACAAAAATAAACACCAAATGGATTAAAGACCTAAATGTAAGACTGGATACTATAAAACTCCTAGAGGAAAATATAGGCAGAACACTCTTTGACATAAATCAGAGCAATATTTTTTTTGGATCCATCTCCTGGAGTAATGTAAATAAAAACAAAAATAAACAAATGGGACCTAATTAAACTTAAAAGCTTTTGCACAGCAAAGGAAACCATAAGCAAAATGAAAAGACAACCCATGGACTGGGAGAAAACATTTGCAAATGATGCTACTGACAAGGGATTAATTTCCAAAATATACAAACAATCCATAGAGCTTAATATGAAAAAAAATCCCAATCAAAAAAATGGACAGAAGACCTAAATAGACATTTCTTCAAAGAAGATATACGGATGGCCAAAAGACACATGAAAAGATGCCCAACATCGCTAATTATTAGAGAAACTCAAATCAAAACTACAGTGAGGTATCACCTCACACCAATCAGAATGGCCATCTTTAAAAGTCTACAAACAATAAATGCTGGAGAGGGTGTGAAGAAAAGGGAACCCTCCTACACTGTTGGTGGGAATGTAAATTGGTACAGCCACTATGGAGAACAGTATGGAGGTTCCTTAAAAAACTAAAACTAGAGCTACCATATGACTCAGCAATCCCACTCCTGGGCATATATCTGGAGAAAACTCTAATTTGAAAAGATACATGCACCCCTATGTTCATAGCAGCTCTATTTACAATAGCCAAGACAAGCAAGCAACCTAAATGTCCATCGACAGAAGAATGGTTAAAAAAGATATGGTACATATATACAATGGAATGTTACTCAGGCATAAAAAGGAATGAAACAATGCCATTTACAGCAACATGGCTGGACCTAGAGATTATCATATTAAGTGAAGTAAGTCAGAAGGAGAAAGACAAATATCATATGATATCACATATGTGGAATCTAAAAAAATGATACAAATGAATTTCTTTACAAAACAGAAATAGATTCACAAAGAAAACAAGCTTATGGTTACCAAAGGGGATGGGGGTGTGGGGGGAGATAAATTAGGAGTTTGGGATTAGCAGGTATACACTACTATATATAAAATATATCAACAACAAGGACCTACTGTATAGCACAGGGAACTATATTCAATATCTTGTAATAACCTATAATGGAAAAGAATATGAAAAAGAATAGATATATATATATGTATAACTGAATCACTTTGCTGTACACCTGAAACTAACACAACACTGTAAATTAACTATACTTCAATTTAAAAAATGGTTTTAAACAAAGAGATTATACAGCATACAGTCTTTCTGTGACTTATTTCACTTAGCCTAATGCCCTCAAGGTCCATCCATATGTTGTCAAAAATGGCAGGATTTCATTTGTTATGGCTGAATAATATTCCATTGTGTGTATATATATGCATATTTACTACAATTTCTTTATCCGTTCATCCATCAATGGACACTTAGATTGTTTCCATTATCTTGGCTACTGTAAATAATGCTGCAATAAACATGGGGTGCAGATACCTTTCCAAATTAGTGTTTTTGTTTTCTTTGAATAAATACCCAGGAGTGGAATTGATGGATCATATAGTAGTTTTATTTTCAGTTTTTTAAGGAACTTCCACACTGTTTTCCACAGTGGCTGCACCAACTTATATTCTCACCAACAGTACACAAGGGTTCCCTTTTCTTCACATCCTTGTCAACACTTGTTATGGCTTTTTGATGATAGTCATTCTAACAGGTGTGAGGTGATATCTCATTGTTGGTTTGATTTGCATTTCCCTGTATCAAAAATTTTTTTTTTCTGATTCAAGATGTTTGATGTAGGAAGATCCTGAACTCCTTTCCTTCCTGAACTCCCTTTCCTTCCACGGACACACTGAATCTACAGCTACATATGGAACAATTTCTTCTTAAAAAAACCAAAAGACTGGCTGAGTGATGACTACATGCCAAGCAAATGAGAAGAAAACCAAATTGAAGCAAGCAGGAGAGTCTGGGACCCAATCTTACGATAAACCCCACCCTTGGCACAGTGTCCCACAAGCTGGAGGGAACTCGGAACCTGGAGCTTCTCTATGAGGAGGGAGGGGTTCAGACCCCATGACAGGCATCCCAACTTTGGGGATGTCAACTTGAGAGATCAGCCCCCAAAGCATCTGACTTTGAAAAGCAACAGGGTTCACATCCTGACACCCACTATGCTATAGCAATCTGAGAAGCCGCCCTTAAAGGACTCGTGTGCTTGGACTCACCCAGGACCCAGCTCGGTGGCAGCTGATCATACCCAGACCTAAAATGAAGGAGGCTCACCTGATTATATAAAAGCGTCGGCCTGAGAGGCAGGCATCTAGTTTAACACACACATCTAAGAGCCTGCTGGAACATTCTCTGGAGACAGAGACTGGGGGGCCCCAACCTTTCACTCTCCCTTTGCTATGCTCCAAAGCACCAGAATCTGCTATGGGGGAGCCTTTGTTATGTGTCTGTTGCCTCAATTTTTATGCTGCTGCCAGAGGATGCCGCTCGATCACCTGGCTCTGGATGTCAAGGGAGCTTGCATTCCTGGTCCCATGGGACTATAATAATTGGTGTCACCCAAAAGGGAGCTCATACCCCTGTCTTGTGCCCCAATTTTTATGACTGCTGCCAAGGGATACCTCTGCATCACCTAGCTCTGGCGGCTTATGCTCACGGATCCCATAGGACTGTAACCAAGGGAGCGAGAGCTGTTAAACAGCCACCACCCCCAGGGCACTGCACAGACAGTGGGCTGGGGCATATTCCTAGGCCTTCTGTGAAGGAATTTGCTTGCGCTGGAGCTTCAGCCTGAGGGGCAGGTGAGGTTTGACACACAGTGGCCTACAGAGCTGCTTTCAAAGAACATAGGCAGCAGACACCATCTTGGCGCTCTCCCTCTGCCCTGCTGCGGTTTGCCAGTATCACCCAGAAGACAGCTTATACACTCATTGGGAGCCTTGATTTCTGTGACTGCTGCTCAGGGGGCACCTCCAGATCGCCTGGCTCTGGTGGCGAGCAGGGCTTAAGTTTGTGGTACCACAGGACTGTATATATTTGCATAGATTTAAAAGCTTATACCTTGTGGGTCTGGCTTCTAGTCAGCCTGACTCTAGGTGCTGAGATCCTCCCATGGGGCACTGACAGGTTTTGACACATCCTCAACTACTGGGAACAATTAAATCTATCATAGGCTGCTAGGACAAGCAGAGGGGTTTAAGAGACAACAAGGAGCTGAGGGAGGGTTGGATAACAAGGCTCATCTCTTACATGAGCCCACTCCTTCAAGACTGGGAGAGGTGGTTGTTTCATCTACTATATAGAAACCAACACAGAGAGTCAGGTAAAATGAAGAAACAGAATATTTTCCAAATGAAAGCACAAAATAAAACCTCAGAAAAAAAGCCTTAATGAAATAAAGAAAAGTAACACTCATAAAGCTGCTCACCAAACTGGGAAGAAGAATGAACACACTGAGAACTTCAACAAAGAGATGGAAAATGTAAGAAAGTATCAAACAGAAGTCACAGAGCTGAAAGATACAATAACTGAACTGAAAAATACACCAGAGGGGTTCAATAGCACACTAGCTGGAGCTGGAGAAAAAAATCAGTCAACTCAAACACAAGGCAGTGGAACTCAACTAGAGTAGTAAAAAGAAAAAAAGAATTTTAAAAAGTGAAGATAGCTTAAGGGACTTATGGAACAATATTAATTGAACTAAGATTTGCATCGTAGGGCTCCCAGAAGGAGGAGAAAGAGACAAAGGAGCAGAAATCTTATGTGAAGAAATAATGACTGAAAACTTCTTAAACCTGGGGAAAGAAACAGACATCCAGATCCAGGAAGCCCAGACAGTTCCACATAAGAGGAACCCAAAGAGACCCACACCAAGACACATTATAACTAAAATGTCAAAAGATAAAGACAAGGAGAGAACATTAAAAGCAGGAAGAGAAAAATAACTTGTTATATACAAGAGAACCCCTTTAAGACTAGCAGCAGATTCTTCAGCAGAAACTTTGCAAGCCAGAAGGAGTGGCCTGATGTATTAAAAGTGATGAAAGGAAAAAACTTCCAATCAAGAATACTCTACCTAGTAAGGTTATCACTCAGTAGAGAAGAGGAGATGAAAAGTTTTCCAGACAAGCAAAAGCTAAAGGATTTCATCACCTCTTAACTGGTCTTACAAGAAATGTTAAACAGATTCTTTGAGTTGACAAGAAAGGGTGCTAACTAGTAACCTATGAAAGAATAAATCTCACTGGAAAGGCAAATATATAGTTAAGGTAGTGAATTAATCACTTTTAAAGCTAGTATAAAGGATAAAAGACAAAAGTAGTAAAAATAGCTATGTTTACAATAATTAGTTAAGGAATACACAAGGTAAAAAGATATAAAATGTGACATCGCTTGTTTGCATACAAGTATGTATGCTTACTTTAGCCTTAAATTTAATTGTTTAAATTTAGACATTTGAAAGTGTGGTTTAAATGGGCTAAAGGATACAGAAATGTTATTTAACCGCAAAGTCTAGATTAAGATCCTGACCTATAAGTGTGGTGGTACTGGATTGCACTGAATACTTTTCATTACATGCCGCTCTCTGACATGCTGTTTTTTCTTCTAATCCAATCAGTTTCTTAAGTCAGGGCTTTGAAATAAACTTATTTCTTAACATAATTCACTTAAGTTGGGGGCTTTGAAATAAGTGAATTATGATCAAGTAGTGATTCTCCCCACTCTCATACAGAAGGCCTTAATAATTTAAATCTAATAAATTTTATATTTTTCAGAAAATATGAGCATTGTTAATCTTACTTAAAATTAGCCCATATTTTATTCTAAAAGTAAGACTGAGCTCCAAAGCACTAACACAAATATATTACAAATAACATTCTAATCTAATGAACAGAACCATTTTGTGGTTTTATTACTTTCAAACATAAAGATTTAAATTTTTTGTATGGTTAAATATAGACCCTTAGAGTGTTCCTTGGATAATTCCTTATATTCTAATTCATTATCAAACTGTCACAACTGACTGTGTTGTGGAACTTACGAAGTTTAAAACTGTACTTTTAATCTCTACTGTATTTAATAAGCATTTATTGAGCAATTATTATGTTCAGAGTGTTACAGATCATCTTTGCCTTTAAGGGCTCACACTGTATTTGGATAACACCATACTTGTAAGTACAGAGAAAAATAAAGAACAACACGGGGAGAAGGTGCCAAAAGCCAAATGAGTACATCAGGTCATATGTTCTAAAGCAACTCAGAGGAAGGAGATAACTATGCTTCATAGAAGAAGAAAGCAGCTTCCTATTTTGCCCTTAAATACAGTTAACTTTACCAGTGCTTTCTATGTAATGAACATTGTGCAAAGCTATCCACCACTTTTTATTACCTTGATAGAAATACAGAAAAACAGAGATTGGACATGACTCTTATAGCCAAATGTGAGGTAAGTAGCAGACTAAAAAAGCAGTCTATCAAGAGCATGATTTTCAAGTAACAGACCAGTAAAAATAAAGATCAAACAAAATTGTATACAAGAAAGCTCAGTATGGTACGCAAACACTGATCTAGTTGTCAGGGACATCACGGTTCGATCTGAACATCCATTTGTTGCTCAGATATACCACAAGGGAAAACTGTTTCACCTTACGTTTCTCATTGTCCTCGTGTGTTACGTTTTCAGCTCTAAAATACCACGGTTCAACAGTAAATCACTAGAGGTTTTGATTGGGGAGAGGGACGTGAGAAAGAAATGGCAAGCATATAGTCTGTATGGTGGAGGAGGGAGTCTGGAGGAAAAGAGAACAATTAGTAGAACATTGTAATACGTCATGCTTAAAGAACCGTTTCGCTTATGATGGTGTGCTTTATTTAATATCATGTTAATGTACGTTTTCTTCAATGGATATTTTCTGATGCTATTTACGATTTGAGATATATAAAGTTCATATTTTAGTTTGTCTCTTCAGTTTCACAACTCTGTATTTTTAAACAAGTTAACCTTAATTTTAATTGTGAAATATCTTTGTTCTCCTTTATAATGGCCTAGCCTACTTTCCATCCAACGGATACTTCCAGTTGAATTTTAGATCACTGTAATTTTATTATTTTGCCTACTTCTTTGAAGCCACCCTATACTTTTAAATACAATCCCATTTTTTTCTATTTCTTTTTTTTTATTGTTTCTAGGTTTTCACGATAACGTGAATAAAGAATTACATATGAATTACATACAAAACAGACATTGATTAACAAATGTGTATCAATGTGTGCCCGAATTTTGGTTTTGCTTCATAAACTGTTTAAAATGGTTATAATTTATACTTCACTACTAATTCTTAATTTTTTTTGAATTTTTATTTATTTTTTATACAGTAGGTTCTTATTAGTTACCCATTTTATACATATTAGTGTATATATGTCAATCCCAATCTTCTTAATTTCCCTAGTGAATTCCATTTCTTTGAACTGATTTCTTTGTTTTAACTTTATTCATTCCAGATAATAAAATACCATCTGTTTCTTATCATTTTATTAAAGATGCTTTGTATTTAAAATCACCAAACAATCCTTCCCTGTTTATCACGATTCTGTGCAGAAAAAAAAAAAATTATTCCAGTTATTCCCTAGAAGGTAGAGCATTTTGTGAATTCATAACCCAGAAAACATATAGAAAATTAAGCCCCACTTAAGTCACTTATGTTTTCTATCTAGTGTTTAGGCTGTTAAGTTGGTAAATAATGTGTCCTCTATTTCTACAACAGGGGTAAGTAACTTCTTTTTTTTCTGGGAAGGAATAAAGAGGAAGCATTTTAGGTTTTGTGAGCTATATGGTCTCTGTTGCAACTACTCGATCCTGCCATTGTAGAATGAAAGCCACAGACAATACACAGAATGGGTGTGGGTGTAGGTCCAATAAAACTTCAGTCTGTCACCTTTTTAAAATAGATTTGGTCCACAATTTGCCGATCCCTATTCTACAATATCTAATATTTCATAATTTTTTCTGTAAATATTATTTCCTGTTTCAAAATAAAATGAGAAAATGTTTACCCATGAAATTATTTTTATATTATAAACGTGAAAATTGTATTACTAGTATAATTTAGCACTCTCATATATCAGACATCCTTGCAAAACATGAAGTCATTGCATGATTTGAAAAAGATTTATTTAATCTTTTACACGATGACAGTTTTACTGTCCAAATGATCAAACTGATAAATATTACTCCTTAGTTTTAGGAGTGAACAAGAAAAAATAAATTTTTTCAGGAGTTGTAAGGCTGAAATTTCACAACTGATTTTGATTGCTTTTCCTTCTAGCATAAACGGGAATGGGAAAGGCTCTGGATCACTTACATGTATATTTCACAAGCCTGGGTGTAGTGGTAGAAACAAACAGAGGTAGTATCTGTACTGGTTATTTTGAGGAAAATGCAGAAGTACAGTCAAGCAAGTTCAAATAAACAAAGAGTTCATCATAAAAATATAGGAGAATCACACTGAACAGAAAATTGCAGAAACTATAACTGAGCCTCATGGGGAATATAAAATCATCAAAGATGTATTCTCTCAATTTCTCTCTCTTTCTGACCACAGTTTTCCATCTGTGCTTCTTTATTACATCTGTTCCACTGCCCTCTCTGAAGACTGCTCATGTCTGAAAAGTTTTTAATGTTTGCTCCTTCATACATTTGACAT
This sequence comes from Balaenoptera musculus, assembly GCF_009873245.2. Lineage (NCBI taxonomy): Eukaryota > Metazoa > Chordata > Mammalia > Artiodactyla > Balaenopteridae > Balaenoptera > Balaenoptera musculus. The sequence continues at coordinate 22,402,626 of NC_045806.1, forward strand.
GTGCACATTTTCTGGCTTGTCAGATTCTGGATCTTACTTTACCAGATCTTTCAGTTTGGGTGTTCACTGTCTCCCAGCTACAATGACTATCCCTTAATCAGAGATTCTGATTGCCCGCTGGCTGGCAACGGATTGCCTGGCTTTGAGTTAGTTTCTCCCCATTCAAAACAGTCATAATCAGAAAGGGTAGCGTCATGTGACCTGATGCCAAAATCAAAGCCATTCTAGTTTAAATAAATTTCCTGAGTAGAAGCTGAGGGCAATGAAGGAAAATATACTGACACCTCTACTATACTCTGAGAAATAAGATTCCCACAGTTGGGGGAGTTACTATTCTTGAAATTAAAAGAACTCTTTTAATAGTAGGGCTCATAAGAAAGAAAGATTCTTGAACATTAGTTGATAGCTGAGAGGCCTGTGTGCTGGGTGGATAAGCACATGTTCATTAAACTTTCCCAGAATGATCACAGACCTAGGGGATGAGAGGGAAGTTGTGATCCAGGGTCAAAATCTTGATTTGAGAGGATGGCGAGGTGCTTAGCAGGTGAGAACAAGGAGCAGGCTTTCTTCTGAGAAGATGACATAATAATGGTGGGGAAGCGACATCGAGGAGAGTGTTGGGGACTGTGAAAAAATAAGTAGCCTACACTTCAGTTTTAAGAGGAAGAGTACCTTAGAGGAGACCTAATTACATCCAAAGAATCTTCTAGTCATAATAAAGTGGTTTCAGTCCTCTGTAGCTCCTTCTTTTTCTTGGACAAACTATCTCATTTCCTGCAAATGCTTTTCCCAACTTACTCATCCTCACTATTACACACACCCTGTATAAAATAAACAACAACGACCTACGGTATAGCACAGGGAACTATGTTCAATATCCTGTAATAACCTTTAATGGAAAAGAGTCTGAAAAAAAATATATGTATAAATAAAACCAACACAACATTGTAAATCAACTCTACTTCAATTTTTAAAAATCCTCAAATTTGGACAGAAATAGACAGAAATAGAGATTATAGAGAATTTGTGTAAATCAAAGAAATATCCAAACTGGTAACAGGAATAATGTTAAATTCTTGAACGCTGTACCCCCCAAATCAAGTTATTAAAATAGATCATCAGAATCTGTGTTTTCAAATTCTAGCTACAATTACAGCAATTGAGAGGAAGACATATGGACTGAAGCTGATAAGACTGTTGAAGCTATTACTAACACTGAATTAACAGAATATTTTGGATGCTGACAAAAATCCTCAGAACCAGAATAAGGTCAAGAATGAAGTGCTAATTTTTTAATCCAAAGACCAGGTCTTATTTTCCATGACTTCTCCTTTGCCAAAAAACAATGTTCAGTTTCCCTTATTCTTGATGTTCTCTCCCACAAATTTCATAGACCACAGTCTTTGAAGTTTCCCCCATCTCTCTGACTTAGCTCTTTAATGGCTTCTGCTGCCTCGTTCTCTTTTAGAATACAGTCATCTCTTGGTATCTACGGGGGATTGATTCCAGGGCAGCCATAGATAGCAAAATCTGCAGATGGTCAAGTCCCTTATATAAAATGGTGTAGTATTCCATATAACCTACGCACATCATCCCGTATAGTTTAAGTCATCTCTAGATTACTTATAATACTTAATACAATGTAAATGTTATGTAAATAGTTGCTGGCACATGGAAAATTCAAGTTTTGCTCTTTGGAAATTTCTGGATTTTTTTTCCCAAATATTTTCAATCCATGGTTGGCTGAATCTGCAGATACAGGGGGCTGACTGTATTTGCTTTCCCCAGATCCCATGCTTTGTATTTCTTTCCCTCCATCCTTGTTTTCTGAAACAATATCATTGATGATTATGATTTCCTTTCTCTTCTATAGACTAATAACTCATAAGTCTTTATTTCTAGGCACAATCTTGGTTCTCAGTGCCAGAAATATTTAAGTTGTTATTTATTTGCCACTTTTTACCCATTAGAAACCAGAATACTACACTCGATACATTGAATACTAAACTCATTTTTTTGCTCCTATTCTTCTTAGGTTCTGTATCCTGCTTATTGAACTCAGCTTTGTCTCTGTCAATCAAGTCAGAACTCTCAGAGCAATTCTAGACCTCTCCAGCTCTTCCAATGCCACATGTATCCTTGCCAGTTTCCCCTCCTTTAATAGCTGTCAAATCTTCTCCCTGTCTTTATGCTACAGTCACAGCCTAGATCATCAGTCTTGTATCACCTAGAGCAGGGATGTCCAATAGAAATATAATGCAAGCCACATTCATAATTTTAAAAAACGTTGGTAGCCACATTAAACAAGTTAAAAGGAAACAGATGAAATTACTTTTAACAGTACATTTTGTTTAACTCAATATATTCAAAATATTATCATTTTCAAAATACAGTCAGTATCAAAGATTATTAATAGGATATTTTACATTCTCTATTTAAATTGTTTCATTGACATCCAGTGTATATTTTACACTGGTCGGCACATATATCTCAATTCTGACTGAGGCATTTCAAGTACTCAGTATCCAAATGTGGCTGGGGGCTACCATATGGACAGCATATATCTAAACTATTGGAATTGCTTCTCCACCTCCAGGCCCATCCTCCACAATACTACTACTGGAGGGACATTTCTAACATGCAAATCTGATCTTTATACTTCTATGTTCCATATATTTATCCACGGCTTATAGGATAAAGTCAAACCTTCTTTTCCTGTCTCCCATAATCCTCTATATTCCCATACCTTTCTGTTCTTTCCTCATTTGTTAAGTCCTGACTCATGTTGCCAGCGAGTTTACTGATCTTCAATCTAGTGACGTTGTATCTCTCTGCAGTTCTTCAAATATTCTTGCTGTTCCCTTTCTCTAGGAGGTTTTATCTCCTTCCTCCTCTCTTCTAAGAACTTCTACTTAACCTACTCATTTATAAAATTATATTCTGTGAAGCCTTCCATGAGCTCTGACTATACTCCTGTGCCTAACGACTCTCACTGTGTTTCTCCATAGTACCTTAATCATTGCTGAAAACACTATAAATACTAGAATACTATAAAAAAATACTTTTTTGCGTGTGCCTTTCGTCTAGGCTTTGAAACTCTTGAGGGCTGAGAGGGTGCCTTAGTTATCTTTGTACCCCCAGGGTACACGACAGAAGATCGATAAATCTGGGCAGAATAACGAAAAACTTTAAGGACATTCTGAGAAATACCTCACCAATTATGAAATCATAAGATTCACAAGTAGCCCACGATATACCAGTCTCTCAATTTGTGTATTGCATATGGCTTCCACATTTCCAGGACACAATTCACAACCACAGAACTTATTCTGAATTAAATGAGAATGAAGACATGGAGATTCATGGTCTCCCACCAGAATTCTGGAGCCTACTCTAATCCTCACAGGGTACTACACACCCTCTAGAAAGCACACACATAGTTACCAACTAAAATATACACATGTACACACAGTCACATTCTATCCAGGTCCTGCTCTGAAGATTCCCTACAAACTTTCTCTTGTCTACCAGCAGCTGCTAAAGACATAAGGCCTCCAACCACCTGTCTCAGAATTGCACAGTCATGTTAACTGGGGTTAGAGAGGGCAGTGTGGGTGAGTTTAGAATATGAATGTCATTTGTGCAATATGCAGATCATCTTTCCAGGGATGGGTGATCAGGCAAGAGTAAAGCCTCCAGTGAGATATTCATCCAGGTATGTCTACACATTTAAAAAATTCATACAGAGCCCACATAAAGACTAGTAGCCAGATGGAGAATTCAGCATGCAGGAAGTCTTCTGGGCATGATCCATACTGTCTCCACTGCTACAATAATATAACAAACAGCCACAAAACTTCAGTGTCAAACAAATATAAACATGAGTTCAGCTCAGGCGTCTGCAGGGATAATCTGATCTGGACTCAACATATCTTGACTGAACTTGTCCCTCTGTCTGTGATAAGCTGCGAGTTGGCTAGGAAGATCTGCTGCCCTTGGTTGGGATGATGAGCAGTGCTGGAGGTTGGCTGGCTGTTGAATCATCTTAGGAGAGCCTTGGCTGGGATGACAGGACAACTCGGGTTAGCTTCCCGTGTCTCATCCCGCAACAAGCTACCCCAGGCAAGACCTTCTCATGATGATGACAGAGGACAGAAAACAGCAAGCAGAAAAACACGAATGCCTTCCAAAAATCTTCTTGCAACGTACTTGCGAACATACTTTTGACTAAAGCAAAACACGTGGCCAAGCCCAGTGCCAGAGTTGGAGAATACTACAGGGCATGGGTAGGTAGGAGGAGGAGTGAATGAATGCAGCCATTAATGCACTAATTCCAACACACAGGAAAGTATATATAACCAGACCAACTTGATGGTTGGAAGACAGTTTACTGAAAGTGTACCTGAAATTTTTTGTGTGGAATATGTATTTTAATTTTGATGTTTAAACTTAAAAAGTTGTTGGTCCTTCAAGAGGTAACACGGTTCCGCTTTGAGTTGTATCAGCAATGCCCAGACAGAGAAAATGGTCTTGTAAATCTTGGAATAGTGAGGAAGTTTAGGCCCAAGCACTACAGTGGAGAAGCCAGGGAAGGAGGTAAGCTGACGAAGCCCTCATTGTGAACTGAGGCTAAATTGTGACATCGGTGGTGGTGAGATGTCCCACTCAACCCCTGACTACCTACTCTTATGCCTTTCACCTCTACTTTAGTAAGCTATGGAATCTTTATTTTGACAGCTCTGAAAAACACCAGCTATTTCCAAGATGAGGAAACATTCATATTTTCTGGATTTCGGTGTATCAATGGAATGTGCATCTGCTGAACGAAAACATAACCCAAATAGCATTTCTGCAATTTTCATAGTAGTATATCTGGAGAAAACGCATCCAGACTCAATAGTAATTTATCCTGAACTTAACTTTGCATGTTTTCCTTTGTAATAGTGTAGATTCTGTGACTGAACATTAATCGAACTTTCACTGAAAGGATTATAACTGAAAATTGGGAAAACTAATGACTTGGTGGGTTTTTTTCTCCTCATGGTTATCAGCAGGCAAACCACTCTTGTGGTCTCCTTGACTGCTGTATTGGTGGAGATGTTAATGATCTAAATCCAACAGATGCTCAGAAGCACAGCGCAAGTTAAAATGTGCAACCAGCAGAAATGAAAAAAATCGTGGGCTGTTTGACACACGCAAAGAGAACTCTTCCTATGATTAATTACCAATGTTAGGAGATCAAAAGCAGCTCTTTTTGGTCCTCGAAAAGCTAAATATAAACTGCAAACAGACACCAGCAGGTACACTAAATTTACAAGATGCATAATTTCTTGAGAAGGGGCTAAGACACTTCATAGCTATTTGCCTCCTTAGCATTTCGTGTACACTTTTCAAAGTATACCTTAAATAAATCATTTGCTGCATACAGTTTATAGCAGCATAATTTATTTTTCCTGGATATAGACATTCATTCCCTGTAGTAAAAAAAAAAAAAAAAAGAACAGAAAAGAACCACAGTGAACATCTAGAAAATGAAAACAACTTTTCTCTATAAATATGTCCCTATTGGATTGCTTCACATGAGGGTCTAACTTTTAAAATAAAATTTACATTTTAGCATTATAGTAGAAACATGAAACTACCAAACAGGGATACAGCACAACCTCTATTTTGCGCTCCTATTTAAGCCCTGTCTTAGTTTAACTGGGTTATTTAATTTCCACAGATATTTTAAATGTTTTAAATCTACTTCCCAATTTTATATCTAGTACAAAACTCATACAGTTCTTTTTGAATTTTATTTTATTTATTTTTGTATACAGCAGGTTCTTATTAGTTATCCATTTTATACATATTAGTGTATACATGGCAATCCCAATCTCCCAATTCATCACACAACCACCACTCGCCCCGCCACTTTCCCCCCTTGGTGTCCTTACGTTTGTTCTCTACATCTGTATCTCTATACTAATAAAATACTTAATAACTTGGGCTTTAGGTGCCATAGAAACTATCTGCAAATGGAGAGTTTTGCAGACTAAATATATATATATCTTCATTTTCCTTTCTCATAGAATAAAGCATCTTTATTTGTTTTGTACCCATAGTAAGGCAGAGGAGATTATTCTTAGAACATTCAGGATTACTCCTGGAACTGTTCTCCTCAAAGTATGTGGTCTGCATGGGAAGAGATTCATATTTTTTTTTCTCTCTTTTTTTTTCTTTTTAACATCTTTATTGGAGTATAATTGCTTTACAATGGTGTGTTAGTTTCTGCTTTATAACAAAGTGAATCAGTTATACATATAGATATATCCCTATATCTCTTCCCTCTTTCATCTCCCTCCCTCCCACCCTCCCTATCCCACCCCTCTAGGTGGTCACAAAGCACTGAGCTGATCTCCCTGTGCTATGCGGCTGCTTCCCACTAGCTATCAATTTTACATTTGGTAGTGTATATATGTCCGTGCCACTCTCTCACTTTGTAAGAGATTCATATTTAAAAGAGAATTGGAGTACTCAAGGAAAGGGAGAAATAAGTACCAGGCAGGTAATCAAGAATACCTTGAAGGTAACTTGGATTTTGCTTGTTTGTAATGAGACTCAAAGGAGCTTTGTAAGCAACTATATATTCTCTTCAAATATAATTTATGGCCTCCCCATTTCCTATAGGATAATTGCTCAACTTCCTAGTATAAAATCCAGTCTTTTTCCAATAACACCCTGGCCTGCATTTTAAAATTCATCCTCCTTCCACACATCCTCTGGTGACACTGGATTATTCACTGCCCGTCAAGCATATTCAGTTTTCTGACTCCAAAAACTTTCCTGTGAATCTGTCCTTTTCTCCTTACCCCCTCTATTTAGAGACCACCTTAGGGCCAAATCAGAGGTCAACTATTTGGGGAAACCCTACCTAAACCCCACAGGTATATTTAAAGACAGTCTTATCTGTCTTCCCAGAACACTGTAAATTGAACTTCATCAATTTTAACCGTGACTTATATCCCATTATCTGCATATCCATTCTTCCAGCTAGATGTTAAGATGTTTATGCTACTTCCAGCTTGTATAGGCCCCAACACAAGGTCTTGTTCACAAGTGTTCCATAAGCCATGATGATATTAAGAATTTAAATGCTTGTTTAGAGCAGAGGGTAAGTAAACTGTAGCCCAAGGGAACATCACGTATTTCTATAACTAAAGTTTTATTGGAACACACTCATTCATTTATGTACTTTTGTTATGACGGAAACCATATGGTCTGCAAACCTAAAATATCTATTCTCTCTTTATGGGAAAATTTTGCTGACACCTGGGGTTTGGAACAATCTAGACTAGTACAGTCATGGGAGTAAATAGTATATACTTGGGTGTACAGCGTGTTAACTTAGTCTAGGCACTATTTAATACACCGAGTGCCAAATTAATAAGTAATACATTGTGATGGCCAGTTTTATGTGTCAACTTGACTAGGATACAGTCGCTTGGTATTCATTCAAACACTTATAAATATTTCTGCAAAGTTATTTTGTAGTAGTAATTAAAGTCCATAATAAGGTGATGTTAAGTAAAGGAGATTATGCTTGACCTCTCGGTAGCCCTAATTCAATTTGTTGAAAAGCCTTAAGAAAAGAGCCAAAATTTAAGAAAAAATTTCCAGGCAACCTTTTTCAGGTGGCCTGTCAGACAGATTTCAGACTGAACTAGCCAGCACCACAACTGCATAAGCCAATTGCTTGCAATGAATCCCTTAATATGTATCTCTTATTGGTTATATTTCTTTGGTTGAATTTTGACAGATAACGTGTATCTTTGCGACATAAAGAAGTTAAACTCCTTTATTGGAGTGAGCTTTATTTTTAATAACAGGAAAGATGTATTGAAACATGTTTAAACCTTTATATAGGAGGCTTGAGTAGTATTATTATCAATATTGCCTTGACCTGATAGAAAGACATTAAGATCTTTTTTCACTTGGCCACCTATTTCAATCCATTATGCAAGTCTCATTTCTTTTATTTGAACGTGGGCAATGTTAACTTATTACTAATGAAAAATTATTTAAGTCTTAAAATCCTATATATTTCTCCTAACTGTGACATCCAAAAGATATACTACTTTTCATTGGTGACAAAGGTTACTTCCTATTTTATTAGTACTGCCTGAATGTTCAGGTGGCGGGGGGGAGAGTCAAGCCAAATCAAAAGAGGGAAAAAATACAAAAACTCATTTTTATTTCTGTAATCTTTTGTTTGGATACATCAGTACTGTATTTCCTTTTATGTGTAAAGAAAGACAGCTCCTTTGACTTTGCTTATCAAATAACCTTCCTTTATCATTGAGAGCAAAGAGCTGAAATATTGTTCTTTCAGGACTTCTACTTTGCAAATAAGTTCCCCTCATCCTCCGACTCTCCACAGAATTCAATATTCACAGTATTCATAGAGCACTATTCTCCCCTGCAGAATCCAAAATATAACATGGCAGGGATATGGGCTATGGTATTAGACCAAAGATCTATTTGACAAATAAAGTGACAGTTTCTAAACATAGAAATTTTGTATTTATTTTGCAGACAAAGTAAATTTGAATCTATGGTTTTATTTTTAAAGAAGTGTATCCAATGTGTTTGAAATTAACTGCATCATTCTTCATCTTATACGAAATATCATTGAATTAGCCGTCAAATTTCCTGGGACCTCAGCTTGATTTCTAAAATTACTGCCTGTAAGATTGGGCCAGTTACTTAACATTCACGCATCTCATTCTCCTATGTGTAAATAAGGATGATACATTTTTTTGTTTCTCCCCACAGTGTTATTTTCAGAATCAAAATAAATAATCAAGGTAAAGTTGCTTTGAGAACTGTAATGCAAAGGCGATGTTATTTTGAGGGGCACTGTCAAAGAACCCTTTGAGAATGTGATAAAAACTATGGGCATTTTTCAAAATGCCCATATTACAATACACATGAAACTTTGCTAATGAGCATAGTATGTTCACAATCCACTGGAACCCCATCCTACAGCCAGTCCATGGAACCTTATTTAGAACTCCTCCTTAAAAGTGCCAGATGGCTTCACAGGCAAATTCTATCAAACATTTAGAGAAGAGGTAACACCCATCCTTCTCAAACTCTCCCAAAATATTGCAGAGGAAGGGACACTCCCAAACTCATTCTATGAGGCCACCATCACCCTGATACCAAAACCAGACAAGATACTACAGGAGAAGAAAATTACAGACCAATATCACTGATGAATATAGATGCAAAAATCCTCAACAAAATACTAGCAAACAGAATGCAACAACACATTAAAAGGATCATACACCATGATCAAGTGTGATTTATCCCAGGGATGCAAGGATTCTTCAATGTATGCAAATCAATCAAAGTAATACACCATATTAACAAATTGAAGAATAAAAACCATATGATCATCTCAACAGATGCAGAAAAAGCTTTTGACAAAATTCAATACCCATTTATGATAAAAACTCTCCAGAAAGTGGGCATAGAGGGAACCTACCTCAACATAATAAAGGCCATATACGACAAACCCACAGCAAACATCATTCTCAATGGTGAAAAACTGAAACCATTTCCTCTAAGATCAGGAACAAGACAAGGATGTCCACTCTCACCACTATTATTCAACATGGTTTTGGAAGTCCTAGCCATGGCAATCAGAGAAGAAAAAGAAATAAAAGGAATACAACTTGGAAAAGAAGAAGTAAAACTGTCACTGCAGATGACATGATACTATACCTAGAGAATCCTAAAAATGCCACCAGAAAACTACTAGAGCTAATCAATGAATTTGGTAATGTTGCAGGATACAAAATTAATGCACAGAAATCTCTTGCATTCCTATATGGTAATGATGAAAAATCTGAAAGAGAAATTAAGGAAACACTCCCATTTACCATTGCAACAAAAAGAATAAAATACCTAGGAATAAACCTACCTAGGGAGACAAAAGACCTGTATGCAGAAAACTATAAGACACTGATGAAAGAAATTAAAGATGATACCAACAGATGGAGAGATATACCATGTTCTTGGATTGGAAGAAGCAATATTGTGAAAATGACTATACTACCCAAAGCAATCTACAGATTCAATGCAATCCCTATCAAATTACCAATGGCATTTTTTACAGAACTAGAACAAAAAATCTTAAAATTTGTATGGAGACACAAAAGACCCCGAATAGCCAAAGCAGTCTTGAGGGAAAAAAACGGAGCTGGAGAAATCAGACTCCCTGACTTCAGACTATACTACAAAGCTACAGCAATCAAGACAGGATGGGACTGGCACAAAAACAGAAACATAGATCAATGGAACAAGATAGAAAGCCCAGAGATAAACCCACGCACGTATGGTCAACTAATCTATGACAAAGGAGGCAAGGATATACAATGGAGAAAAGACAGTCTCTTCAATAAGTGGTGCTGGGAAAACTGGACAGCTACATGTAAAAGAATGAAATTAGAACACTCCCTAACACCATACAGAAAAATAAACTCCAAATGGATTCGAGACCTAAATGTAAGACTGGACACTATAAAACTCTTAGAGGAAAACATAGGAAGAACACGCTTTGACATAAATCACAGCAAGATCTTTTTTAATCCACCTCCTAGAGTAATGGAAATAAAAACAAAAATAAATAAATGGGACCTAATGAAACTTCAAAGCTTTTGCACAGCAAAGGAAACCTTAAACAAGATGAAAAGACAACCCTCAGAATGGGAGAAAATATTTGCAAACGAGTCAACGGACAAAGGATTAATCTCCAAAATATATAAACAGCTCATGCAGCTCAATATTAAAGAAACAAACAATGCAATCCAAAAATGGGCAGACCACCTAAATAGACATTTCTCCAAAGAAGACATACAGATGGCCAAGAAGCACATGAAAAGCTGCTCAACATCGCTAATTATTAGAGAAATGCAAATCAAAACTACAATGAGGTATCACCTCACACCAGTCAGAATGGCCATCATCAAAATATGTACGAACAACAAATGCTGGAGAGGGTGTGGAGAAAAGGGAACCCTCCTGCACTGTTGGTGAGAATGTAAATTGATACAGCCACTATGGAGAACAGTAGGGAGGTTCCTTAAAAAACTAAAAATAGAATTACCATATGATCCAGCAATCCCACTACTGGGCATATACCCAGAGAAAACCGTAATTCAAAAAGACACATGCACCCCAATATTCATTGCAGCACTATTTACAATGGCCAGGTCATGGAAGCAACCTAAATGCCCATCAACAGTCGTATGGATAAAGAAGATGTGGTACATATATACAATGGAATATTACTCAGCCATAAAAAGGAACGAAATTGAGTAATTTGTTGAGACGTGGATGGATCTAGAGACTGTCATACAGAGTGAAGTAAGTCAGAAACAGAAAAACAGATATCGTATATTAACGCATGTATGTGGAACCTAGAAAAATGGTACAGATGAACTGGTTTGCAGGGCAGAAGTTGAGACACAGATGTAGAGAACAAACGTATGGACACCAAGGGGGGAAAACTGCGGGGGGGTGGGGATGGTGGTGTGATGGGGGTGATTGGGTTTGACATGTATACACTGGTGTGTATAAAATTGATGACTAATAAGAACCTGCTGTATAAAAAAAAATTAAAATTAAAAATTAAAAAACAAGAACAAAAAACAAAACAAAAAAAACAACAAAAAAAGAATAAAACCTGAATATTAGAAGTATTAATAAAAGAAAACTTTCCCAGAGTTAAGATTTATAAAAGACTTATTGTGATGTAAAGTACCCTAATTTTATTTCTTAAAATAAACTCATTTAATTATCATTTACCAACAATTTCCTCAAATCGTTTAAAAATTTTTCATAGCTATTCTCTATAGATCAGCTCTTCCTTAATTCATTCAATTTCTCTATAACCTTCACTTAAAAACTGGTAAAATGGGGAACTTTCTTATATTCCAAGCTTCTTAAGCATTTTAACAATAGTACAATTATTAGTAAAATCTGTAAATATAAAGGCCATATGTAATAAAGAGTTGACTGATCCAATTTCATGCAATTTGAGCAAAATGACTGAATTTTGACTTGACAACTTATGCAGTCTAATATATTTAATTCTTCTTTATGATGGTTCTGTAGATGTTGCCTTTACAAATGAGATCAACATTTTCTTTAAATATTTTACAAATAAGGGAAAGATATAAGCATAGTGACTTCACACTCTGTAACTGTGCTATTTTTTCTCATTTAAAACATATTCCTTCCACAGAATGGATAAGAAACTACCCGCATGATAAGGTTTAAGTAGCTCTTCTACTCTTCAAAAGATCTCATTGACCAGTCCCCCACTCCTGAAATTTCATTATTAGAATCAGGTACTACTAATTCTTCTTCTTGTTTAAAGTAAAGTTAATCCACAGACATTATGACCTTAAGTATAAAATGATTTGGTAGACAGGTATTTTATTGGAGTAGATTTTGTTAGAGGTAAAAGAGAAAAAAAGGTGGCTTCAGAGATCAGAGAAATCAAGAAAAAATAATAAAGGAGGAAATAAGTCACTGAAAGACATATTCACCAGGTTCACAAGCTTGCCTGCAGCTAGCTAGTTTTGATACTTAAAAAACTATATATATATATATATGTGTGTGTGTGTATGTATATATAGACTATGAGTGGTCTACATTAATAGGGATAAAGCTAGGAAGTTGAAGACTGTCAAACAACAACAAATATAAAGGTAGGTCAGATGTTTTTTGTAGCTATTGCAGGAAAGATATTTTCCATTAAATATGAATGATAAAGATAAAGATTTAGGGCATTAATAGAGAAACAGCATTTTTGATGGCCAATATCTGGCCACACTTGACCTTTTTGTAGGAATTAATTGCAGTAGCCCAGGATTCACACACATTCAACTGTGATAAAAAGTAGTTAATATGATAATTCAATTGGACATACATGTCTTAAAAACGGTTACCCTCAATTTAGCTGTCAGCATTCTCCATAAAGAGACTCTACAATTTTCCATAATTTCCATAATTTCCAGATATTTCCAATTTTCCAGAAATGAATTAAATGATTAAAAAATAAGTGCTGAAATGAGTTCAGGACAGAAATACTAACCTTGATTCTTATTTTCTTTAGAAATGTTATTTATATACAAAGTGAAAAATAGATGCTATATAAGATTTATTAATTAGGTGCTTGAGCAACTTTTCCAGTTTTCTTGCCTTGTTTGTCTTTAATTTACAAAATACTTTTCATTAAACATATTTATTTTTTCTTGAATAGAGTCAAGTAGTTTAATAAAGACATCATTACCTCTGCATACTCTCCAACTCCCACAGAGACAGAAAATGTAAAATGTAAAATAAATTCTATGGCTATGAAACAAGTAGCTTAATTGAAGTACATTAATTTTGGTCTGCTTTCAAAAGTAAAAGTTATTTCAGTTAACAGATGGGGAAAAGTCTGGAGGTCTTAAACCTAATACTACCCTAATAAACTCAGGATAAGGTTCTTATTTCTCTAACATAAAGCAACTTAATGCAAATGAGGATACACAGTAAATATTACTTAGCGCTCATTATGAAGTGTTAAATCCGTCATCACAGCATGTGGCTCAGGACCTATGAGTTTAATCTACCAAGTAACATAACATTGGTGTGTAAATATGTGCTCTCTACGAATCTAAAGTGTATTTCATTTGTTAAAACCTGTAATTTTTAAGTACTTTCTAACTAGCATCCTGTAAACAGAATGATTAAGATTAATTACAATTCTCTGACTTTTAAATAAGGATATTTTATTGTGTCTTGGTACCAGCACTGAAAGACCAGATTAACTTAATGTCCATTGTTAGCAAGGACAATAAGAAACTTTATGAAACATGCTTATGTTTGTAATTTTATTTACCTTTCCACTTAATAATTATCAACTGATAAAACTCTTGTATATTTTTGTCCCAACTTGAAAAATGTAAAGTTATAAATCACACAGATCCATTAATCAATTATTAAAATGAATAAATGATAAACTAATATTTTTTAAACTTTCATATAATAATTAAAATAATTTGAAATATTAATATTCAAATAATGTTATTTATTAATTGGTAATTACATTTGTCTGGTATGTGTACCTGTACACACACCCCTATATCTATTTATGTCTCTCTCTCTCTATATATATATATAGAGATACTCTCTTCCCTCTCTCTCTCTCTCTATATATATAGAGAGAGGGAGAATGAATGAATTAGAACAAACCTGTTCCCAATGACTGTAAAATAAGAGAATCTAGCATATAACATATCAGTTTTCCTTTCATTAACTGTCCACAGAAATGGAAACTATTTCAAATAAATTTTTATATATCATTTTCAGAATGACTTCTATCTTGATCTATGTTACCTGCACAGATAGTGTTTCAGTTCTCCTTTGCTTATATCAACGAAATTAGCCATCTTTTAACAATAGGTGTGAAAAAAAAGTATTATGTAGCTGTAGACATAAAAGAAAGGAAAAATGTAGTAGTCATTTTTGGCTGAATGATGATCCTATTCGTATGAGGAATGTCATTAGGTGTTGAAGACTGTTGCAACTCCTCATATGAAAAACAAGGATGTGCCCAGACTCATTTTTAAAACCTAAGAGGGGCAATCAACCTTCTCATGCTTCCCCTATCCTCACCCGTCACGGCCTTGTGAGCAAAGTTCTTCTCTCTCTCCCAATGTTGTTACATCACAGGTGGTAACTCCTCTCTCATTAGTTAATTTCCTGCTTCCCCACTCAAATCAGAACCATACTCTGTAGGACAATTCTGAAACAGAACTTTCCTCCTGCTTTGCTTTAATTCACCTCAATTAAGGTTAGTCAGAAACATAACCTTAAAACAGTCCTATAAATGGTTAATGCCATTAGAATGAAATTGGAATTACATGCTTTAAAGTATATTTGAAAGTAAGAATTTGTGTAATCTAACATCACTACTTTTCACATAAACACAATGAGGCTCTGAGAGTCTAAATGACATGCCAGACTGGTGCCCATTCCAAGTGTCCAGTTAGCTCTCACCAATATCGCACCATATTAATAACTAATTTTGTCACTATTAGTTGGGTATTCTGTTACATGTGTCCAAAAGCGTGCTAATTGATACAACCACTACTTGAGTATGAAGTATATAGGGCTTGCCATAGCTACCTGGAATATGAAGTCAACTATCCTGTCAAGACTCAACCAAAATACCTAAATGTTAAAGATTATTTTAACTTTGGTTTCCATATTATCATCAGGATCTTATGTATTTATGCAAAAGCTGTCCTATCAAAACTTAAATTACTGATTTATCTAATAGCCAACATGTGATGCATAGTCCCTATAAAGTGCTAGGTTTTCCAATATAAAGAATACTTCAGGGCTTCCCTGGTGGCGCAGTGGTTGAGAATCTGCCTGCCAATGCAGGGGACACGGGTTCGAGCCCTGGTCCGGGAAGATCCCACATGCCGCGGAGCAACTAAGCCCGTGCACCACAACTACTGAGGCCACGCTCTAGAGCCTTCGAGCTACTGAAGCCCGCACACCTAGAGCCCGTGCTCCGCAACAAGAGAAGCCACCGCAGGGAGAGGCCTGCGCACAGCAATGAAGAGTAGCCCCCGCTCGCCGCAACTAGGGAAAGCCCGCATGCAGCAACGAAGACACAACACAGCCAAAAATAAATAATAAGTAAAATAAATAAATTTTTAAAAAAAGAATACTTTATCACCTTCGTTTGCATGAATATTCTTAAGTTCTAAGAGATAGCAAAGCGTGATAGAAAGCAAAAATGTTTAATAATACATATTTCATCTATTGGCACTATGAAATGAACAATGGCAGCGTGGAAAAGTAAAACTTAAAACATCAGTGACATAATTAATAGTGATGTAATTAATCACACCATAAAAATGTTGAAAATAAATCTTCAGAATACAACCAGATATTCTCACTGAAGATTTAGCAACTGTTCCAAATTTTCAGGATGTTAAATTATCTGGGTCCTATAAAATTTCTTAAAAGTTTTTTATAGCATAATGTCAGTCAAAGGGTACAAACTTTCAGTTTCAAGGTGAGTAAGTTCCAGGGATCTAATGTATAGCGTGATGACTGTAATTAACAATACTATATTGTACGCCTGAAATTTGCAGTAAAGATCTTAAATGTTCTCACCATAACAACAACAAAATGGTAATTATGTGACAAGGAGGATGTGTTAAAGAACTTTACTGTGGTAAACATTTCTCAATATACATGTGTATCAAATATCGTCACTTTGTACACCTTAAACTTATACCATCTTATATGTTGATTATATCTCAATAAACATAGAAAACGTTGGGTTTTTTAATAAAATCATTCTTCTAAATGTCATGACATTCCAAAGTTTTTCTTCTATTTATGAATTGTGTAGGATTGTATTAATCACCCATACTTGTAAGTTACCTTTTAAGAAATAACTCCATTATAATAGAGATTATCAACAAATTTTTAAAAATATATTTATTTATTTTTGGCTGTTGGGTCTTCGTTGCGCTGCGCAGGCTTCTCATTGCGGTGGCTTCTCTTGTTGCGGAGCACGGGCTCTAGGCGCGCAGGCTCAGTAGTTGTGGCTCATGGGCTTAGTTGCTCCGCGGCATGTGGGATCTTCCCCAACCAGGGCTCAAACCCGTGTCCCCTGCATTGGCAGGCGGAGTCTTAACCACTGCGCCACCAGGGAAGTCCCTCAACAAATTTTTTTTTAATTTACTTTTTGAACTTTAGGTTCAGGGAATTCTGTTAATCCTATTTATCAGATTAGCAGGCTGTGCAAGGTCCCCACTCTTGGCTTATTTCACTTTTTTAATATGACTTGATGTTTGTCCATTTATCCTAATTCCCCCTCTCACTTCCTCCCTCCATATAGCACCACCAAGAGTACTCACTAGAATGAGTTATATCCTAACATATGTACACTTGAATAATATATTATTGTTTATGCATTTTAATAATCATATTATAATATTATTTTGTATTTCTTACTGTGTGTCACATTTTCTTAATACGCCCAATTTTATTATTTATTCTTGGGCTCTATGTATAGCTAATTAATTGTTCCTTAATTCTGCATAGTATTCACAGAGTTTATTAGAGTTTTAAAAATAGTCCACTTTTACTCATCTTACTTTTCTAGAATACCTATTATTTACTCACTGACTGCAACATACAAATTTTCTAAAAGAATAAATATAGGCCTTCACCAGTCATTTTTATAAAGATTTTATAAGAAAATCATTAGGAAACAAAAGCCAGCAATGTAACATACTGAAAACAGAGTCTTGATGGTGATTCTTCAATGTTCCTTTTAAGCCCCTCCAGTCCAAATAGCACAGGATTGGGTGTTAGCGCCTGTGGATTTAATCCAAAAACTGCCCTTACAGAAGCTCTGATCTTTCATTAGTCACTTAATGTCTCTAGACTTTTTTTTCTCCCCACTAATAAGATTTGTAGTTAGATTATATCATGTTAAACTTTTAGGTTCTGAAATTCTAAGCTACTCTCAATTGTTTAGAATACCTAGAAAATAGAAATTTTGTCTAATGAGGGTTTAAACATGAAGGGCACAGGATTTGCATTGTGCTCAAGATGTTGGCACTGGTATTCTTCCTCATAGGAATATGCAAAACATAATCCTTTTGGATTTCAGGAATAATCAAACCTGTATCTATACACTCAATTGTATTAACCTTGTTGAAAATGTTAAATAGTAACACATACAGAGTTAATCTTAGAAGAACAACATCTGTTAGCAATTGATAAATTTGTGAAACAATTATTTCTGAGAACGATACAGGTAATCTTCTCTTGCTGAAAGTAAACTTTGGAGCAAAGTAAGTCTAAGTTCAAACCCCAATGTTGTCACTTAAAAATTATTTGACTTCTGACAGATTATTAAATAGCTAAGTATTCTAGAACATGTGAAGTGACGGTAACGGAACTGTTTTGTGTAAATTGTTATTTGTTTGTTGTTAAACAATATACCATGAATCACTGGTAGGCAGGACTGACATTTACTTTTCATCCTTTCATTTGAGAACAATGTCTACTAAGATACTTAGTCCATTTTCTCCAAAAATTGAGTAAATTATTGAATCTTAATCTTAATGAATCTATTTCATGTCTTTATAAATGTACATTTTTAAAATACAAGGAATCTTACTCTATTGAGAATAAGAACTGTTTGGTAGCTAGACACTCAATAAACATTATTTCCACTTTCCCACTGCATATAGAAATGAGTCATGAACAATGATCAAGCCATACTGTGAATAAAGTGTGGCATTACCTGTTCATTCTCTTGAACTTTTATTAAAAGAACATTTTACATGAGATACTGATCCAGTAAATGATCTAGTATTTTGTTTGAACATTTGGAAATTTCTGTTTATCTTCAGGCAGATAAAGCATCTTGGTGGTTAAATATTTTTTTCACTTGGACATTTTTAAAACCTGTAGAAAAGACCTATAGCTTTTGCCCAGAAATAAATAAAACCCATTATAGGTTAATAAAATAAACTAACTTGACCTGTAAGATTGGTATTGTTAAATTCTTTATTTTATCAAAGAGCACACATAGTGTAACAAATTAAATGTGACTACGGTTTAAAATAAAATACAACAATGATTTCACTTATATGTGGAATCTAAAAAATAAAACAAATGGACCAATAAAACAAAACAGAAAAAGACGCAGATACAGAGAAGAAACTGATGGTTGCCAAAGTGGAGAGGGGCAGGGGTAAAATAGGTGAAGGGGATAAGAGGCACAAACTTCCAGGTATAAAATAAGTAAGTCACAGAGATGTAATATACAGAGTAGGGAATATAGTCAATAATGTTGTAATAACTTTGTATGGTGACAGATGGTTACTAGACTTAGCATGGCAATTTGTAATGTATATAAATGTCAAATCACTATGTTGTACACTTGGAACTGATATAATATTGTATGTCAACTATACTTCAATTTAAAATAAATTAGAATAACAGTGTCCCATCCCTCACCAATCTCCCAATTCCTCTGTTCTAAAGGCAAATACTTTTGCATCTTTCGGCTGCTTAATCTGGAATTTTATATCTCCATGTTTCCACGTGATGTGCATATGGCTATTTTAATTCAAATATTGTTACCAAACTTCAAGTTTCAGCATAAATACAGTTGCCACTTAGTTCTAAATCTTCCCTGAAAACCATACAGATGAATTCGAAGAAAACATACACACGTGCATGCACACATACATATAACACGAGGGAGGCTGCTATTGTTTTCATCTTCTGTAAGTGATAGAACAGCTCTTCACATTGTCATTCGTGTGTTTTCCTTCTTTCAAACACCCATTATCGCTACAGCACAAATTTTAGTTACATTGGTATTTAGAGTAAATATTATCAGGCTTTAATCTGGACGGGTGCTCTTTATGCCTCCTGCACACTTGTAACCCTGTAACTTCCCTTCCTGACCAATCTGGAAATTCCCTTTGAGTCCTTCCTGTGTTGTGGCTCCTGTTTTCTGAAGGCCATTTCTTCCCCTTTCCTTACTTACTGGCTTGTGTTGCTGGAGGTCATCCTTTGCTAAGTTACTTTTTTAAAAGGTTTATGAGGTATATTTTTGAGATTTTTGATTGTCTGCAAAATATTTTTATTTTCCTCTCACGTGCTTGATTAATTATATTTTTTAACATATTGCTCCAATGTCTCTTTGTTCTTGTGTCACTGTTGAGGTGTCCAAAGCTATTCTGATTACAGATCCTTTGCATGTGACATTCATTTTTCTTCTCGGAAATTTTATGGGAATTCTTTTTGGCTCTAGTGTTCTGAAATTTCACCATCATGTTATTTGGAGGGAGTCTGTTTTCATCTACTGTGCTAGGCACTCAGTGGATTCTTGTGATCTGGAAATTCACATACTTGAGTTCTGGGAAATTTTCTTGAAATATGTGCTTATTTCCTGCCATGGATTTTTGTTTTCTCTTTCTAGGATGCTTATTATTCAACCATTAGGCTTCCTGGAACAATCTGCTAATTTCCTAATTTCTCTCCTTTTGAAGATTTGCAGAATTTTATCTTCCAACCTATTCACTGAGATTTTCATTTCTCCTATTATGTAGTGTCAGTCAGAGTCCTTTGAGGAGAAAGAAATTCTCTCCTTTTTTGAAAGGAGAGAATTTAGTAGAAAAAAAATCACCTAGCCAATAAACTTATAGCCAATTTGTTGTTTGTTGACTAGGTAACTGAAAGGTTAATCCCACTACTGGGCATATATCCAGACAAAACTATAATTTAAAAAGATATATGCACCCCTATGTTCATAGCAGCACTATTCACAATAGCCAAGACATGGAAACAACCTAAATGTCCATCAACAGATGAATGGATAAAGAAGATGTGGTACATACAATGGAATATTACTCAGCCATAAAAAAAATATATTAATGGCATTTGCAGCAACATGGATGCAACTAGAGATTTTCATGCTGAGTAAGTCAGAAAGACAAATACCATATGACATCACTTATATGTGCAATCTAAAACATGACACAAATGAACCTATCTGTGAAACAGAAACAGAATCACAGAAATAGAGAACAGACTAGTGGTTGCCAAGGGGTAGGGGGGTGGGAGAAGGATGGATTGGAAGTTTGGGATTAGCAGAGGCAAACTGGTATGTATAGAATGGGTAAACAACAAGGTCTTACGGTATAGCACAGGGAACTATATTCAATATCCTGTGATATTGGAACCATAATGGAAAAGAATGTGGAAAAGAATGTATATATAACTGAGTCACTTTGCTGTACAGCAGTAATTAACACAACACTGTAAGTCAACTATACTTCAATTAAAATTAATGAATTTAATTAAATTTAAAAAAGAAAACTCGCAAAATTAGTGATGGCAGGAAGTGGCCACCACCCTAGTGCCAAAGGAACAAAGGTAAGAGGTTGAAATAATTAAAACCTAGAAATATACAAGAGGGGTCTCCTGGAACTGATACTCTGATTTCTGAGAAGATACTAATACATTGGTGCTGGTGTCTCTGAATTCAGAGGAAGGGCTTTCTGGGCCTGTGACCTTGACATCTGAGGAGGGGCTCCAGTAGACTAGCACTGATACCTCTGATGTGGGAGGGCATGATGAAGCTAGTTTTGCCAATGTTGGAAAAAAAGCTGCCAACCGTACTTATCTAGCTGTTGCTATCAGAAGAAAGAGATGCTGCTGGGGTGAAGCATTTTGGGGAAGCAAATGGGAATAAGTCCTCTGTCCTTGCCCCAGCCTCACAGCCTCCCTCTCACCCCCCCTACCCTAGTGACAAAGTCTAACCTGGAACAGCTGGTAAAGCCGAAATAGAGTTTACAGGGTCCCTGTTCCACCATCACAAAGCAGAGTATAGAAGGATGGGTTTGGAAGTGAGAAACAGTAACTCTTTTATTGTCTTTGAAGATTTCATTTTTTATAACCTTCTGACCAAATATCATGAATGTGGCATTTTCTGTCTCTGTAGATACTGAAATTTTCTTCTCCCTATATAGTGTCTGTTCCTCTAAGTTATAGTTCCTGTTTTTTTTCCTTGTTGTTTTGTTTTATTTTTTGTCTTCCTCCGCTTCTGATTTTTTTCTCTCCAGTTATCATATTCTATGTGTGAAACTTGCCAGGAATACTTGGGCATCTGCCTATACTTATAATTGAGAGACTAAAACTCAAGTATGTGGAAGAAACTTAGCAAATTTAAGCTTTATCTTAGATCCTTATGAATAGGGATTTCTTAGGGAAATCCTGGTGGCAGTATCTCTCCTTTTGAGCAGGTCAGTTTCCCAGAGGACTCTCTCAGTCTCTGGCCTGAACGTTAACACTCTGCCACTGAACCCAGAAAGGAAGATTTCTGTAATCTAATTATTCCGATAAATCAATTACTGCCCATCCACCTGCTTTACAGATTTTTCTTTTTTCTGTTTTGCTCTCATTTTTTCAAGCTATGGCCATGAGTGCTTATGGCCATGAAAATATACTCAATGTATTAATATTGTAATAATCATAGTAGTTCAGTGAAAGACTCCATGCTAACATAGATGATGGGTTGTTATATTTGAGCTGTTTATTAACAATATCCACAAAAATGATTTTTAAATGAAGTGCTAATTAATTGAGGCTAGAAAATTTACGCTAATAGAATCACTGGAAGTTTTCCTTACTATCCTTCTTCAGACACATTGCACTCCTCAATGGTCTTTACAAAATAAACTCTGAAAACATTTTTAAACTTTTAGGATAACAAAGTATATAATCCCACTTAATTCTCTTCAACTTTAAGCACAGGTTGCCTGAAACAGTTATTTCTTATGAATGAGAGTTTCGTAAAATGCTCAGCACGGAATCCTGCAATGTGTAATGCTAGAGGATTTATCCTATCTACAACTTTATTTAAAAGGAAGGAAAGAAAGAATAACACCCTCTAGGATCACTTCACTCTCCAATTCTATACTGCTGTAAAGAGACGGTTTTATCAGAGTTTCTGTGTGTACTGCAAAAATCTCTGTGCATCACACAGATTAGGAACATAAATGGTCAGATCTTATCTCAAGGAAATTGTCATTAACCAAGACTGATACCTTAATAATACTAGAGATGTAATTATAGTTTAATTTGGAATTGAATTCAATTGGTTCTTCTGTAAAGAATGAGTTATTATCAAGCAATACTAGAACCTCAAAATCTTATTTGTATGTTTTCAAATCAATAAAATGTGATTTCAGCTTATCAAGACTTTAATATTAGATATTTTTTGAGATTAGCTAGAGACGAATATAATTGGAAAGTAATATTTGTAGTATTAAATGAGCATGCATCTGGATTTGATGACTCAGATTAATGTAGATTCAGTGTGAAAATATTATGAGCTTCATTTTTTGGCTTGTATGTTCTTCATATACAGCCAGATTGCATAATTTGAAATTTCCCTGCCATATCAAAGAAACAACCTAGTTATTTTAAGTAGACATAATACCTAAACTACAGTCATATACAAGGCACACAAATATTTTAGTATAATAATACACATAATAGATACTGTTTATTAGTCAATGTATATCAGACACCTGCTATGACCTTTATGCATATTATTGCATTTAATCCTCACAACAAAGTAATGATGTAGATTATCCATTATCCCCAATTATACAGATGAGAAAATTAAAGCTTATAAACCTTTGATATCTTGCCTAAAATGTGAGTGTGCATATATGTGTGTATACAAAACAGTATCTTGGGGGACTTCCGTGGTGGTCCAGTGGGTAGGACTCCGCACTCCCAATGCGGGGGGGCCTGGGTTCGATCCCTGGTCGGGGAACTAGATCCCCCGCATGCATGCCGCAACGAAAGAGTTTGCATGCTGCAACTAAGAGTCTGCATGCTGCAACTAAGAGTCTGCATGCTGCAACTAAGAAGGCTGAATGCTGCAACTAAAGATCCCGCATGCCACAACTAAAGACTCGGCGTGAGCCAAAAATAAATAAATAAATAAATAAATAAATAATAAATAAATATTTAAAACAGTATCTTAACCTAACGTCATTATTAGCACTATCAACTTTCAATATCATCTGTTGTAGGCAAAAAATGAATTGCCAACGATGTCTACATCCTAATCCCCAGAACCTATGAATCTGTTAGGTTACAGGGTAAAGGGGAACTAAATTTGAAAATGAAATTAAGATCGTTTATCGAGTGACCTTGAGATGAGAGATTATCCTGGATTATTTTAATGAGCTTACTGTAGTCACATGGATCCTTTAAAGTGGAAGAGGAAGGCAGAATAGGGAGAACCAGAGGGATGACAGTGTGAGATAGACTTGGCCCAACATTTCTGTCTTTAAAAGTAGAGTAAGAGGACCATGAGTCAAGGAATGTGGATAACATTCAGACGCTGGTAAGGACAAGGAAATGGATCTCCCCTAGAACCTGCAGAATCTAATGCAGCCCTGCTGACACCTTGACTTTACCTCAGTAAGACATATCTTAAGATTTCTGAATTACCTAATGGTGAGATAGTAAATCTGTGTTGCTTTAAGCCAATAAATTTGTGGGAATTTGTTATGGCAGCAGGAAAAAACCAATACACTATCTCAAAAGGGAACAATAAGGAGCTGAAAAGTACTCAAGGAAAAGTGTTCAAATTTCATTTCAGTGCTATCTTTTAAAGAAGTAGAACACTTTATACTAGTAAATGTGTTTTGCTCTTTTACATAGTTGGCATAATATTTACATACATAGAATCTAACACTTTGCCACGGCTGTAATTGAGAAATAAGACATACAAACAAATGTTCTGTTTTTTGCTTTTCATCTAGCAATTACGTGACACTATTGGGTATTTTTATTACCCAATCTATAGTAGAATTTTATTAAACCATTCTGAATTGTAAGGAGCAACTATGAATTTTTTTTTCTTTTTGGCCAGAGATTTCTATCATTCTCTATAACAAAATACCCCCAAAGTCAGTGGTTTGCCACAAAACTTTCTCATTTTTCTACCTAAGGATTGGTGTATGCAGTTCCGTTTCAAGCTAGAGGTCATCTGTGGTTCATCTGAATAACTCTGCTTCAGGCTCCAAGTGGAGTTCAGGGTTTTTTCTATGGGTCTCATTATGAGCCCAGGATGAAGGGACAATGGCTACCAGGCAATATTTTTCTCACGCTTGTAGTTAAGCTCCCAGATGGCTAAGCATAAACTTCTGAAGTCTCTGTGGTTTTTGATTTGGAATTCATACAGTTACTCCTGCCTACTTTCCATTGTTCAAATCACGTCAATTTTCCATGCCTAAAAATCAATGGGCAGGGAAGTCTACTCCTTCCTTGGAGGTAGGGGCAGGGTAGGTAATGACTATTAGCTAAACGATGATATAATGTGCAATATCCAACACTAATAAAAATGAATCTTGGCTAAAGTACAAATTATTTTTATGCTTCCCCAAGTACTGATATTAATTATACCATCACGTAATTGTTCAGGGGCAAACGTCTATTTAACCATAAAGAGCCCTAATATTATAGTAAGTTAAGCCAAATTTTTATTTTCTGTAAATTGTATTCAAAATTATACTTAGGGACCTCAAAAAAGCACCCCATGTAGTTTATTACATGGGAGAGAACTATTATAAATGAAAATGAAAGTGGCCATTTAGTCTAGTCTTGGAGATGAAATATACTTTTTCAAGAAATCTCTTTATAAAACATAGTCCTGAGTATTTAGTATAATGGCCAATTGTAGTCTTTGATAGAATAGGAAGGTCTTAATTGTATCTTTGAACTGTAGGGAGTTTTGTTGGAATTCAACAAATAGTTTCTTTTCTATCTAGGTACCAAAGAGATTTTTTTTAATAAATTTATTTATTTTTGGCTGCATTGGGTCTTCGTTGCTGCACGCAGGCTTTCTCTAGTTGCGGCGAGCAGGGGCTACTCTTTGTTGCGGTGAGCAGGGTTCTCATTGCAGTGGTTTCTCTTGTTGCAGAGCACAGGCTCTAGGCACGCAGCCTTCAGTAGTTGTGGCACACAGGCTCAGTAGTTGTGGCTCATGGGCTCTAGAGCGCAGGCTTGGTAATTGTGGCGCACAGGCTTACTTGCTCCGCGGCATGTGGGATCTTCCCGGACCAGGGCTCAAACCTGTGTCCCCTGCATTGGCAGGCGGATTCTTAACACCTGCGCCACCAGGGAAGCCCCAAAGAGATCTATTTTAAGAAGTTATATTTAGTGCTTTTAAATGTATGTTAGATTGGTCAGAAATGTCCTTTGTAGTCTAAAATTAGCCAGTTAACTGTTTCATAATGCTGTCCAGCTAATTGGAAAAAATGATAGTGTTACTCATTAGTAATAATAAGCCTTAAATATCACTCTCTGGGATCTAGTCTAATGGCACTCTCAATATACAATAATACTTGTGTGTTTAAGTTTTCATTATATCCTAGGCATAGGCCAAAACAATAGCATTTTATTATTTATCTTGTCTTTCATCAAATAAGTTCAAAGCTAATATCCTTAGAAAGTGTACCTATTTTAAGTTCACCTGTTACACCATGTTTAAACATGGTAGTCCCGTTTAATCAATAGAATATTAAATACTATGTAATAAGACATATACTCTCATAAGTTAATAGGTAAGTTATAGTTTAAACTCTAATTCATCTGCCTATTCTATTATTTATCCATTAAGAAGGAAAAATAAGTCAAAAGGATATACACTGTCCACTATACAAATGGACATTATATATTTAAGGAATTTTCCAAATTATCTTCACATTATACAGCTTTCCTTATTTATTCTATTCTATGTGGATACCCTTTTCTTACAAATCCTGACCACAGCCTACCCCTAGACTTTTACCTTCAGTGCCCTTCCTTGGGCACATAATGTGACAAGTCCACTTGTCTGTCTGTCATATTTGGCCCCTGCATTCACCTCCCTGGTTGATCTAAACTTTCCTTCCCACTGTTACGGTAGCAGGACCAAAGAGCATGAAAGTTCCAATTAAGTGTTTGTATTATACGCATGTGCATTATTTTAACTAATTCTGTTTACTGCAGACATTTCTACATTTTTCTAGAATTAGAAGAAAAGTGAACCATCACTCAATAAGTCTCTCCTCTTTTCTTTCTTGCAGTACTATCTTATCCTGTTTATTTATTTATTCAAAATTATACAGTAGGACACTGATTTTTAGTGGATCCTCTCCCTTAATGTGCCCCCTAAGAATCAGTGCAGCCTAGTTTTCCTGCCTTGGTTCTCTTCTTTCTATATATTTATCACAGGCAACTGCAATCAAATCCCAAACCTCAACCACCAAAACTTTATGCTAATAACTTCCTCATTCAAAACTATCTCCAAAATTTTCTCAAACTCTCTCTTCTACCTACCCATCTATCCACTAGGCTACAAAATCCATAGACACTACAACTGAACATTCCCTAAATTGAACTTTTGTCTCTTCTTCCATTTGGCCTTATTTCACTTAACACCATCACTATCTTCCCAAACACTCAAGTCAAAGGCTTTGACTCACTCTAGATTCCTTCTTTTCTCATCCCCTACACATTTCTGCAGATTGCTCCTCAATCCGTTTTTCCATTTGCTCCATCCTCACGATCTTACTGCCACTATTTTACTTTAGACCACCGAGCAATATATTGAATTGTGCTTTTTATCATGAGTTCAATTCAATACCTGGGGCTCCACGATAATGCTAGATACCCTCTGTTTCCCAATCCCCTCCAAGACCACCCTCATCTTATCTACTTTGCTCTCTGCCCTCTGAGATGGATCTTTATGGACTATATCCATGGGCTTCATTGCCCTCTGACTTCTGGTTGGTTTCCTCCAATAGGAAGCTCAGGGGGAGACGGGAGTTGTGTGGAGAATCATCTTGGGGGTATTACTTAGCTTTTTTCTGTCCTTACTGAGTCTCCACAGACTGGTTTCACATATTTACCAAAGGCCACAGTTCCTGTCAGGTAATCCTTTACATACACAAGTTACTTCTCTGGGTAACACTTACCCTGCTTGCCCTTTTAGGCTTGCAGTGGTAACAGCTGGTGGTTGGTGCTATCCTGGATTACAGCACTGGCCCTTTTGGTTTCCCTAAACTGTGTCAATGCCTTTATACACCGTACCTGTATTAATATTTCTTTACATTATTCTGTCTGAATGCACCACCTGTTCCCTCTTGGGACTTGACTGATAAACCCTCTTACTAGCCATGTGCCTCTGGGCAAATTACTTAATTTCGATAAGCCTGTTTTCTCCTTGCAAAATATGAACAAGAATCTCTTCCTTATACGGTTTGCATGAATATTAAATGAGACTGTGCATTAAAATGCTTAGTGTAATATCTGGTATATAGGCTGAACCACACGAAATTGCCATTTTGGTAGGTTAGATAGGTGTATATTAGCAATTGTATGTGAGTCAAACCAAGTACGTGCTCAAGAAATGTTAACTTTCTTTATCACTATCTTCATTATTCTTTCTCACATGAATTATTATAAAAACTTCCTAACTTGTTTCTAACTCTGCTCCTAGCTTCTATATGTTCCTTAAATATACCGAATTATTTTCTTCATTAGAAGTTCATGGAGTTCTCTCTGCCTGTCATGCAGAGTCACCAAAGACTGGTTTCCTGTCTTCTTTCATGTATCATTTTTAATGCAACTTCCACAGAGAGGCCTTCACTGACAAACTCTCCTGGATAGCTCCCACCTGGTCTTTTTATTCTTAGAGATCCCTGTCTGTGCTTGTCACAAATGTCATATTTTATAATAATGAGTATTTGTTACTTTTCAATTGTTTTTCCTTATCCACTTATCTGTAAAATCAAAGACTGTCTCATTCATTCATCCTTGTAAAATCAGCTCTATGACAGTGCTTGGCTCCCAATAAATATTTGCTGAAAGTATAAATGAATAGTTGAATAGAAAATAACGAAAGAGTAAATGGAAATATAGGTATAATATGTCCCTTCTGACCTTAAAATTTTTCTTTGGTTACCCCTAGGTTCCAAAATGAAAATAAAAACCTTAGATCCAGGTCCTAGTTCCTTCATTGGTTTCTTCTTTAACACACTCTCACAAACTCTTTCTGCTCTCATCATAACAAACTATTTACACCATAAATCACTTGGCTTATCACACATTCTTTCCTTTACCTTTACTATTTTCTGAGTATGGAATGACTATCCTGTCTTTTCTTAGCCAAGTCATTATTATCTTTCAAGACTCCGTTTCAAGTATCCTCTCTTCAAGGTTGTGCTATGAATTTCTCAGTGTGATTTGGGTATCCCTCATCTTTGTTAACTTAATAACTTGGTACCAATTTTAGCCCTCATTGCAAATGTATTGTATTGTTTACTTATGTATTGTTTCCACTAGACTATGAGTTCTGTAAAGACAAGGGGCCATCCTTCAGCTGTAAGTGAGCCTCTATTTATGGCATAGTGCACAGTAAAAAGTTGGTACTACATATGTAATATTGTTATCAATCCCATATATCATCTAGGCTTTATGTTAGGTGCTTAGGCACTCAGAGCTAGTCATAAACTGGTCATCTATATAGTATGAGTGTGTTTCGTGTTTGGTAATTGCAATCATTGTTGCTTTTGTTGTGGTCATCTATTTACAATGCTTGGTGTCAGTTTATTTATCTCTTGTAAAAATAGAATACAGTGTGTGTGTGTGTGTGTGTGTGTGTGTGTGTGTGTGTGTGAAAAATAAATAAATAAATAAACTGGTCATCTATTCCCTTCCCACCTGGAACAAGAGGAGATGGGTGATGACTAGCTTGTCTTATAAACATACTTATGATCTATATTGCTTATTGTAAATAAACAACAAGCATGGTTGGCTGGAGAGTAGGGGGTAAAGTGGGCATTTTTCTCCTTGTGAAATTAACAGTGCATAAAATGGAGGAGTCAAAAACTCTCAAAATCTCATCTGTAAATCCAAAAGCAAAATTTATCACAACTCACTAGAAAATGGACACCTGACAACTTTGGGCTCCTCCAAAGAAACAAAATTCCATCTCTTCTTGATGCTTATCTGTATTCTTTCAATTGTTAGTATAGTTGGTGCTGGATAAGATCTATTATTAGTGTGAGCCTGATTTAATAATTAAACCCTTTGTAGTAATTCACATACTACACCTGAGAAAGGAAACTGTAGATGGAAGTATTACTTTGTTATATTAAACAAAAGAATGTGAAAGATAGTATGTTCACTGAGGGGAGAAAATAGCTTCTAAACCTTGGGTATTATTATTATTATTATACTCTAAGACCTTTTTCCTCAGCTTAAATCAATGATCTATATATGAGTTTTGTTGGCTGTGACACTTGAATCTGCAAATGACAAAGATTTAATTCAAATGATATTAAGCAATAAAGATAATAATTGGCTTATGTATCTAGAAAGTCTAATTGCATTAGTTTAAGTTTCTATTACTGCTTTCAGTCTTCCATCCTAACAGAGATGGCCTAATTCCATTCTGCAAATGGAAACACAAGAACCAGAAGCTGCTCTAGGCTTTCCTCATTCTTCTTGTCTGCAATACAAGTTCTACTGAAAGTCTCACAGAAGGCTCTGGCTGGCTAGCTTTGAGTTGTGACTTTATTTCCAAATCAATCTTTTTACTTGGGGGGTTGGGATGTTCTAAATGGCTTGGACTAGATTATGTGATCTCTCCTGGCTTTTGGGGGTCAGCTGGGCAACTACAGAATCATCTGGACCGAGAATAGGGGATTCATGCCCCCCTCAAAGAATTTCTGAACAGATGAAAGATCTCTTTCAGCTAATCTGCCAAGGCCAGATGTCTCCATGCTTTTTAAAAGTCTTATAAAAGATACATTTCAGAAACAAAGAGAAGAAGCCTAGTATTTACATGTATAACTTGAATATAGAGGAATAGTTTTTTCTCTTCCCCTTTAACTTTTATTCTTTAAAAGTTATAAAGTCGGGAGGACTGTGTACTTTTCTATCTCCTTTCCCTCCTCTTTCCTCCCCTTCCCTTCCTTTCAAGTAATATCTTGCTTGAGAAAATTCGATATGAATTTCAAAGACTCTTATGCTATGCCTACATGAAAAAAGAAAATGAGAAAAGAGATGAGAAAAAAATAAAGATAAATTACAATGGGAAATAAGATAAATAAGATAAAGGTAAATAGTAAGATTAGTTTTTTTAAAATGTCTTAATATCCTAAACATTTCCTAATGAAGATAATATATTCTGGGTTCTAAGCATTCCATTAGACCAGTCAAAGAGGTAAACTATTAGTTACATGATCGAGAATGTATGTAGGAGGAGGAAGTCAAACAGTTCCTCTAAAGAAACACAACCATTTCTAACTCTGAGACCAGAGAGATATTTCTTTCAAAAGTCCTCATAGAAAGAATCCCATACAGTGTAATGTACAATATTGTCAACATTCCTCTAGTAAATACAGCTGTTGGCTTCATAGAAATATTTGCGTTCAACGTTTCTACAATAAATGCAGCTATTGGGTTTAAAGAAATATTTCTTATAAGTCTGTAGATGTAAGTTAATGTCACTAAATGAAATTTCAAGTCTGTAAAAGCTGTCTACAAAAGGTGCTAATAGAACATGGGTCAAAGTCATAACAGGACTTATAAAGACTGCATTTTCTCCTAATGTCTATAGTGAGCAATTGCAAATGTGGACCCATGGTAGTAATATCAGATTTGATTTTTGAAAAGTTATCCCATTAGCTTTTGGGAAAATGGATGTATTTTGATATTAGAGATATTAGGTTTGATATTAGAGATAAAGTCATAATTGTATTAATCCAATAAGAAATGGAAAGGGAGGACCTCTTGTCAAAGATATCTTTGTACACTCAATTTTATTCCTTCTAGAATACTAATCTACTTCAAACTCCCTCTGGTTCTTCATGCTTTGCTCTGTGTCATCTCAGAATCCATTTTCGATTTCTTGTACTTTCTCTCAAAAGTTAGGTGTTACTCCTCTGTAACCCCTCCTAACCTTGTACACACACTTATCTTATATGAATATGTTTGGGTTTATCTATCTTTCTTCCCACAGAGATTCTGTCTACAGTCTCTATATATTAGCCTAGGGAAATAATACACAATTATGAATAAAGGGATAAATATACAAATGCATAATATCATAAGGATAGACTGTGTTAGCCATGTGGAGACCTATCAAGCCTATCAGCTTCATGGGACTTCCCTGGTGGTCCAGTGGTTAAGACTCCGTGCTTCAAATGCAGGGGACACGGGTTCGATCCCTGGTAAGGGAAATAAGATACTGCATGCCGCACAGTGCGGCCTAAAAAAAAAAAAAAAAAGCCTATCACCTTCATATATTGATGAATATTTTTTTTAAAGTAGCAAATCCTTTAAACGTTGTATATGGGTATTCAATTTGGATAAATATAAAACCATGGGAATATTTGTAATAAACTATACATTCTCTTCCTATTTCTTTTAAACATATCTTATTGAAAAAATTACAGATTCAAAAAATTACTAGAAGGATAAAAATAACTTCATTGTACTTTAAGAGACCAGGTCATTTTTCTAAAAAAAGAGAGAATATCTAGTGAACAATATCAGAGATAGCAGAATGTTTCCTAGCAGTGTAAAAAAAAAAAAAAAAAAAAATCAACAACAGTATACCCATGCCGTGATGCCCAAATCAAGCCTGTAGGCTTTTTTCCCCTACCACCTCAACTAACAACCTCTCTAAACCAAGAGAACTTTCTCTTATCATTCTGCATATCTGAAAACATAAACCTTCATCTGGCAGGATCATTCTTACAACTGAGTGAATCGAAGTATAATAGAAAGAAGCAGAGTTTACTGCAAACTCTTATTTTTCTAAAGTTTCTTTCATGTTTCCTTTTGTTAGGTCCTGCTCTTCTGGAACCCCTCTTGTTGGTAGTGGCATTTAAGGACATTTGGAAATACGCATATAAATATAAATTCACGTAAATGATGTATGTGGATCAGCTCATTTGTACCTTCTCAAATGCCCATGGCTGCAACACTTACAAAGACTATTGATTATAATGGTGAATGGAAGTGTTGTACACTTCAGAAGTGAAAAAATGACTTTGAGCAAGAGAGCCATCTACTTCTTAGAGCCCACATTGATTAATCTCTGTCAACATCTATAGATTTCACCTTCATCTCTGCTGGTTCTCCAAGGCTATTTGGTGCTAGGTCTCAAGCAGACAGAGCAAAGAGTGGGGAGAATGACACTGTCTTAAATATTGGTGACTCAGTTTGGATCCTAAAGATCATGTAGGAATAGGAAAAAAAGGGTGGATAAAAATAAATGCCAGTGGACATGGAGAATTTATTTTATTACCATTTCATCACTGTAGTAGATATCTCAAGATGTTCTAATATTTGAGAATTGTATGAAATGGTATTTAAATACTGCTATTGACATTGTCATCTACAAATTAGGAGGTGAGCGATAAGGGCTTTATACCAAAGGTATTAGCCATCTCTGTAAAAATAGATTTTATTTTACATGTTATAGTAAAAAGTTACTTTTTGCAAAACTAAATGTGTTTTATTTTTTGCTTATTTAATTATTGCTATCTTTTCATTTTAGAAATTAGATACTTGGTTCTAGTTATTTCATTTTGTTTTCTCTTCAGTAAA
This sequence comes from Balaenoptera musculus, assembly GCF_009873245.2. Taxonomy (NCBI): domain Eukaryota; kingdom Metazoa; phylum Chordata; class Mammalia; order Artiodactyla; family Balaenopteridae; genus Balaenoptera; species Balaenoptera musculus. The sequence goes on from NC_045806.1 coordinate 22,435,917, forward strand.
GAGAAACCAACGGCTGAAAAATTGTTGAAGCAATTGTTTACTTGATATTGTTAAGTCCATAAACATTGCTAGGAAAAATCTTGTCCCTTCCTATGGGTTAAACCCTCTCTAGGTTAAATTCTGGGAGCAGATAAAATGACTTTCCCTTCAGGGACATGCTCTTGTTAGGGGCGTTAATTTTCACCAAAGAATGTCCAGCCTAGGCTCAGCTGTGTGGGTTCCGAAAGGGCATGGTTCCACACCTCAGTGACAAAACGGAGTGGCTGCGATCCCAGACCTCATCTGTAACTTCAAACTCACTGCCATTTTTTATAACTATATAAAGCCAGGCTGAGGCACAGAACATTTATGTAAGTTTGTCTGGAGCAGCCTCTCTTATACATACCTGACCAGGGAGACTTTCCTTTGTGAGAAACATAGTTGGGGACATTTTGTGTACAGGAGTGGGCAGAGGAAAGATGAGCCAACAGAGGATGAAAAAAAAAACCAAAAAACCCCAACAGGGAACTGGAAGAATTCCTGAAAAGAGTGAGGTAATGGAAGAACAAATTTCAAAGGAGGATATTTTCAGTGGCTAAGTTTTATCCTTGTTTTTTCTTGACATCTGAAATGTTGACACTGTTCCTTCCTGCCACCTGGGAGACTGAGAACAGGGACCCTACCCACCAGCGCTGTGGTGTTCATCTTTAATGAAAAATTCCAATTGGAAAAACAGTCTAATTTATGCCCATATTCTGTAGTGATTCTTCTGAACGATGGACTTATCTGAATTTGAGTCTGACTCATTCATGGAGGGAGAAACAGGGGTAGCCATAGCAAAAAAACAAAACAAAACAAAACCCAAAACGGAGTTCCCGTCAGAAGCCAACAATAAAAATAACTTCATTATTGTATACCATTGATTGCTAATAGTGATTCCAGGTATTTTACTAAATATTTTACACGTTATCTCATTTAGTCCTCAAAACAACTACAGGAGGGAGGTATTATAACTATTTTATAATGTTATAAGACTACTTGGAATAATAAGGCTGGTAATAAAGTAATAAAGGGGGAGAGACACCATCCAAACAGAAGGTATCTGACTTTATAACGTGTGGTCAATCACATTGTCTTCTTTCTGCCATATTATGTCTGGCTGTACCAAGGGTTTTCAGACTTGATAAGAAAATTCCTGTGTGTGTGCACACCCGTGTGTGTATATGTGAGCGTGTGTGTGTACACCTGCCTGACAAAAAGTTCTGTCTGAAAGAAGAGCCATGGATTACAGTAAGTCACATGCTCTCCAGCTGGAGGATAGTCCCCTTCCAGTACTGCAAGGCAGGGATGGGCCACTCTTTCCAGCCCATGGTCCTGGAATGACTTTTGCAGTCAAATGCTGTACCACTGAGCATACCCCCTTGGAATGCCTTTTGAACTAGCTTGCGTAATTGACTGAAAATCCTTTTGGAAATTACTCACGTGCCCTCACTCCAGGAGTAAACTGAATTAAATATTCAACAACAAGCACTTTTTTTAAAAGCACTCTTTTAACTCAATAGACTGTGGATGCAGACAAAACAAAACCCAAAAAGCGATGTGGTAAGGTTTGCCCATCTTTCTTATTCCCTTGTTGCAATCATCTTTGAAAACAGTGACAATCACAACAGCAATGGCGGCAAGAACAACAACAAAAATACAGTAACAAATTTTGAGTTTTATATGCCAGGCCCAATTCAAGGCTCAAAATCCCAAGGAAAGACATTCTTTCATCCTAACATTCTTTCTCAGGTTAAAGCTGACTGGTAACATGTGTGATGTAACAATTATCCTTGGACCAGCTCAGGACTTCGCTTTTTCTACATCCGCCACCTCTGTTTTGTTTGTTTTGCTTTGATTTCTCCTCATAGGCTATGCCATCTGAGACAAGTTTTATGAGAAATTCTTCACCTGAATAAAAATAAACCTTCAGTCCTCTTGTCTTGTAGGGATGTGCTTTGTTTATAAAACCAATCAATGACTCTTCTCCCTCATCTGTATGTAGAATGTCGCTTTACCAATACTACTAATGGTAATGAGTCAAGTGGGTCTGAGTTTGAATCTTGCCTTTGTCAATGACTTCACTTTAATCCTCTGTTTTGGTATCCATAAAATTGCGTGGATAATGCTATCTTAGGATTCTTGAGACGGTTAAGAAGATAATTATAATGTGTGGCAGTCAGCAGACACTAAATGCACAATAGATATTATTTATCATAGGCCACTCGTTTGTTTTAATCTCTTAAATCCACAAATAAAACTTGAATTGATAAGATGATTTCTTTGTCAGAGATTTACAATTATATTTTAAGTAATTTTTTATCAAAATTTCATACTAGTTTACATAAAGACTTTAGCATTTGGGTTATAACTTTATTTCTAATTTAGTTTATAACCCTAAATTCCTAAACAAAACCTCAACTAAATCGCATCATCTCCGTTGCATCACATTTCCCTCAATATTGTTAAATTTGTTTGTCATGAATTAGAATGCCCAAAGTAAAATATATGTGTAAAACTTACGTATCCGTGTAGCTGTTTTCTATTTACAAACTGATTATGATACAAAGTGGGTTTTTATTTTCTGATTTTTTTTGCTCTTCTTTTTTTTTTTTTAGTTTTCTAACGTTAATTTTAATTTAGTTTGTTACGGTATTCAGAACTACCCATCCTATGAAAAGTCATAAATGGAGGATAAATTTATTCACAAAACTGTCTCCATGAGGAATCCTGGGGACTAGTTTTCTCAGCCAGGGCACTTGTCCTCCGACCTCTGAAGACTCTAGGTTGGACCCTAAATGGTGGCAGAGCCTTGTCCTCCACAAAACCACAGTTATTTGGGCAAAGGGGAGACTGGCAGAAGTTTGGTCACTTTCTGCAGTAGCAGTGCAGATGGTAGGTATTCTGAATCAGTTATCAGTTAGTATCCCAAGTGGGAAACTTGGGATAGTTCTCTTGGATGACTAAGCCTCCAGAGAAGCCTCCTGCCATTATCATGCTGTAGTTTATTAAGTTTTGGATTGAGTCCTTGAGGCTGTCCCTATTCATTAAAGCCCAACACCAGGAATTACAGACTGTCATACTCTCAGTGATAATCACTGATCAACTTTGAGTAATAGTAGATTACGCATGTCTAAATGAGGAAGAATTAAGGATTCTGTAGAATAATAATAATTGAGGAATCCACCCAGAGATATTATAGTCATGCTGCATGCACAACCACCTGGTCATACCTGGGCTAACTCTGAAGTCTATAACTCTCCATCAACCAGATGAGTGCCTCTGGAGAAACAGCACAGTTTACAGATTAAGAGCAGGAAGTCAAGTGCATAAATCAAAATTCAAGCTTCAAGTCAATTATCTGTGTGCCCTTAGAAAAGCTACCTAACCTCTTTGTGTTTCAATTTGCTAACCTGTAAAACCGAGATAATAATAACTATTTTGCAAGGTGTTTTGAGCATTAGAAATGAAAATACTTAGCACCTGGAAAAGCACCAAGCCCAGGATAAGCATTCAATAAATGTTTGTGGCGGTTCTTGTTGCTGCTGGTACCCAAAACCAATGGAATAATCTGAGACAGTATCAGGTAAGACTCAGTACTTTTCATGGCCATTTACATTTAACTGGTAATAATGGAATCAAAATAGTTCACACTGTTCTACTATTTTAGGGGGGTTTTACTGTGTTCAAGACTTTATATTTTATTTATATTTTCTCAATATTGCTTAGCAGAAAACACTTGCCACTTGGAATCCCTTCCACTTTTTTCTCCATTGTTTCTCTTTATTGCTTGTTGAGTGACTGTCCCTTTGAGTCACGGCCACTTTCTGACCCCACTAACCCACCATACAAAAATATCCACGTGGCAACCACGTTAAAGGTTCTCTTAGTTTTTAGTCTCATGGGAGAGAGCATACCAATGACATATGCTCACTGAGGGATTCATGGCACTCAGAGGTGAAGAATATGTGACCTTAGGGTTGCCAAATCTTTGGGGTCACAAGCAATCTTCACATGCACATAAAGTATTAATGGACTTTAATACTTTGAGTTTCCTTAAACCACAAGTGTTAATATGAATGTATTTTGAAAACATTTAAAATATTATAGCAAAAAAAATGTATTGACATGTACTAGACATAACATTTTCACAAAAATACATACATTTTCATATATCTTTTACGTTCCTATGCTTACAACTTCCCCCTATTCAGTCACAGGCATTCATTTGACTTGGGAAAGATTAGAACTGTTGGAACAGAACTACAAAGAGAAACAAAGATCAACAGTCATCTTTTGGAATCCAAAATTGACTTGCTTTGAGTTAAAAGCATGCTAAGAATCTTAAAAGCCAAGTTACATCGAGAAAGACAAGGATTTTTACAGTCTTTTAGGTTCCATTAACATATTAAGAGATGGACTTGGAAGACTAGATTATAGAGAAATCTCATCTTTTTTAGAGCTGTGAATTTTAGTGTCTACAGGGAAGAAGAAAGATACAATCTAGGGCAATTTATTAATATAATATAAAACCAGTGGTAAGTCTGCTCTTCTTCCACAGTGGTTTGTGGGAAGTGGGAGAGAGATGGTAGTGGGAAAAGGTGTCTTCAATCCACTCACGACTGCGACGAAACCAGGGAAGGGAGTGCTTTAGAAACACCGAGGTAAGTATGGAGATCTTGAGAACATCAGGGAGATAACAGGTATTTCCTCCTGAGTAAAGCTTGGGGGAATCTGAAAGCCTGGGCATACCTGAAAAGCCTTTCTCTAGACCAAACGCCAACAATTTTCAAGTGAGAGCAGAGTGGTGTTAAAGAGAGATGGCTAGAGAGAAGAGCCTGAGGCCTGGGCGTAAGATAAGTGCCCTAGCAAGAAGACTCAGAGGTGCTAAGTGGCCCAGTGGACGCAAAGGTAGATGAAGTGACTGTTAGAGAACAAATGATTGTTATCATAGATTCTGAATGTCAGATCTGGGATCTCTTTATTAAACATGATCACCAGTCCACAAACGAGATCAGCTGCTGCTCATCTGAGACCAGAAAGAACCCACAGGACAATAACTGAAACTGAATCCCTACTCCCTTCTGCTGCCAGGAGAACAAATCATCCACGTTCCCATACTCTCTGTGAATGTAAGGTTCCCTTTTTTCCCATGAGAGTAAATAAAACCCAACCAAACCCCCAGGCTCCTTACTGCGGAAAATCAAGGAAATGGGAGAGAAATTAGAAGACAGAAACGTTGGTCGAATTACATTGATTTATAACAAACATAAAATTTAAACTGAAAATGCAACATTTTAATTTTTATTGCCAATTTAGAATTTGTTCTTGACCCCTAGTGAGTGAGTCGGTATGTGTGTGCGTGTGCGAGCATGCACCCACCTACCTATCAGCAGGGCTCTGTTCCTTCTGGACGCTCTAGGAGATAATCCATTTCCTTACCATTTCCATCTTCTAGAGGCCACTCTTACTATTGGCTCATGGTTCCCTTCCTCCGTCTTCAAAGCCAGTAGCATAGCACCTCTGTGGCCCTTTTTCCATCATCACTTCTGTTTCTCTGCCTCTCTTCTGTCTCCCTCTTTCACTTTTAAGGATCCCTGTGACTACACTGGGCACACTTGGATAATCCAGAATAATCTCCCTATTTTAAAGTCACCTGATAAATTCCATCTGCCAACCTAATAATGCCTCTTTGCCACATAACCAAATATATTCACAGGTTTGGGGGATTAGGTCATAGACATCTTTTTTATTCTACCTACTATACCTTTTTGCTAACAAGGCCACCTTGGTCACTATCAGACAGGTGAGCAAAAGGCAACTGAGTGAACTTAAGCCAATCATCAGATATTCGTTACCTGGTACATGAACCATTCCTAGAGTAGGGAGGCCTGTGACCTAAGTAGGAACCCACATAGGGGCATTTAAAACCTTCCATGGGATTTTCATATTGAAGACTCATCATGAAACTATTAGAATGTAATCTAGGGAGATATTGTTCTTTTAATAAATTCTCGGAAGGAACCAAGATGGTGGAGTAGAAGGATGTGCTCTCACTCCCTCTTGTGAGAACGCCAGAGTCAGGGCTAGCAGCTGGACAATCATCGACAGGAGGATACTGGAGCTCACGAGAAAGGATACCCCACATCCAAAGACAAAGGAGAAGCCACAATGAGACGGTAGGAGGGGTGCAATCACAGTAAAATCAAATCCCATAACTGCTGGGTGGGTGACTCACACACAGACTGGAGAACACTTATACCACAGAAGTCCACCCACTGGAGTGAAGGTTCTGAGCCCCACGTCAGGCTTCCCAACCTGGGGGTCCGGCAACGGGAGGAGGAATTCCTAGAGAATCAGACTTTGAAGCCTACTGGGATTTGATTGCAGGACTTCGACAGGACTGGGGGAAACAGAGATGCCATGCTTGGAGGGCACACACAAAGTAGTGTGCGCATCAGGACCCAGGGGAAGGAGCAGTGACCCCAGGGGAGACTGAGCCAGTCCTACCTGCTAGTGTTGGAGGGTCTCCTGCGTAGGTGGGGGCTAGCTGTGGCTCACAGTGGGGACGAGGACACTGGCGGCAGAGGTTCTGGGGGGTGCTCCTTAGCGTGAGCCCTCCTGGAGTCTGTCATTGGCCTCACCAAAGAGCCCAGGTAGGCTGCAGTGTTGGGTTCCCTCAGGCCAAACGACAAGAAGGGAGGGAACTCAGCCCGACCCATCAGCACTAAACCAGAATAAAGTTTTACTAAGCTCTGCCAACCAGAGCAACAGTCAGCTCTACCCACCACGAGTCCCTACCATCAGGAAACTTACACAAGCCTCTTAGATAGCCTCATACACCAGAGAACAGACAGCAGAAGCAAGAAGAATTACAATCCTGCAGCCTGTGGAACAAAAACCACATTCACAGAAAGATAGACAAGATGAAAAGGCAGAGGGCTATGTACCAGATGAAGGAACAAGATAAAACCCCAGAAAAACAACTAAATGAAGTGGAGATAGGCAACCTTCCAGAAAAAGAATTCAGAATAATGACAGTGAAGATGAACCAGGACCCTGGAAAAAGAATGGAGGCAAAGATCGAGAAGATGCAAGACATCTTTAACAAAGACCTAGAAGAATTAAAGAACAAACAAACAGAGATGAAAAATACAATAACTGACATGAAAACTACACTAGAAGGAATCAATAGCAGAATAACTGAGGCAGAAGAACGGATAAGTGACCTGGAAGACAGAATGGTGGAATTCACTGCTGCGGAACAGAATAAAGAAAAAAGAATGAAAAGAAATGAAGACAGGCTAAGAGACTTCTGGGACAACATTAAACGCAACAACATTCACATTATAGGGGTCCCAGAAGGAGAAAAGAGAGAAAAAGGAGAAGAGAGAGAGAATGGACCAGAGAAAATATTTGAAGAGATTATAGTCGAAAACTTCCCTAACATGGGAAAGGAAATAGCCACCCAAGACCAGGAACTGCAGAGAGTGCCATACAGGATAAACCCAAGGAAAAACATGCCGAGACACATAATAATCAAGTTGGCAAAAATTAAAGACAAAGAAAAATTTTTGAAAGCAGCAAGGGAAAAATGACAGATAACATACAAGGGAACTCCCATAAGGTTAACTGCTGATTTCTCAGCAGAAACTCTACAAGCCAGAAAGGAGTGGCATGATATACTTAAAGTGATGAAAGGGAAGAACCTACAACCAAGATTACTCTACTCAGCAAGGATCTCATTCAGATTCGATGGAGAAATCAAAAGCTTTACAGACAAGCAAAAGCTAAGAGAATTCAGCACCACTAAACCAGCTCTACAACAAATGCTAAAGGAACTTCTCTAAGTGAGAAACACAACAGAAATAAAGGACCTACAAAAACAAACCCAAAGCAATTAAGAAAATGGTCATAGGAATATACATACTGATAATTACATTAAACGTGAATGGATTAAATGCTGCAATCAAAAGACACAGGCTTGCTGAATGGATACAAAAACAAGACCCATATATATGATGTCTACAAGAGACCCACTTCAGACCTAGGGACACAGACAGACTGAAAGTGAGGGGATGGAAAAAGATATTCCATGCAAATGGAAATCAAAAGAAAGCTGAAGTAGCTATACTCATATCAGATAAAATAGACTTTAAAATAAAGAATGTTACAAGAGACAAAGAAGGACACTACATAATGATCAAGGGATCAATCTAAGAAGAAGATATAAAAATTATAAATATATATGCACCCAACATAGGAGCACCTCAATACATAAGGCAACTGCTAACAGCTATAAAAGAGGAAATCGACAGTAACACAATAATAGTGGGGGACTTTAACACCTCACTTACACCAATGGACAGATCATCCAAAATGAAAATAAATAAGGAAACAGAAGCTTTAAATGATACAATAGACCAGATAGATTTAATTCATATTTATAGGAAATTCCATCTAAAAACTGCAGATTACACTTTCTTCGCAAGTGTGCACAGAACATTCTCCAGGATAGATCACATCTTGGGTCACAAATCAAGTCTCAGTAAATTTAAGAAAATTGAAATCATATCAAGCATCTTTTCTGACCACAACGCTATGAGATTAGAAATGAATTACAGGGGAAAAAACGTAAAAAACACAAACACATGGAGGCTAAACAATATGTTACTAAATAACCAAGAGATCACTGAAGAAATCAAAGAGGAAATCAAAAAATACCTAGAGACAAATGACAAGGAAAACACGACGATCCAAAACCTATGGGATACAGCAAAAGCAGTTCTAAGAGGGAAGTTTATAGCTATACAAGCCTACCTCAAGAAACAAGAAAAATCTCAAATAAACAATCTAATCTTACACCTAAAGGAACTAGAGAAAGAAGAACAAACAAAACCCAAAGTTAGCAGAAGGAAAGAAATCATAAAGATCACAGCGGAAATAAATGAAATAGAAACAAAGAAAACAATAGCAAAGGTCAATAAAACTAAAAGCTGGTTCTTTGAGAAGATAAACAAAAGTCATAAACCATTAGCCAGACTCATCAAGAAAAAGAGGGAGAGGACTCAAATCAATAAAATTAGAAATGAAAGAGGAGAAGTTACAACAGACACCACAGAAATACGAAGCATCCTAAGAGACTACTACAAGCAACTCTATGCCAATAAAATGGACAACCTGGAAGAAATGGACAAATTCTTAGAAAGGTATAACCTTCCAAGGCGGAACCAGGAAGAAATAGAAAATACAAACAGACCAATCACAAGCACTGACATTGAAACTGTGATTAAAAATCTTCCAACAGGGCTTCCCTGGTGGCGCAGTGGTTGAGAATCTGCCTGCCAATGCAGGGGACACGGGTTCGAGCCCTGGTCTGGGAGGATCCCACATGCCGCGGAGCAACTAGGCCCGTGAGCCACAACTACTGAGCCTGCGCGTCTGGAGCCTGTGCTCCGCAACAGGAGAGGCCGCGATAGTGAGAGGCCCGCGCACCGCAATGAAGAGTGGCCCCCACTTGCCACAACTGGAGAAAGCCCTCGCACAGAAACGAAGACCCAACACAGCCATAAATAAATAAATAAATAAATAAAATTAAACTTTAAAAAAAAAAAAAATCTTCCAACAAACAGAAGTCCAGGACCAGGTGGCTTCACAGGGGAATTCTATCAAACATTTAGAGAAGAGCTAACACCCATCCTTCTCAAACTCTTCCAAAAAATTGCAGAGGAAGGAACACAACCAAACTCATTCTAAGAGGCCACCATCACCCTGATACCAAAACCAGACAAAGATACTATAAAAAAAGAAAATTACAGACCAATATCACTGATGAATATAGATGCAAAAATCCTCAACAAAATACTAGCAAACAGAATCCAACAACACATTAAAAGGATCATACACCACGATCAAGTGGGATTTATCCCAGGGATGCAAGGATTCTTCAATGTACACAAATCAATCAATGTGATACACCATATTAACAAATTGAAGAATAAAAACCATATGATCATCTCAATAGATGCAGAAAAAGCTTTTGACAAAATTCAACACCCATTTATGATAAAAACTCTCCAAAAACTGGGCAGAGAGGGAACCTACCTCAACATAATAAAGGCCATATATGACAAGCCCACAGCAAACATCATTCTCAATGGTGAAATACTGAAAGCATTTCCTCTAAGATCAGGAACAAGACAAGGATGTCCACTCTCACCACTATTATTCAACACAGTTCTGGAAGTCCTAGGCATGGCAATCAGAGAAGAAAAAGAAATAAAGGGAATACAACTTGGAAAAGAAGAAGTAAAACTGTCACTGTTTGCAAATGACATGATACTATACATAGAGAATCCTAAAAATGCCACCAGAAAACTACTAGAGCTAATCAATGAATTTGGTAATGTTGCAGGATACAAAATTAATGCACAGAAATCTCTTGCATTCCTGTACGCTAATGATGAAAAATCTGAAAGAGAAATTAAGGAAACACTCCCATTTACCACTGCAATGAAAAGAATAAAATACCTAGAAATAAACGCACCTAGGGAGACAAAAGACCTGTATGCAGAAAACTATAAGACACTGATGAAAGAAATTAAAGATGATACCAGCAGATGGAGAGATATACCATGTTCTTGGATTGGAAGGATCAAAATTATGAAAATGACTATACTACCCAAAGCAACCTACAGATTCAAAGCAATCCCTATCAAATTACTAAGGGCATTTTTTCCAGAACTAGAACAAAAAATCTTAAAATTTGTATGGAGACACAAAAGACCCCGAATAGCCAAAGCAGTCTTGAGGGAAAAAAACGGAGCTGGAAGAATCAGACTCCCTGACTTCAGACTATACTACAAAGCTACAGTAATCAAGACAATATGGTACTGGCACAAAAAAAGAAATATAGATCAATGGAGCAAGATAGAAAGCCCAGAGATAAACCCACGCACCTATGGTCAACTAATCTGTGACAAAGGTGGCAAGGATATACAATGGAGAAAAGACAGTCTCTTCAATAAGTGGTGCTGGGAAAACTGGACAGCTACATGTAAAAGAATGAAATTAGAACTCTCCCTAACACCAAACACAAAAATAAATTCAAAATGGATTCGAGACCTAAATGTAAGACAGAACACTATAAAACTCTTAGAGGAAAACATAGGAAGAACACTTTTTGACATAAATCACAGCAAGATCTTTTCTGATCCACCTCCTAGAGTAATGGAAATAAAAACAAAAATAAGCAAATGGGACCTAATGAAACTTCAAAAAGCTTTTGCACAGCAAAGGAAACCATAAACAAGACGAAAAGACAACCCTCAGAATGGGAGAAAATATTTGCAAATGAATCAACGGACAAAGGATTAATCTCTAAAATATATAAACAGCTCATGCAGCTCAATATTAAAGAAACAAACATCCCAATCCAAAAATGGGAGGAAGACCTAAATAGACATTTTTCCAAAGAAGACATACAGATGGCCAAGAAGCACATGAAAAGCTGCTCAACATCACTAATTATTAGAGAAATGCAAATCAAAACTACAATGAGGTATCACCTCACACCAGTTAGAATGGGCATCTTTTGAAAGTCTACAAACAATAAATGCTGGAGAGGGTGTGGAGAAAAGGGAACCCTCTTGCACTGTTGGTGGGAATGTAACTTGATACAGCCACTATGGAGAACAGTATGGAGGTTCCTTAAAAAACTAAAAATAGAATTACCATATGATCCAGCAATCCCACTACTGGGCATATACCCAGAGAAAACCATAATTCAAAAAGACACATGCACTCCAATGTTCATTGCAGCACTATTTACAATAGCCAGGTCATGGAAGCAACCTAAATGCCCATCGACAGACGAATGGATAAAGAAGATGTGGTACCTATATACAATGGAAAATTACTCAGCCATAAAAAGGAACAAAACTGGGTCATTTGTTGAGACGTGGATGGATCTAGAGACTGTCATACAGAGTGAAGTAAGTTAGAAAGAGAGAAACAAATATCGTATATTAACGCATGTATGTGGAAACTAGAAAAATGGTACAGATGAACCGGTTTGCAGGGCAGAAGTTGAGACACAGATGTTGAGAACAAATGTATGGACACCAAGGCGGGAAAGCCGCGGAGGGGTGGGGATGGTGGTGTGATGAATTGGGCGATTGGGATTGACATGTATACACTGATGTGTATAAAATTGATGACTAATAAGAACCTACTGTAAAAAAAAAAAAGTAAATAAAATAAAATTTAAAAATTTAAAAAAAATTTTTTTTCTTTTGTTCTTTAATCTAGCTCAAATGGGGTGTTCTTCCTTGCAATCAAGGAGTCTTTTGCATCATTTGCCTGAAAGTAACTGTACAGGATTTTGATACAGGGAAAGGGAAACATTTTTCAGCTTGAATATCAACCTCTTAAATTGGTAGTAGTTGAGAAGTAATATGAACAATGATTTATTGTCTAATTTACTTTATTTTCTGAAAAAATAGCGTGTGAAAACCTCAAGAAACGAGTCATAACCTTATTTCTTAACTGGATCCCCATCAGCAGCCAAAAGGCTGTGACACTAGAGGGTAATGTCAGCTTAATATGTATTGACTAATGGCTTTGTAATTTTCAAAGTGCCTGTATTGTTCCAAATCTTGTTAGGATTTTACACTGCATTTATATGACTTCTTTCTGTAAAAAAGAATATGCTCAGAACTTATTGGTGACCTTCCAATTTCTTCATTTTTCTTTTTTTATTTTTGCTAAACTGAAACCTTGGCAACCTGTGGATGCAGCATGTTATTTTTTCTCTCCTGAGTTAAAGGAATTTCAATCTTCTTAGACTAACCTTTCAGATAAAAATTGTTTTACTACAGATATATAGCAGGAGCGTATTTTCCTAAAACTTGAAATAGCTCCAAATATATTATTTTGCATACTTTAATAGTATCTAAACTAATTAAATATGTATAAAAAAGTGACTCTTCTCAATTCACTTTCTTCAACAGTTTTCAAAATGTTTTCCAAAACAAAACTGCAATTTCTTTAACACGGCATGTTTTCTCTTTCCTTGGTAAACTATGAGAAGTAAAAATAGGACTAACTGACTAAATTCTCTAGCATGGGTCATGATCCACTTTAACTACAATCTGAACCTAAGAATACTTGATGCAGATCACATGTGAGCATGCAGCACCTTCTTAGTTGTGCTAAAGCTGAGAAGGCATTTTATTTAGTTTACGTATAGAATCAATCTATGGGAACTGGGTTTCCCTGGTGGCGCAGGGGTTAAGAATCCGCCTGCCAATGCAGGAGTCACGGGTTCGAGCCCTGGTCCGCGAAGATCCCACATGCCGCGGAGCAACTAAGCCCATGCGCCACAACTACTGAGCCCACGTGCAGCAACTACCGAGAGCCTCTGCTCCACAAGAGAAGCGACTGCAATGAAAAGCCCGCGCACCGCAATGAAGAGAGGCTCCGCTCGCCGCAACTAGAGAAAAGCCCACGCGCGGCAACGAAGACCCAACGCGGCCAAAAATAATTAAAAATCTATGGGAGGGCTTCCCTGGTGGCGCAGTGGTTAAGAATCCGCCTGCCAATGCAGGTGATACGGGTTCGAGCCCTGGTCCGGGAAGATCCCACATGCTGCGGAGCAACTAGGCCCGTGCGCCACAACTACTGAACCTGCTGCGCTCTAGAGCCCGCGAGCCACAACTACTGAAGCCCACGCGCCTAGAGCCCGTGCTCAGCAAGAAGAGAAGCCACCACAATGAGAAGCCCGTGCACCACAACAAAGACCCAATGCGGCCAAAAATAAGTAATAAAATAAAATAGATAACTTTATAAAAAAAAAATCTATGCGAACTACTTTCAGAATAATATTAGTACAATAATAATACTAATCAAAAAAGCAGCATTATGATGTTTTAGATAGAGCCTCTGGCTGGGAATCAAGACATCTGCGATTTGGATATATTTTGGCTGTCCATTCAAGGTGGATTTCAGAGTGCTTGCTGTATGGCAGCCACTGCACCACACACTGGGGTAATAAAAGGGTGAACTAACCCCAAAAGTCCTCAACCCTCATAGAGTCTAATGCGAAAGATAGAAAGTGATGATGGCTACGAGGGATGATATTTGGGTACAATGAGAGAATAAAAGGGGTATAAGATGTTGTGGGATATATGATGCCCCCACAGCCGCCGCCCCGCCCCCGCCACATGCCAAAAAGAAAAAAAAAAGATGCCCACATCCTAATTGCTGGACTCTGCGTCTACGTTAACTTATAGGCAAAAGAGACTCTGCAAATGTGATTAAGGATCTTGAGACGAGGAGATTATCCTGGATTATCTAGGTGGGCCCAGTATAATCATAAGGGTCCCTTTAAGACAGATAAAGAAGGGTCTGGAGGGCTTCCCTGGTGGCGCAGTGGTTAAGAATCCACCTGCCAATGCAGGGGACAGGGGTTCGAGCCCTGGTCCGGGAAGATCCCACATGCCGCGGAGCAACTAAGCCCGTGGGCCACAACTACTGAGCCTGCGCTCTAGAGGCCGCAAGCCACAGCTACTTAAGTCCGTGTGCCACAACTACTGAAGCCTGCACACTTAGAGCCTGTGCTCCACAACAAGAGAAGCCACCGCAATGAGAAGCCCTCGCACTACAACGAAGAGTAGCCCCCGTTTGCTGCAACTAGAGAAAGCCTGCGCACAGCAATGAAGACCCAACGCAGCCAAAAATAAATCCATTAAAAAAAAAAAGAAGAGTCCAAGCCACAGAAAGATGTGATGATGGGAGGAGAGGTCAGGAAAGGAGAATAACTGCTACAAAGATGGCTTTGAAAGTGGTGAAGGAGCCATGAACCAATGAATCTAAGCGGCCTCTAGGAACTAGAAAAGGTAAGGAAACATTCTCCCCTAGATCCTCCAGAAGGAATATGGGCCTACTGACACCGCATTTTTAGCCCAGTGAGAGCCCCTCTTGGACTTTTGACCCACAGAACTGGAAGAAAATAGTGTTATTTTCTTCCAAATTACTTGCAGTAATTTGTTAAAGCAGCAATAGGAAACTACCACTGGAAAGCTCTTTCTGAACTAAAAATTAATCTTAGATATGATTCTGTGAGTAATTCTAAATGTAGACAATTGATTTTAAGTCAATATTTTCCATAATTGCAACATTAACAAAGACACAAAGAGTGAAAGTACATATACATAATAACATTCTAAATATTCCCTTCCTGCTTCTCAGTGATTCACTTTGATGTGTTCCCTTGGTTTTTCATTTTTCCTCCACATGTGGCCATCTTGTTGATGTCTGTTCACATTCAGTGTAACTTCCAATATTCATAGTTCTTGAAATCTATCTGATTTCTCTTTCACCCTCTCCTGCCCCCATCCCAAGCCTCTAAATATACATGCATGCATACACACACACTCCCAAACACATAAGGCTTTTCAATTCAGAAAAATTATAGCAAGAACCCCCAGCATTGTATTGGTAAGGATTTGTACTTTGTTCTAGAATTTAAACAGATTTTTCTTCCCTTTTCTCCTTCCTATTCGCTGACCGGAATAAGATCCAACAATGTAAAAAGAAAAATGGAAATATCATACATAGTGCTTAAGTACTATGTATCTGGGGACACTCAATGTATTTTTTAAATTATATTCTATAATTACTGCACAGTAAATGCCAGACTTCAGAAGTGAACCCTTGGTAAATTGCCTTGACTGTTATCTACTTAAATTTTTTAAAATTTTATTTTAGGTACTGATAAATCTCTTGGCCCTGACAAGATTTCAATCACATGCTCAGGACCTGAATGTGAAAAATCTCAAAAATGATTTATGTAATGTGGCCCATTCACAAACAAACAAGAATTAGTAACACTGTCCATCAGATAAGTCCATTCATAGAACTGCTCATGTGTGTGAAGCAGAATGTTAAAATCACCATTTCCCCCCAAAAAGCAACTTTACAATGTATTATGTATAAAATCCACATGGCCTTAGTGAAATCTTCTACATAGAGATCATTCTGGAGTATCTCATTCAGACAAAAAATTTCCTTCAGACACATGGATTTAAAAGAATTTATGTCTGAAAGTAAGTAAATAAGTTATGTGATTCTTTCCTCTTTAGCAATACAAGCAATCTGAGTTGAGTATTGTTTTTCTTTCAATTTACTAAAACGCTAACAAAAGTTTCAATGATCCCTTAAAAGTAGGAGATACAGGTTTCGCAATTTAAGAAAAAGTAACTGAGGGCTCTTGAATCCTTCCAATATAATTGTCTCCTCCTCTTTTTTTTTTATTTATTTTATTTTTGGCTAGATTCTTTGCCCATTTATTGTTGTCCCATTCTCTTGAGACAAACCAGAACAAAATACTATTCAACATCTTAAAGTTTGGGGAAGCCTGTTTGGTGTTCATAATACAGATTTAACTCCTTACCTGTGGTGAAACCTTCTGTTAATTTGCAACACAGAGAGAAATCAAGAGTTTATTATGCCATATTGCAAATATCTGGTTACAAAAAGACAAAATAATCATTAAGACAAAAATTATTTTTGGTGTTTGAGATGATTAGGGATTTGCTGTCACTTAGATCACTTTGATTTTTCCTGATGGGATATTTTAGACAACTGAAGTTTAATCGGTTTTTTTTTGAGGAAACTAATATACACATTTACAAACCCAGATCATTGGTAAAATCTGTGATTTGTTGAAAATACTGCTGACTCTGGAGCAACACAAGCTTGAACTGTGTGGGTCCACTTATAAATGGGTTTTTTTTAATCCAATAAATATTGGAAAACGTTTTGGAGATAGGTGACAATTTGAAAAAATTCACAGACAAACCGTGTAGCCTAGAAATATCTCAAGTTAGGTAAGTCAAGAATGCATACAATATGTGTAGATACTAGTCTATTTTATCATTTACTACCATAAAATATATGCAAATCATTAAAGGTTAAAATTCATCAAAACTTATGTACACACACTTACAGAACATGCATAGCACCATTCGCAGTCGAGAGAAATGTGAACAAACGTAAAGATGCAGTATTACATCATAACTGCGATCATAACTGCGTAGTACATATTGTTCTACTGTAAAAACTCCCTATCTGTCTCCTGTTGCTATTACACTGAGTTCAAGGGTCCAGAGTACCTGCTTAAAACGACATGTGACACTCATTATGTCCTGGGATGATGTGTGTTTATCCCTCCTAAACTGTGTATTTCAGTAAACAGTGATCCCCTGTGGTTCTTGGGTATTTCTCATCGTGTTTAGTATGATACCGTAAACCCCGAGTAACACCATGGGACCCATACAAAGTGCCACTAGTGCTGTGGGAAGTGCTCCCAAGAAGCAGAGGAAAGTCATGACATTACAAGAAAAATTTGAATTGCTTGATTTGTACCGTAGATTGAAGTTTGTAGCTGCAGTTGCCACCATTTCAAGATGAATGAATCCAGCATAAGGACCACTGTGGGAGGGAGGGAGGGAGGGAGGGAAGGAGGGAGGGAAGGAAGGAAGGAAGGAAGGAAGGAAAAGAAAAATTCATGAAGCTGGAGCTGCAGCTGTACCTTGCACTTTTTGCAAGAAATATCTTTTTATCTCATATTGAAAATGCAGCTTTTATGTGTGCAGCACTGCTATAAGCAAGGCCTACCCATAGACTCTAATATGATTGGAGAAAAACAAAGTCATTACTGTATATGACAACCTAAAGCAAAAGGATGGTGAAGGATCTAAAGGTAGAGGATTTAATGCCAGCAAAGGATGGTCTGATAATCTGAGAAAGAAGTTTGGCTTTAAAAATGTCAAGGTAACAGGAGAAGCAGCTTCTGCCGACCAAGAGTTCCCAGATGCTATTAAGAAAATCATTGAGGAGAAAGATCTACCTGAACAGGTTTTTAATGCAGATGAAAGTGCCCTGTTCTGGGGGGGAAAAAAAAAAGCCACAAAGGATATTTATTAGTAAGGAAGAGAAACCTAGTGCCTGGATTTAAGGCAGGAAGGGATGGACTAACCATTGTTTTGTGCAAATGCAGTCGGGTTTATGATCAGGACTGCCCTTATCTATAGAGCTGCTAACCCCCGAGGCTTGGGGGCAAAAGATAAACACCAGCTGCCAGTCTTTTGGTTGTACAACGAGAAGACCTGGACAACAAAAACCCTTTTTTGGGATTGGTCCCATCAATGTTTTGTCCCTTAAGTCAGGAAGCACCTTGCCAGTAAGGGACTGCCTTTTGAAGTTCTGTTGATATTGGACGATGCCCTTGGCTACCCAAAGCCCCACGAGTTCAATACTAAAGGTGTCAAAGTGGTCTACTTGTCCCCAAACACAACATCTCTAATTCAGCTTGTAGATCAGGGGGTCATAAGGACCTTTAAAGCTCACTGCACATGGTGCTCTATGGAAAAGACTGTCAACACAATAGAAGAGAACGCCGCTAGAACAACACAAAAGTCTGGAAGGATTATACCACTGAAGATGCCATTGTTGTTATAGAAAAAGCTGTGAAAGCCATCATGCTCAAAACAACAGATTCCTGAAGAAAACTGTGTCCAGATGTTGTGCATGACTTCACAGGATTTGTGACAGAGCCAATTAAGGAAATCATGAAAGAGACTTTGGATATGGCAAAAAAGGTGGGGGGGTGAAGGGTTCCAAGAGATGATCTTGGAGAAATCCAAGAGCTAATAGACATTACAGCAGAGGAATTAACAGAATACAACTTGGGCTGGAGATAAGTGGTTCCGATCCACAGCCAGACAGTGAGGAAGAGAACTAGAAGAAGCAGTGCCCGAAAACAACTGACATTAAACAGTCTGGCAGGAGGGTTCTGATTATTCAAGACTGCTTCTGACGTCTTTTATGACGTGGACCTTTCTATGGTACAGGCACTAAAACTAAAGCAAATGGTAGAAAAACTATTGGTACTGTATAGAAACCTCTTTAGGGAAATGAAAACACAAAAATGTCGGACAGAAATTACAATGTATTTCCGTGAAGTTACATCGAGTGTGCCTGCTTCTCCTGCCTCCCCTTCCACCTCCTCCACCTCTTCCATCTCTGCCGCCCCTGAGACGGCAAGGTCAACCCCTCCTTCTTCCTCCTCCTCCTCAGCCTACTCGACATGAAGATGACGAGGATGAAGACCTTTATGATGATCCACTTCCACTCAATGAGGAGTAAATAATCATCACGCCATACAGTTAATAAATTTATCTGTTGAGTATGTGTATATGAGTGTCTTCGTGTGAAAATTTAATAACTGTGTGGCAAGAACTGTATGAGATGTCTTTGTGTCATCGTCATCACCTAAGTATTCATCATGTAGAACATTGTATGCAAGACTTGTATTGATGTGGATAGCCTACCATTACCTAGGCAGAAGGTGAGTGATATTTAATATAAATTAATAACGCATTCATCTTCTTACTGTTTTATAATTTGCTTTCAAAGAATTGTATTACTGTACAGTATGCCTCTTCTGTTATGAATGGAGAAACTGCATATCAGCCTATCATCACAGGTAAGTGGTTTTTGAAAAAATGCAACGATGTTTCCAATACTGTATTATGAATATGACTGTAATACTGTATGCCATAAAAATTTTATAATGATTCATTCATTACTGTATAGGCTAGGCTGCCATGAAGTAATTGTATCAATTACACTAGGCTACCAGAAAGCAATCATACTGCCACGTCTTCATTATCAATACATGAATAGTTATACCTGTAAATATGAATTTTTCATATTATCTTTTCATTTTTGATGTCTAGTGTTAATTATACACATAATATCTAGAGTATTTTGTATCACATAAGACAACATGGATGTAGGTACAGACGATACATCTTATAAACAGGACGTAAACTTACAGGATTGATAAGTAGAGTACAATACTGTCAATGTATTTTCTCTTCCTTATGATTTTCTTAATAACATTTTCTTTTCTCTACCTTATTGTAAGAATACAGTATGCGGGCTTCCCTGGTGGCGCAGTGGTTGAGAATCTGCCTGCCGATGCAGGGGACACGGGTTCGTGCCCTGGTCTGGGAAGATCCCACATGCCGCATAGCAGCTGGGCCCGTGAGCCACAACTACTGAGCCTGCGCGTCTGGAGCCTGTGCCCCGCAACAAGAGAGGCCGCGACAGTGAGAGGCCCGCGCACCGCGATGAAGAGTGGCCCCCGCTTGCCGCAACTGGAGAAAGCCCTCGCACAGAAACGAAGACCCAACACAACCATAAATAAATAAATAAATAAATAAACTTAAAAAAAAAAAAAAAAAGAATACAGTATGCAATACATGTAACCTGTTTATGTTATTAGTAAAGCCTCCGGTCAACAGAAGGCTATTTGTAGTTAGGTTTTGGGGGAGTAAAAAGTTTTCAACTGCTTGGAGGCTGGCGGGGGGCGGGGGGGGTTGCAGAGTCACATTGTTCAAGAGTCAACTGTGCTGCTGTACACAAAGAGAAAGTAAAAGGACCAGTTTTGGCCAATCATGTTTTTAAGTTAAATGTTAAAACATATCTTGAAAAGGCTGCTGTGCCTAAATAGGATAAATTGTGAAGCACTAATTTGAAATATATGCCATGTTTTTTCCTTTTATAAAAAGAGCATTTTAAAAGTTAAATTAAAAGACATGGAAAGGCCCTGTGACTTACCACTGATATTTTCTAGGAGGAGCTGATGTATCACTGCAAGATGTTAAAGAGATGCTAGATACCCTTACAAACTATTTTTTCAAATGTGGATTTGTGGCAGTTTTCCATAGACTGATTCTTAATTTTAATCCTACTTTCCATTTTTTAAAGATAATAAAAATATTTTGCATTGCATCTGTCTTCTACTGGCAATAGTGCCAGTTTGTACCGATTTTTGGCATATTTTCCCTCTTAATTGCCTTTCTGTATTATACAGCATTACTATACACTGATTTCAAATAAAAGTAAATGGTGATTAAACACTTTATCCCCCTGAAGAAAGGGTATTTGAAACCTTACTGAAATGGAAGCAATCCTTGCAAACTCTATTAAAATATGAAAAAAAAAATTTCATTCTTAAAATGCCCAGTAGTAAATTATTTCCAGCATCTGTGATTAGAGTTTTCCTTAACTAAAAGCAACTCTTAATTCATTAATTCATTTCTATAAATGTTCATCTTTGTGACATCAGTTCTACCTAATACTCATTATATCTCATTCCAAAAGATAGATTCATTAAGTCAAAGTAGTGTGGTTCTTGGATATTACATATTTATTTTATAACTACTAATATGTAAATTCTATTTTATTGTTTCAAAAAGTTACCATTTTTTTCGGCCTACCAATATGAAATATTAGTTTTTCCACTGTTTATAAAAGGTAAATTATTACCGTTAGCTGATTATCCAAGTACTCATAAAACTCTTTATGTTACAAAAACTGGACTCGATGAATATAACAATTTATGTTCAGGAGGCAAATAACCTTTTTATTTTGCTATAAGAAGAAATAGCTAAGAAATGGTTCCCCAGTCTAGTCTTTATTTCATGTCATAGATTTAAATTAACTGCCGGTTCTGAACTCATTGCCAGGTATTTAAATCAATAAGGGAAGAATCAGAAGGTCAAAGCAAATGTTTTTAAGAATAGAAGATAGGTTCAAAGATTCATTACCAGGATCTAAGTTTCCTACTAATGTAAGGATATTGTAATCAGAAAGAGAACTATATTACCTTGGCAGCCTGGGGCCCTAATGGCGCTGTGAATGGCAGGTTTCTGATCCTGAAACTCTGAAGAACAGGCAAGTGTCCACAGGCATGCCATCGTGGTGCATTTGTCTTAATATGGATTTGGCAACACATGGACTTGTCCTGTTTTATCTACAAAACTCCTTTTTATCATTTTCTTTCCACATTCCTAACCTAATAAAGTTTTCTTACTCAGTTGGACAAAGCTTTAGTCCATTTCACAAGGTCTAGATGTAGCTTGAGAAATGCTTAACATGTATCTTACAGGCTTTGGCAACTAAAGTAGACAAGTAGAGTAATTGAATAGATGTACTTCTAAATTTTTCCCTTCCAGGGACTTCAAAATCTTGTTAAATATTCTTAGAATATTCCAAAAATGACATCATAGGCCATAAGTAAAACCCATTTCCAAACATGGATTTTAATAAAAACAAACTTTTAAATTTAAAAAATCAAAATATTTGAGGGAAAACACTTTTCCAAAAATATTTTGGAAGAAGAAATTAAAATAGAAATTTTACACAGTTATGCATAAATCACAATAAAAGGTGAAAAAAAATTAACTCCAAGAAGTTAGAAGAGCAATGATCAAATAAAGCCAAGAAAATTAAAAGAGATAATATAAAAATATAATTAGATATGAATTCATTAGAAAACAGAGAGACATTACATTTTTGAAAAATACAGGAACCTTTTTTTAATAAATTAATAGATCCACAATTGGCAAACTTTTTCTGTAAAGGGCCATAGAGTAAATATTTTAAGCTCTGCAGGCCATACTACATAGCTACTCAAAGCTGTCATTGTAGCATGAACACAGAGGAAATATGTAAATGAATGGGTGTGGCCATGTTCCAATAAATTATTTACAGAAACAAGCAACAGGCAGGATTTGGCCTGTATGCCTTAGTTGGCTGACTTCTGGATTAGACTGAGTGTTCTCAACAAGAATGACTATTAGTTTTCTAGGATGACAAAAGCCTTTAGGACATGAACAACTATCCAATATTCCTTGACTATTCAGAGGAAACAAGGCAAAAGAAAACAACAAATGTACTTATTTTAATTTTCAAAACAAATGGGTATATATCATAGAATGTTGCAAAATGTACATGGATTTGTTGATAAAACATGAGTCTAAAGGAAAACTTTATCCTTCTTGCAGAAACCCAGGAAGTTGAATTCACTGAGTGTGTTAGGAACAGGCATTAGAAAAGCTCAAGAACCACTGGTAACAGTCTCTAGCAAAACTAAACCCACAAAACAGAAAACGCAGAAATACAGTATTAGAAGAAAGATGTAGCAACCTGTACATAAAACTGGTGTAGAAGTTCATATTTTTTATAAAAGAAAAAATGTATGTCTTATGTGTAAGCAAAAAGCACTATGATCAGGTAGGGTTTACTCTCTTCATGTAATAATTATTCAATATTTAAATATGTTTTTACTTGCAAATAACCCTTTGTTTTAAAATCAATAACCAATAAAAAACATTTTCTGAGAGGACAAAAATAATAAAAGAGGAATAAAACAAATGAGAAATGTTTACAGGAATATGAATAAAAATTTAAAACTACTGAAAGACAAAAGGAGGTTTGGTAAAATGGTGACACATCATGATCTTTTTTAGAAAGATTCAACATTGTTTAAAAAAATTTATCTCCAATCAATATCTAAATTCCGATTGTAATTAAATTACATTAGAATTTGGAACTTGGAAAACTGATTCTGAACTTAATCTGAAAGAATACAAATGACATTAGCCTAGATTTATGAAAGGATTCGCTGCTCAGTAGCAAGGACTGTGGTTAGCAGACCGTCTCCAGCTGTAAGCAACTTTACAGGTCAACTCAGCTTGAGTTGAGCCTACTCTTCTTATTTATCCCCAGAAAATAAGCTCAGATTAATATGTCACTCCCCACCACTGCCACATTGGTCTTTTTGCAGCTCACATCTACTCTGTATAAGAGGCCTTGAATGATGAGCTGAAAGAAGAAAAACCTGGGCTTGCTCTGCTTATGTCAGCTCAGAATATGAGACAGTTCTGAACAGGGATAATGGCTATATTACAGGCACTCTCAGGAATGATCTTAAAAGACTGAGGAGAGAAAATCTTCCCAGTGGGTAGAACTGAGAGCAATTCACCTAGTCATTCACTTTAGGTAAAATAAGAAATAACCACAAGTTAGAATCTGTCTGTATTCACGGGCAGTGGCAAATGGCCTGGTCAGCTGATCAGGGTTGTGGAAGGAGAATGATTGGGAGATTAGAGACAAGAAGGTCTGGCATAAAGGCACGTGGATAGACAGGAGCGTGAGAACTGAATGAGAGTGTCTTTTGATTACGTGTTAACACCCTCCAGAAAGCATCCTCCATTGAAGGAGGCACTAAACAACCAAATGACAAAATAACGTGCCCAAATGACATTAGCCAATGTTCAACATTGGCCACCCCATAACTGTCCATGATGGGCACACAAGTGGATGATCATGGTGGCAGAGATGGAGGGTAGCATGGGCTCAGCAACATGGTCTCCCTACTTACCAAGGCTAATCTAGCTATGATTGCCTCTGAATGCCAGCAAGAGATACCAGCACCAAAACCCCTTGTATGACAGTACTCCTTGTGGAGACTCCAGAAAAAACGGGTGTTATATTCATTTAGGTATGAACACTCGTCCTGGGTATGGGATTTTATTTCTTGCCCAGAGTGGCTCAGCCAGCATCATCATTGGTAGCTGTTAAAAAGATTCTTTAGATACGTATTTAGTAATATAAGAATGTGGGACTTCCCTGGTGGTCCAGGTTCGATCCCTGGTCGGGGAAATAAGATCCCACATGCCGCACGGCGCAGCCTAAAAATTAAAAAAAAAAAAGATGGTAATATAAGAATGTTTGTGGTACGTGTCAGAACATGAGATCCCATAATCATTCAACTGTACATGCATATGTATTTTCTAAAAATTTTTCCAAATAGATTACAGTGATGAGCTGAATGGTTGTATTTTGTATGAATTTTTCCTTTTTGTCCCCTTTATGCTACATGCTAATTTTACTATAAGAAACATGAAATACTCTGTAATAAATATTGTAAATTTTAAAAACATTCTAAAACCTCATTAGTTCTCAGTTGAACAGAGAATCAGTAAATGCCATAATAGTTTTCTTATGTGCCATCTCTTGTAATTGAACATCTTGTCTTCCAAATAAAGTTGTGATTTTTGTAGAGAATCTCCGCATTGACTAGACTTAATTCTATTAGAGCATGCTGGCTATCGTTTTCACGTTTTCATCCAAAACTGTTGCAGCCAATAGGGCTGGAGGGTGCAGTGCTCGACTCCTTGGTTCATTTGAAGGATTCCAGCTAAATACATAGGCGAGGGTCAAAGTTTATAGCTCCTTCTCAAATCTTCTTTGGCAGAATAGCTAGACAAAAGCTCACTTTGCTTAAAAAAATCATGTATATATACATATATATATATACATATATATATATATGTGTATATATATATATATATATATATATATATATATATATATATATATATATATATATATATATATACACACACACACACACACACCTCCTCCCCATCTTTTTCACAAGAGGGGGGCTGGTGGAAAATACAGGAGAATTTTATCAAATGTATATAAAGCAAACAATACTCCTGATGTGCTAACAAGCATGTCCCTGGGGATCCAGACTGTATAACAGCTGTGAGTCTCTGTGACTGTTATCTAAAAGCAACATTCAAAAGTCTCCTTGGGGACAAAAGAATATAGGGTATGAATTACTTGTTAATTTGTGTTTGTTGTAAGGAAAACAGTAAAACAAATAAGAAGTTCTTATTTAGCAGCTAATCAACTAACCATACGTGTTTGCTAACCAATGTCCAATAACATTAGTATTTATTCTTCATTCTTATATTATTGCAAAGAAAGATTAATAAGTGTCATGTTTATACCTACAAGTGTGCAACTATGACTCAGAGCTAAAAATGAATGCTTTCCAAAAATATTTATTATTTTATCATTTTTATGTCTTTCTCCTCCCTTTAGGAAGTTCATTTTCAAAACAAATAACTGAAATAATACACTAATCTTAGTTTTATGTTCTGAAGGATTGTAGTGTAGAATAAAGGTGTAGATGATTAAAAGTGGAAAAACAGACAATCTCTGTGTTCAGGTATTGAGCACACTATGATAAATGCTTCCTCATTTAAATGAATATATTTAACTCAGATTTCAACATTAATGTAACAGACACTACCTTCATTATTTCATTATCATGATGCAAAGTATTTCTCTTTCACGTTGACCTGTTTTTTCAGACTAGTATCACAGATAATTGACTGAAGGAAAATCATGCACATAAGAATGTGAAATTAATCATCATTAAATATGTATAGTTCAAACAGCATAAAAATATCTTCATATTTTCACAGCAATTGTAGTCTCAATTAGTTTTTGAGACCAGTATTTAATAGACTGAAGTACATTTTCTAAGCAGGTAATTTGTTTACGTGTTAAATCATGATAGCTTAACATCTCCATATATTACAAAACTCAGTTGAGTACGATTTCGCTTACTCAGGAGTTTTAGCTATCCTTTTTTTTCCCACCCCTATCAAATAATATCAAGGTGGGTACTGCATAAATTAATAATGCTGGATGTTTATAAAGGCTTGTAAAAAGCACTCTCTTGAACTATAGCTGTTTTTACCCACTACTCCTGAGACTTATTTTGTAAGCTGAAAGAAAGACTCTATCAGCAATTTACAAAACGCTGTTTGCTCTGTTACTCTGTTCAGACAGGATCTGTCTAATCCTGTTTCTAGAGGAGCTTCGGTTACGAAGAGGTAAAAATAACAGCAGTAACTTCTAATAGAAGATCAAGCTCAGGCTACTGTGGAATAGGACATATAAATTGCCAGAGACTGAACAGAGTTTCTAGGAAGAGTAGTCAAATGCTACTTCCTTTGTCCTTTCAACAAAACAAAAAAGGTGCAGGTAATCCAAAAGATCACTCTGTCAGGTAAACTTAGGCATGGCTGTGGATGGTGAAGAATCTAGATAACCGTGGGTAAAACAAGACAGAAGTTTATTTTTCTTTTAAATAATAGTCTAGACAGTTATTCCAAAGATTATATAGCAGGTACAGAAGGCTATTGTGATGTGCTACCAGTCTTATGTGTGATGGCTGCCTTCCGGCTAACTACAAAGAAAAAATGAAGGATTCCTCCTCTAAAGTAGCATTCTCCCTTTAAGGAAACTCTCCAGAATTTTTTTTTATACCAGTCTAAAATACATTCAGTTGTCCAGAGCTTAGTCACAGAGCCACACTTACCTGCAATGGAAGATGCAAAATGTAACTGGTGTACTACATACCTAGCTAAAACTCAAAAGAGTTTCACTACTGTAGATGAAGAACAAATAGATGAAAAACAAATAGATGAAGAACTGTGGTAGTTCTTGATACAGCCACAAACATTCACAAAATTGCCATCATGTCTCTTTTTGAGACCAAAGCAATATTAACACAGATTTATTTGGAATTTTATAGGCAGGAATGTGGCAATGCAGAATAAACTTGGAATACCTCAAGGGGAGTATCATTTTTCTTTCATATTAAACAATTTATGACTTTATATTACACTAAATGCAACTCAAGTTTTTCTGTCAAATAGCTTAAAATTTTTTGTTCACTTAACTACAAGGGTACTTTATTTTATAAATATAAACCAAATTATATTATATAATCTGCTTTGAGAACCTTGCAAAGTATTTCAAACTTTAAAAGGGAGGGAAAATACTGAAACTCAAAGATGTTAAGACTTTGAGGGAGTAGCAGATCTCAAGTATCAAACCTTATTTTTATGACAAAAAAAAACCTGGTATTTTTCCTTAATTCCAACTGCTTCCTTCTTTACTATTTCTTTCACGCATGCAAATATAAGCTTTCAAATATGTCTGTCGAGTCCTTTTCCTATTGTAATCTGTCTGAAAATATATCATTTAATAAACAAATAGTTA
This sequence comes from Balaenoptera musculus, assembly GCF_009873245.2. Classification (NCBI taxonomy): domain Eukaryota; kingdom Metazoa; phylum Chordata; class Mammalia; order Artiodactyla; family Balaenopteridae; genus Balaenoptera; species Balaenoptera musculus. Next base: position 22,463,721 of record NC_045806.1, read on the forward strand.
CATAAATATCCACTGAACTCAAAATGGATTAAAGATCTAAATGTAAGGTCTGAAACCATTAAACTCCTAGAAGATAACATAGGTAAAACATTTTTTACATAAATTAGAGCAATATTTTTTGGATCTGTCTCCTAAGGCAAAAGAAATAAAAGCAAAAATATGAGACTTAATTAAACTTAAAAGCTTTCACACAGCAAAAGAAACCATTGGCAAAATGAAAAGACAACCTACTGAATGGGAGAAAATACTTGCAAATGATATGACTGATAAGGAGTTAATATCCAAGATATATGAACAACTCATTATCAAAAAAAAAAAAAAAAAAACCCAATTAAAAAAAAATGGGCAAAAGACTTGAATAGACATTTTTCCAAAGAAGACATGCAGATGGTCAACAGGCACATGAAAAGATGCTCAATATCACTAATGATCAGAGAAATGCAAATCAAAACCACAATGAGTTATCACCTCACATCTGTCAGAATGGCTATCATCAAAAAGACTACAAGTAACAAACATTGGTGAGGATGTGGGGAAAAAAGGGAACCTTTGTCCACTATTGGTGGGAATGTAAATTGGTGCAGCCACTGTAGAAAACAGTACGGAGATTTCTCAAAAAACTAAAAATAGTACTACCTTATGATCCCACAATTCCAGTCCTGGGTACATATGCAAAGAAAATGAAAACACTAATCAGAAAAGACACATGAATCTCAATGTTCATAGCAGCATTATTTACCTTAGTCAAGACCTGGAAGCAACCTTAGTGTCTATCAACAGATGAATGGACAAAGATGTAGTATACTTATACAATGGAATATTACTCAGCCATAAAAAAGAATGAAATTCTGCAATTTGCAACAACATTGATGCACATGGAGGATATTATGCTTAGTGAAATAAGCGAGACAGAGAAAAACAAATACTGTTACCACTTATATGTGGAATCTAAAAAATTAACGAGTGTTGGTAACAAAACAGAAACAGATTCAGATATAGAGAACAAACTAGTGGTTACCAGTAGGGAGGGAAGGGGAGAGGGGCAAGATAGGGGTAGGGGATTAGAGGTATGAACTGCAATGTATAAAATAAATAAGCAACAAGGATATATTGTACAGCAGAAGGAAATATAGCCCTTATTCTGTAATAACTTCAAATGAAGTATAACCTATAAAAATATTGAATTGCTATGTTGTACACCTGAATCTAATATAAAAAAAATAGTTATTTAGATAATATATAGTTATTATATAGATAATATAATTTATTATTACTTTTGATTGCTGAAAATCAAGATAATCTCAAAAATCCTAAAAGAGGAAATAAAATCATTTATAATCTAACTTCCAGAGTATGTATGTTGTTAATGTTGATATTTACTCTTTGTATGTAACATCTGGAACATACTTTGTTCCAAAATTTTTTCCTTCTTTGTTAATTTCTATAAATATTTGCAATATATTATTTTTGTACAACATCCAGTTTAATGGCTCCATTAAGTTGTATCTATAAAGATGTATTATAGTTTACTTGATGAATGTCCATATTTTTGCTCTTAAAGTTGATTATTCAACACGAACTTTTGCTAATTACCCTTAAATTCATCTCTTTGTAAACAACCACGAGTATTTAGTATAAATTTCTATAAATAGAATTAATTAGGCAAAAGACATGCTGCTTAAGGATTTTGATGCTTGATGAAAAAAATAAAATCAATCCTCCAGAAATTTTTAATCATTGGTTTTTCCAACAATGCAGGGCAGCACCTGTTACACAGCACCGTGCCCAGTTAAATAATTAAGTTTCAGTGTGTTATTTGACAAAGTAATTTGCCACTCTTCCTTTAGTTGATATTTGATTACTAATATTTTTCATATGCTTGAAACTTTTCCTTTGTCATTTATCAGTTAAACCTCTTCCCAGTTCATTATTGCACTTTTAATTTTCCTTCTGATTTATGTAAAACCATATCATAATTCTCAGTTACATTACTTATGCACTCTGAAGTGGCAGTCCTTATATGAGGTTTCCTATTCTATAACCTAAGGGTTATAGCATTTGGGAGGGAAAAAACCCTGTGTTTTTCTTTAGTATAAAGTTTAGCATAAATAATAAACTTGCTTCAGCAAGACACGTCCAACTTAAGGCTTTTGATGCCATATGGAAAAATGACCCTCCAGAAAGTTTATGTTAATTTATAATCCCCCAAACCTTGGGATTGGTTGAACTGGCATCAATCAATCATTTTACATATATAGCCAGGCCAGGGCCTTGGTCAATCAAGAATGTAAGAGTAGTTTCCCAATATTTCATGATGCAACCATGGGAAAAGGATACATATTATACAAGTATGAGTACAGACTGGTCATTGGCAATGTTGACTCTGACCTTAAAGCAAGTTTAAGCAAGTTTTTTTAATATCTCTATCAATAAAATGAATGGGCTGGATAGTGTCACTTCTAAGGTCCATTTGCTTAACTCAAATTCTATGTCTATATCTGCAAATAAATTGAAAACATGTTTTTATTTTCCGTAAGGTCTCTATAACTTATGATGTATTTGATATAAAATATAAATACAGTTTACTTTGCATGGATACCACTGGATTGACAAAGTTGAAAAAAACTGGCATTTTACAGACCCTTTAAAAAATAAGATGTTACTAATCACCAAGTACTTAAGTATATATTATTTCCCTACTGTACCGTGCTTTGACACTGCCGTGGTAGATAGAGGTCTCTGGGCTGTGACCCACACAAGGGTCTAGATCAATTCTTCTCAGACTTCAATTCACATACAAATCACCTAGTGATCTTGTTAAAATGCAGATTCTGATTCCTAGCTGGGACTTGAGACCCTGCATTTCTTTTTTTTTTATTTTTTTTATTTTTTTCACCATGCCACATGGCTTGTGGGATCTTAGTTCCAGACCAGGGATCGAACCCCGGCCCTCCACAGTGAAAGTGCGGAGTCCTAACCACTAGACCACCAGAGAATTCCCGAGATTCTGCATTTCTAAAAAGGTCCCAGATGGTGTCCAGCTGCTTTTCTGAACAAAATTTGTATAGTAAGGTTCTATGATACTTGGAACAAATACAACATAGTAACAAGACTTTGCTTTTGGAGTCACCAGATCATTCACTGATAAAACTAAAGTCTTTAGTTTACAGATATAAAATGGACTAATGCAACTTGATTATAATGCACCTTTTAAATTTAGACATCAACATTGTGTTTGAAATGAAAGAGTGCTTTTAGTTATAGTATTAAAAGACTTGGTAACTTATTTCTGCCTGTGGAAACCAGTCTCTAAATATCCTGCCACCCTTCGTGAGCTGGGGAAGCCCAATGGGCCAGCTTCTATGTGACTAAAGTGCTCAGGTCCTGCTTGCACGGCCCCCACCTGTTTAGCCATATGAAGAGAGCAGGACAGACAAGCAAATGTCCTGTGCTGCTGCTACGTTATCTCCTGGGATCCAGGAACACAGTGTTGGTTTTGTTCTAGCCAGACTAGGAAGGAACAATTTGTATTCTGATGAGACATCTCTATTGTCCGGGAGGAAGAAATATTCCTCTACCCTTCTAGGTTCTTCTGACTGGTCTAAGAACTAAACTGACATAAGACAGATTAACAGGAGAAAAAAAATCAAACAAAAGTTTAATAGCATGTATACATGGGAGAGATCCAGGAGAACAGAGTAACTCACCAAAATGGCTAAAACCCTCACCCTGAACACCACCTGCAGCTAAAGACAGAAGAGGATGCTGTGGGGAGTGGTTTACGACGTCAAAGGGGGGGGAAGGCAATTCACAAGGAGATGGAAAAGCAAATGTTTGGTAAACAAATGTTTGCTGGCCCACCACACCTAGCCCATATTCTTTGCAGATACCTCTCCTGATAGCTCCATTCTGGTAACAGGCCCTTTATCTAAATTCTTTTTAATTTTATTTTATTTATTCATTCATTCATTTATTTATTTATTGGCTATGTTGGGTCTTCATTGCTGCACGCGGGCTTTCTCTAGTTGTGGCGAGCGGGGGCTACTCTTCGTTGCGGTGTGCGGGCTTCTCATTGCAGTCGCTTCTCTTGTTGCAGAGCAGGGGCTCTAGGCACGTGGGCTTCAGTAGTTATGGCACATGGGCTCAGTAGTTATGGCACATGGGCTCAGTAGCTGTGGCTTGCTGGCTCCAGAGCACAGGCTCAGTAGTTGTGGCGCACGGGCTTAGCTGCTCCACGGCATGTGGGATCTTCCCAGACCAGGGCTCGAACCCATGTCCCCTGCATTGGCAGGTGGATTCTTAACCACTGTGCCACCAGGGAAGCCCTTATCTAAATTCTTTAGGCAGTTGAGGGAGAGGTAAAAAAGAATGACTTCCTGGGTCTTTGGGGCCTTGATTGTTTTCAGCTTCCCAAAGAGACATTTTAGCGTGGCAAATTTTGCTCCTTTACACAATAGCTTCCTGCTGTTAGTTTGGGCCAACTCCTAAATGGTATTTAGAAATTATAACCTTTAGTCCCCTCTTTAGCTAGGGGACATATTGTTTCTTTTCTATCAGGTCTTAGGTGGGTAGGAGGATGCCATTAAGTTCTGTGAGTGGTTCTTAATATAATAGCTGTGTATTACTGTAAACTTGGGAGCTTTTAAAAATACAAATACCTGGATCTCATCCCAGACCTAGATGGTTCCTGGTAATGCACATTATTTTGAAGCTCTTCCCGTGGTTCAAACACATAGCCATCATTTCAAATCTCTAAACTAGAGGGAAAAGAGCCTACTCTAGCTCCCCCTCTGAAACTAGAAAATAAACATTAACCAGACTAACAAAGGTATGAAGAGAAAGAAAGGAAAAAAAAGTCTAAAATTTAAAGTTCAGATAAGCAATGCATATTTTTAGTATAGTTATGTCCCATGAAATATTTGAGACTTACTTATACTACAGAAGTATCCATTATTTATTTGAAAGTGACATTTGACTGGGAAGCCTACTTACAAGGGTTGCTTTAGGCTGCTTGGGAAGAAAACGTAGCTAAGAAATACTTAGAACAAGGTATACATCATTACAATTGGAAGGATAACTTATTACATTAACTGAGATTCAAAACCAATGCACTAAGGGGGAGAAAAAGGATTGATTTCTTAACGTTAAGATTTTGCCAACAGCTTGACTGGTGGTACTAGTTTCAGTGTAATGAGTTTGCATATTTTTAGGTTTGAGGTTTCATTTTGTTTTCTCCCGCTATCAGAGTTCCATCCGTGTGTGGTTAGGAGGAGCTGCAACTTGGGCTGCTGGCCAGACACCACGGTCAAGCTGGTACCCTGCTTTGACCTTTTAATGGTAGCCCAAATCTGCCTTGCCAGAACACGTGTTTGTAAAACGTCCTCCCTGACTACTCACTAATGACCCTCCTAGTCATTCTCCTCAGGCATCGAGACCCTCTTTGAAAAGATATCAACGCACAGCATGTGACTTGGATGATTCTTTGGCTCAGAACTCATAACTCTGTTCTTGTCCACATTCTTACAATCTTTAGTGAATCATAGGGACCAAACAGAAATTGTCTGATTGTGAATATGAGACCATGAGCACTGGATGGGGAGATAATGGTATTATTCAATAAGAAACACACGTTTTTGAGCAAAGAAGTGGTGAAATGTCATTGTTCTCTCCTTGATGGATGTGGCAGTCTAGTCCATGATGGAATGTGTAATGTGCATAAGTCAATATAATAATAAAAGGTACTGTGATTTGTGATTCCTTTTTATTTTTCTTTAAATAACTTAAATGGATGTCTCAACTGCAAAAGACAAACAAGTAAAAAATAAATAAAAGAAAAAAACATAACTCCTCTCACTAAAGGTGGCTGGGAAAGTTCTTGAAATCCTGCTGCTTGGGACTCCTCCATGGCCTAAGGTAAACTTGAGTTAAAGTAGAGGCGTAAATGGCCTAAGAATTCAAAAAGAATGTTAACTTCTGGTAAGGATTAAAAATTGGTGTTTGGAAACAAACTCACAGACTCAGAGAACAAACTTATGGTCACCAGGGGGAAGGGTGGGGGGAGGGATAGATTGGGAGTTTGGGATTGACATGTACACACTGCTATATTGAAAACATATAACCAACAAGGACCTACTGTACAGCACAGGGAACTCTGCTCAATATTCTGTAATAGCCTAAATGGGAAAAGATTTTGAAAAAGAACAGATACGTTTATATGTATAACTGAATCACTTTGCTGTACACCTGAAACTAACACAACATTGTTAATCAACTATACCCCAGTATAAAATAATAATTTTTTAAAAAGCCTGTAGTAGACACAACATAAAAAAATAAAAATAAGAAATAAAAATTGGTGTTTGTATCTGACCTTGGAAAACAGAAATGTTTTAAAGCTAGAAGATTACAAATCGAATTTCATAAGCAGAGGAACCTAAAAATCAGAAAATTTAAAGGCAGACAAAGGTACCAGTATGCTTATATTGGAAGGCTTGTAGTACAGTAGCCCCCATAGATCTGGGCAAGAAGATGTGGGACTCTGGTTAGGCCCCACATGTCATAGACATGCAAAAATAAAGTGGTTATATCACACCTGGGTGGCTATGTCACCTGGGGTCTGATGCTCACAGAATAACTTTTACACCCGGAACATCTGCTCTTATCAAATTCTGTTCAGACCCCAAGGCAAGCTCTTCCCCCAGATCGTCTTTAAAAAAATCCAGTAAAATAAAAAAAGATTACTGTATCCAAATGCCATGAAGGTTTAGGAGCTGGGCTACTGCCAGTGTGAAAAATGAATACTGCTTCAGAGTTTGGGGAGGATTTGAGTGGCAGAAGCATTTAAGGAAGAGAAAAGGCAAATTAATTAACTTGTTAAATTCTTTCCCTCAGCATGAATGCAAATAGGTTCTGCCTGTTGAAATAGAATCTCCCAGTACTAGTTCAAAGTATCCATCTTCTGCCTCTTTGAATGTTCCAACTTATGGTTCCAGAGGTACATAGGAATTAGGGTGGGATTCTCCAAAGCTGCACATGACAGCTGAGTAATATTTGGCAATATTACAAAATTTATACTATTCTTAAATTTGTACACGTGTAGACGTAGACACAGCATGGTTTACATTGTCAAGTGGATAGACGCTAAACACTAGAAGTGCAAAAAGCTGATATTGTATAAAATATTTGAGTCAATAATACATTTTTAAAATTAAAAGCTGAGTTTTAAATAATTCTGATTTAAAATTTTTATACTCATCACTTACAAATTATATTTTGTCTTCTGATTTTTAATGAAAAAGATCATTTTGGAAGAAAAACCACCTTTTATAAAACATATGAAACATGAAAAGTAACTTAATGTTTTGAGTTTCTCTATTTAATTTTAATTTCCGATGACTGTATATTCAAATTATATCAACTCTGAACACAATAATGTTTAACTTCTTAACCTTTTAAATCAATGTTTTCCAATAAAATTTTCTGCCATGAAGAAAGTATTTTCTACCTGCCACATCCCATAAGTACCTACCAGTGATATGTGGCTATTAAGCCACTCAAAGGTGACTGTTGTGACTGAGAAACGACTTTTTAATTTTAGTTAATATCATGTGAATAATCATGTGTTGTGGTTAGTGGCTACTGTATAAGACAGCATAGCTTGGGCTTCCCTGGTGGCGCAGTGGTTAAGAACCTGCCTGCCAATGCAGGGAACACGGGTTCGAGCCCTGGTCCGGGAAGATCCCACATGCCATGGAGCAACTAAGCCCGTGCACCACAACTACTGAGCCTGTGCTCTAGAGTCTGCGAGCCACAACTACTGAGCCCACGTGCTGCAACTACTGAAGCCCGCACGGCCTAGAGCCCGTGCTCAGCAACAAGAGAAGTCACCGCAATGAGAAGCCTGCGCACTGCAACGAAGAGTAGCCCCCGCTCACCACAACTAGAGAAAGCCCGCGCGCAGCAACGAAGACCCAATGCAACCAAATATAACTAATAAATTAATTAATTTTTTTTTAAGAAAAGCACAACTTTCTGGTATTACTTTCTATTCACACAAATTATGAAAAAGATTTTATGGTACATTAAACAATCAGTACTTTGCCAAAATAAAGGCAAGAAAAGTAAACTGATAATTATATAATAATTATGAGTCCAGAACTCCCCATTCCATAGGAACACCCAGAAATGTGTAAAATGAAACTTAGTCATCCTTAATATTTTGCTCATTTTAAGTCTTAGAAAAACATAGCTTTGCACCTATTTTTCAATTTCATTGATAGAAAGCATATCACAATAAAAGCATAAAATATATTTTATGTACTATATGACTTGAGTGACATCTTTTAAATATTTTGATACATGGCATGTGGCCTTCCCTTTTCTCTTTTCCCAGGCCTGGAATAAAGGGGTTTATAGAGTAAAAGGGGGTTTATAGAGGTTAAGGTTGAAGGCGTTAACCAGATTGTCGATGAATAGAATTCTAGGCCATTTCAGGTTTGAATATTATTTTAAGAATAATGTGTTGCCCAAATTTAAAAAAATCAAAGCTATATGATACCATATTTTATAAAGAATGATCTGGTGGAGAGTATGAAGGAAAGATCTGAGGAACACAGGACTAGAGAAGGAGCACAGGCAAAACTATGTGTATGTGTGTATTGTAGCCTCACTGTTCAGTTCTCTGTGAAACTTTAAGCATTATCACTTAGATTCTTTGAGCTTTAGTTTTGTGATCTGTAATATCAGAGTAATAACACACGCCTCAGTGGATGACTTTAAGAATCAGAGACAGTGTGGGTGAAAGTGCCTGGTATACTCCCAAGCATTGTAACCATAAGAAATCATGATACATTTTCAGGCTAATAATGAGAATTATTAACCTTGACTACATGGTTCATCTTATGTCCAGGTTTATAATATTCATAAAGAGCATCCACTTGATGGTTTTATCTTCTTTTGTTAAAAAAGCTAAGATCTTTTTGGATCATAAGTCCACAATTTCTAAGGATTCCAAAAGCAGGCAGCCATGGCTAGAAATATGACAAAAATGATAAATTGTTCCGGAAAGAAACACAAAAAGACTTGCAAAGTTTGTCATGCATTTACAAAGGTTATTATTTCAAGAAAGCAGGGCAATCCAATCGTTTCTATTCATACTCAGTTTAGGTCACTATTTGTCAGGGCCTAAATGCTTAGCACCAAGTGAATGGGCAGAGCAAAAGATTTTGAGAGAAAGAGATTTCTAAAGTACATGGTGAGAGCATATCATAGCATACTTAAAAGGTTTCTAAATAAATAGACTATAATTAGTTTCCCACCTTTGAGAAGCTTCATTTCTTAGATCAGAATTAGTAAAATGGAAAAATTAATGTCTTTAATAACCTATCAAAGAAACCCATAGAATCAATATAATCAAACATGCAGAAGAAAACTGAATGACCAAATACCGGGGTTTAAAGGCTGTGCTGGTGCCAGAAATGCCTTATAGACATCATAGGGCTTGTTGATTCATCACCTTGTTGATTCACTGAATTAACTACAGTGGTATGCAGAATTATAATTAGTTATAAGCCCTATTACTGTTACATCAAAGACATGCTCTTTGAACAGCTTAAAAAAGGCACTCTGACAAGTAGAGACGTCAATAAATCCATAAATAAATTTTTTAATGCTGCATACATCATCAGAAACTACATCCATTTGCTTTTCTAGAACATGCTATCTTAAGCATATCTACACATTTTAATAACCCAAAAAGCTCACTAAATATCAAGTCCTTAAAATCATTTTCAGCAATTACAATAATATCTAAAAGCCACTAGCTAATGAACATCTACTATGTGTCAGGTTATGTATTGAACACTTTATCAGAAAAAACCCAAAACATTATTTAATGCCAGTAATAACCCTACTTTTTTCAACCAAAAGAAAACTGAGACTTCAGTTTCAAGTCTCTCCAGAGACACGTGACTAAAAGTAATTGAAACATACCCTGCCCCCTACTCTCCATACCACCACCACAGCCTTGTTCTGAGCCTACCCATCCCAGGAGAAGTGGGTGTGGAAAACTACCACCTTTTCAGAAAATAAACTTCACCACCAAAACTACCAGGAAGGTCATCACTAGGCACTCTCAATATACTTGCATGTAATCAGTAAGAAGAAACCCAAGACCCCTACTTTATTTCCCATCACCAGGAACTCATCCCATATATTCTGGACACCCTCTAATTTTACACCATTATCACCGCTCTCCAACATTCAACATCGTTTCACTCTGTTCTCTGGAAAATCCCATCTTTCCTGAATGTTCTTCCTCTAACTGAAAGCACACATTCCTCTTAGGACACTGTTCCCCATGTACTCTTCTCAAGAGTTTGTTACCTTACCACTGTGCCTAGTAGTAGGGTCAATGTCTTCCTTGTTTGTTATTGCCACTTCCAGGCAATTGTACTGTTACTCCCTATCTCTGGAAATTTCAACTTTAAAGGTAAATACCATTGACATATAACTTGCTATTATTATTATTATTATCATCACATGCACTCAGGTCCCCTCTCTCATTATTTAACACATTTAGCAGCTGGCTCACTTTCATTCTAAAACTACTTCTTTCATAATTCCTGGTGATCTTTATTTCCCAATCAATGCCCATGTACTTGGACTTCTCCCATTAGTATGAATGAATTTGCTGCGCTCCTGGTTAAGGCTAACTCATCTCTTTTATTCTGCAGTTCTCTTAACTTCATATTATTCCTTTCTAACTCTATGAGATAATTCGAATCGCAGTGGAATATGCTATAATATCACCTAACTACTGGCTGAATTTTTCTGCTTTCTTTACAGTACATATCCTCAAAAACTTGTCTATACTCGCCGCTTGTACTTCCTTTCCTCTGACTCTTTCTTGGTTTCATGCCACAGAAGATTGCGGGTTGCTATAACAAAAACTTATTTTTGCCAAGGTCACAAACCTCAGTATTAACAAATTTATTGGCCAACTCTCAGTTCTTAAATTACTAGGTTTACTGACAGCATTTGACACCATTTTTTCCTCATTTTTTTTTTCACTTCAAGGACACCTTTCACTCTGGGTTCTCCTCCAACCCTCTGCCTACTTTTAGTCACCTTCAGCAATTCTTCCTTATCTTCCCATCCTCTAGTGATGGAGGGTCTTAGTGTTGAGTCTTCTGATTACTTCTGTGTCTGTGGTAGGTCATCTCAAACAGACTCAGGCTAACTTTCCAATTCATATATCCTCTGAATGTCAGATTCATTTATTTAACTACCCACTTGACATCTGTGTTTGAATGTCTAATAGACATTTCAACCCTGTTAGGTTAAAAACTGAATTCCCTGTATCCCCCACTTGCCAAACCTGTTCTTCCCATTCCTGTCATTTCTCTCAGAATAGAAACAAAACGCTCCCCCTGATCTACAAGGTTCTACACGATCTGGTCCTCTGAGACTCCCCTGACATTTTATTCTACTTCTCTCCCTTCACTCACTCAACTGCAGCCAACTGACCTTCTTGCTAATCGCACAAATAAGCCAAAGGAAAAAATCAGCCCCTGACATCCAAGCACTCACCACCAGGCCTCAGTGCAATTACAAGGTGTCCTGATGCCAAAAATTAGGTCTTGCTACTATGGTAACTGGTGTGATAGGCACAAGCTAGGCCATGTTGTTCCCCTGATGATTTCAGTGGCACTATATAAAGTACCAGAAATGTGGCCAACACTCAATAGACATTAGTTGAATAAAGGGATTAAATGAATTAATAAATATATTAAAAACAAAGTCAAACAATATGCATTTTTTTCTAATTATAACATAGTTGTGGTACCTGGATTGTCCAAATTGGGATAAGCCATATTAGACACGCTTATGCATGTTTAGAATAAATTTCTACTAATAATCACTATGTACCTCATTTGGTTTGCTTAAACTTCTTCTCACTTAATCCTTTAAAATTTGCTCCTCTTTATTTTACCTTCTAGAAGTACCTTAGCTAACCACTCATTCGACTTTGTTTTTATGACAGTAAGGGGGTTTGATTTTGTTCTTAGGATATGTTTCTTCTATGAGTTTGGTTCCCACTTGAACTCAGCATCTGTCTAAAACAACAAAAGAACTAAGTGAAGGTAATTTTTCTCTCAATATATCACCTTTATTCATCCAAGTCTAAATTGTTGGCTGCTATTAGTTGCCTATTTGCAGCAGTAGCTCTGGATAAAAACTGAATACAGGGCTTCACTGTGATTTTGTTGATAGGATGAATTTAATTTTTCTTTCTCCCAGGGCTGTCACATTAGCTTCATCTCCTATGTATTAAATGTGACTTTCCAAACTTCTTATTTAGAGATATATGTAGGTAAACAATGAAGAATTTACCTACTAGTTACCCCTTGAGGGGACCCCTGTTAGGGAATACTCTATGTGGAGCATAAGGAATCATGCTACTAATGTTTTTGCTTATAAATTGTCTAGAGTTTTTATTTTTGAAATATATGAAGACGTGCTGAAGCTATATTTCAACTTGCGTGGCTAATTTACCTATTTAAATATTAAATATTCACAAAATTACAGTAATGTTAGTTAAATCACAGTGACTCTTAAATATTCACATTATATCACAATATAGATCTTACTAGCCCTGGGTATGAAGAAAGCAAATGTATAATATTCATTAAGTTACAATTATAATTTTGAAGATAGTTTTTTAAAAACATTGAATTAATCTATTTGCAGGATAAGATTTCAGTGGAGAAATATTTTTATTTAAGTTGTTTTTATTTAATTCATATCTTGTAAAGATATATCATCATTGTAAGTACAGAATACCTATAACTGCTTTTTTAAAACATCATGTTCAGGAAAAAATCTGTATTTATTTTCTTGTATCTAAGTGTGGCTACATTGTGGGTTTGTTTATGGAATATATACTGTGAAGTACAGAATTTCTTATTAGTATTTTTGTATTAAAGAGACGTGCTGAAAAATACATATCTTGGACCTATCAATTAATGGTACTGTAGCTAGGTTTTTCATCTCTGTTGGATTCTTTAAAACATCTTATAGAGTTCCCTTGCAACTCTCATGAATAGCTTTTTTTCAGTCCTAGAAGAGGAAGCATGATTCTTTAAAGTTTTTAAAAGTATCTCAATCTGATAAAGGACACATATGAAATATTTACAACTAACATCTTACTTTCTTACTTAATCATGCTACATTGAACACTCTTTACTAAACTCGGAAATAGAACAAGAAAATCTGCTCTTACCACTTTCATTTAACATTGTACTGGAAGTCACAGCAAGTGTAGTAGGGCAAGAAAATTAAATAAAAGCTGTAACATTTGTCAAACAATAAGCAAAATTGTCACAAACAACTTACTCGCCTACATATAATACCCTAAGGAGTCTAAAAAATCCTATGAGAGTTAAAATGTGGATTTTACCCACATAACATGTAGGATACGCAATTTATACACAAACATCAATTTTATTTCCATATGAAAGAAAAAACGTGGAAAATGAAAGAACCATTCTATTTAAAATGGCATAAAATGTAAATATTGAGAATAAATTTAACAAAGGATATATCACTCCTCTACACTTCCAAGATAAAGAAAAGCTAAATAAATGTAATCTATACCAAGTCTATATATTTGAATACTCAGTATTACTAAGATGTCCTTTCTCTCTAAATTGATCTACAGATGCAGCACAATCCCAATTAATATCTCAGTGGGCTTTACTGAAATATGGAAATGCAAATGACCTAGCATAGCCAAAACAATTTTGAAAAGAACAAAGTTGCTGGACTTATACGACATGATTTCAAGACTTACTATAAAGTTTCAGTAGTCAAGGCAGTGTGGTACTTATATGAGGTTATACTATTAGATCAACAGAACAACATCAAGTCCAGAAATACACACATATATAGATGAACTGATTTTGACAAAAGTGTCAACGCAATTCAACCAGGAAAAAAACTCTTCAACAAATGATGGTGCAACAACTGAATATCCATCAAAGAAAACACGAGCCTCAACCTCTACTCACACACAAAAATGAATTCAAGATGACATATAGACATAAAGGTAAAAGCTAAAACTATAAAGCTTCTTAAAAAAAACAACTCAAAAAGATCTCTACAGTCTTAAGGCCGATATAGACAGACAATAAATGCACTAAACGAAAAAGAAAAAGTAATGTTTGCAACACACATATCTCACAAAGACCTTGTATCCAGAGTGTATTAAGGACTCTTACAACTCAAAAGTCTCTTTTGTGAACAGACTGTTCACAAAAAAGTATATTAAAAAAAATTTTTTTTTAAATAATAAAGCAGTTTCCTTACCTGAATCACTGCAGAAACATTCTGGAAATGAAGCATGCTAATCTCCTAAGCCCATTTAGAAATACCTGGGAATAAATACATGAAAGTAAAACATACTAAAAAACAACCATAAAACAATAAAGACAAAAATAAAAATAACACTTGTTCTTTGATACAAAAAACATTATTGCAATCAATGAATATTATTTGCAATAAACTACTAAGACATTCTCTTATTTCCTTCCAAAGAACATTAGGGACAGGGTAAGTTTCAGTTCAAATATAAAGTCAGCCAGAACTACCCTCTTATCACACACATTTCATCTGGTCCCGTCACACTCACTACCAATCAATTTACTTTTATATTTAAACATCCATTTTCAGACTTGATATTTTGGGTTGGCATTTTTGGGAAGGATTCCTTGGGAGATAATATCAAAGAGTACCTAAGATAATTTTATCTAACTTTTTAATCTAACTTCATCACACATTGACTCTCAAATATAGAATAACTAAATTTAATTATTAAAATTTTTGATCCTCAGTGCATGACTGAAACAAAAGCCATATAGCTACTTAATGCAAATATTTCTAAGACCTTTCTAAAAGTTACAAATTTCAAATATTAAATAATATTTGGACACCTACATTGAATATGCAGTGTCTTAGAACAGCTATTAATATATTTTAATATATTAATGTTTTATTAATATATTTTCACATGACTGATATAGTAATAAAAGATTGGATATACTGAAAGGAAACAAGATTATAAATGTTATGCATATATTCATATTTCCATATCCTTAAATTTATGACTGAGTATAAAAGGACTGAAGTAAGAAATGAAGGGGTTACAGTGTTGTGAGCACTGTCAACTGCTTAAACAAACTTTCTACCAGAATAAAGCCCATCAATGAGGAGAAATTACCGGTAATATAATCCAAGTTAAGGAGGACAGGACCAATAGGAGCAAAGAAAAGGTAAGTTTCAAATAAAATTTAAGGAGTGCAACAGAGGAAGCAGATCCCAGAATATATGAAGCAGGATTTATTGTTAATTCATGAAAACAGTAGAAGAACAAACACTAGGATGATGAAGTTAGGAAAGATATCCTGGCCAGTTTACTCTCTTAAAGCACAGAAAAAGAAATTTGATTTCAAAATACCAAACAAAAAATGGATCCTGGTTAAAACACCATACAAAATTAGGATATGAAAAAAATAAAGAACAAAATAATGTATAGATACTCAAGGTACAAAAGAAAAGCGTGCCCACAAAGTAGATTTTTTAAAAGCAACTTACATTTCACTCAAAACCTATTTTTTCAGCTTTACTGACATAAAACTGACATAACATTGTGTAAGTTTAAGGTATACAGTGTGATGATCTGATACAGGTATATACTGTGAAATGTTTACCATAATAAGGTTAACATATTTATCACCATACATGATCACATTTTTTTATGGTGAGAACATTTTAGATCTACTCTTAGCAACATTCAACTATTCAACTATAGTCACCATGCTGTACATTAGATACCCCAAAATTATTTATCCTACAACAGGAAGTTTGTACCCTTAGATCAACATCTCCTCATTACCCCCGCCCTCAGTCTCTGACATCCACCATTCTATCATCTGTTTCTATGACTTTAGCTTTTTTTTTTAGATTCTACATATGAGTGAGATCATACAGGATTCGTCTTTCTCTGACTTATTTCTCTTACCATAATGTCCTCAGGGTCCATCTGTGTTGTTGCAAATGGCAGGATTATCTTTTTTCAATAAATATTATTTCACTGTATATATACACCACATTTTCCTTATCCATTCACTGGTACATGAATACTTAGATCGTTTCCAAATCTTGGCTATGGAGAATAATGCTGCAATGAACATGGGGTGCCCATATCTCTTCCAGATTATAATTTCATTTCCTTTCGGTATATGCTCAGAAGTGGGATTGCTGGATCAAACAGGAGTTCTATTTGTAGTTTTTTGAGGAACCTCCTCACTGGCTTTAACAATTTACATTCCCACCAACAGTGCACAAGGGTTCCCTTTTCTCTACATCCTTGCCAGCATTTGTTTTCTCTTGTGTTTTCGATAGTAGCCATTCTAACAGGTGTGAGGTGATATGTCATTGTGGTTTTGATTCTCAACTTCCTGATAATTAATGATGTCGAGCATCTTTTGAAATACCTTGTCACGAATTTGAAGAACTTAGTAATGAGGTGACTGGAGAAAAGGAAGATTTGGAAAAAGAAGCATCAAGACTCAGAAAAGAATTATAACTAAATCAAAAATATTTCAGATATGAAAACTAAGCTGGAAGGAAAAACCAATAAACACAGGTAATGCTGCCTTATGGAAACAAGATGAAAAGAAGGGACTTGTTATCATAAGGAATTGGAGAGAATAAAAAATAGAGGAAGAAAATCAAAGAAATGTGACGAAGAACCAATACACACAACATAAACGGAAAAACTGACCAAAGCTATCAACACTGACAAATTTGAGTGGAAGTACTGGACTATAAGAAAAAGGAATATTCAGGCAAAAATTCAAAGTCACATATAAGGGAAAGATAATTTGTTGTCAGATTTTCCCACAGAGTATACACGTAATGCCAGAAGGCAATGGAAATGTCTAGTTATTACACTTTAGTAAAGAAAACCTTAGCTAAGAATTTTGTATCCAGCCAGTAAATACTTAACTGTTAAGGCCAGGGCCAGAGACAATCTTTTCAACAATCAAGAACTCAGCAAATATTTTTACCATGAGACTTTATCTAGCAAAGTTCCAGAGAATTAACTTTAGACATTTCAAAGGACTGGAGAGAGCAGTAGTGAGAATTAAGTATTACCTGTACTTAAGACCATAGGTTGGTTATAAGGGTAACAATATAATATGCAATGGCCAATATGTTCTGAAAATACAGATGTTCTCAACTAAAATGGAGAGAGGGACTTCCCTGGTGGTCCAATGGATAAGACTCCATGCACCCAATGCAGGGGGCCCAGGCTCAGTCCCTGGTCGGGGAACTAGAGCCCGCATGGATGCCGCAACTAAGAGTTTGCATGCTGCAACTAAGAAGTCTGCATGCTGCAACTAAAGATCCCACATGCTGGGCTTCCCTGGTGGCGCAGTGGTTGAGAGTCTGCCTGCCGGTGCAGGGGACATGGGTTCGAGCCCTGGTCTGGGAGGATCCCACATGCCGCGGAGCAACTAGGCCCGTGAGCCACAATTACTGAGCCTGCGTGTCTGGAGCCTGTGCTCCGCAACAAGAGAGGCCGCGATAGTGAGAGGCCCGCGCACCGCGATGAAGAGTGGCACCCACTTGCCGCAACTGGACAAAGCCCTCGCACAGAAATGAACATCCAACACAGCCATAAATAAATAAATAAATAAAATTTTAAAAAAAAAACCCATAAATTAATTAATTTTAAAAAAAAAAAAAAAAGATCCCACATGCTACAACGAAGATCCCACGTGCCACAACCAAGACCCGGCGCAGCCTAAATTAATTAATTAATTAATTAAAATAAAATAAAATAAAATAAAATGGAGAGATGGGGAGAGTACATGAAAAGTAAAATAAACTTACAGATTGCCTAATAAGCATTAAATAAAAGAAAAATGACTATTTCAAATCTGATGCTAAGAGAAAGGGAAGAGATAAAAAAGAAGGTATTAATTAGCTAAAACTAATTTCATAGTTGGGAACCAATAAAGTATAGCCAAATAAAAAGGAGACCAAGGAGACTAAATATATAAAAAACATACGAGAGAGAGAGAGAGAGAGAGAGAAACATATCAAGAAGTATAAATGGGCTGAATTCACCCAATCAAAAATAAATGTTTTCACACTAACGATGCTAAATCCAATAATATGCTGTATGTAAAAGATAAACTTAAAACAAATAAATTCAGAAAACTAAAAAAATTTAAAAGACATGCATAAAAGGACTGCAGAGTTCAGGAGGTTCTCTCTAAATTTTCAGTTTCCCTTTAGATATTTGGCATTGTATAATATCATAAAAGAAAAACATAAAACTTTAGTAGGGAAATACATTAAAACAAGGAAAAATGCAATGATCCATTTAACTTCATCAATATATATTCAATAGGCCTATTTTAAGACTGCTGGCCATATATTATATTTCCAGGATTACATTACTTCTAACACAGAGATATAGAGTTCTTGAAATGCAGTCTTATCATTAGTACATTCTAAATTCTCTCTTTTTAATGGTAATAAAAGGGGCCACATACTACTTATTTTGATTCAAAAGCATTCTAGGACAAACCTTTCATTATAATCACAGCATCCATTCATGCTCAGAACACCAGTTAGTAATTGCTGAACTGTCATTGAGATAGGGTTAGAAAAGAGACAACTAGAAATTACAAATATTATGGGAAGTAATAACACGATATTTAAGAAGTTTATTTTAAAGACAGTCCTTTGAAAATGAATTTACCTGTTTGATACGCCTTTAACAAACTGCAGAACACATCAGTAAAATTCAAGTATTGTTGAGAAGCAATAATTAATGTTTCTTTCTTAATCGTAATGTCTTAATAATGCCATCTATCAACAATCTTTCATCAGAATATTTTTGAGGAGGCTTAAGAGCAATAAGAACCTATTCTCACTGACCTATTTTTAATAAAATCATAACATTTCCTCAAATCTTTCGATTAACTGTAATGTTTCACTTGTATTACAATTATGATTTCAATCACAGTGTCTTGAAATTCTCAACATGACTGAAGTGTTGCTCTGTTTTAATTTATATCATATCAAGGCTTGTAAAGTTCCTCACCATTGGGGGGGAGGTTATTGTACCCTGAAGTTCTCTCTCCCTCTAGGTTTAGCCTTTGTTTGACTGCACCTCCTCTGGTGTCTTTTTATTTTTTTAATTTTCAGCCCTTTTATCTCCGACCAAAATGAGCCCTCTGAAAACTTTTCTGTGATTCACTAGTCCTTTTCAGCAGATGGCACTGTTATTTAGGCTAAATAATTTGTCAACAGGGCAAGGTAATTATTCTCCTGAGATTTTTTTCTAGAATAGGGCATCTATGTGTATAAAATTAACACTGACTCATGCTAAAAAAGGAGAATGAGCCGAAGAAACTCTCTTTTGCTCCTACTAAGCTTAGATGATCAATATATTGGCCTTATATAATTTATATTGTTAAATTTTTTCAGATATCTAATTTTCTATAAATGGATAACAGAGACCAGATTCTACTGGAGTTGGGGTTTGAGAGGGGTTCAGGGTGAAGATACCAAGCCAATCACTTATTAGCCAGGTGAAACCAGGGTTTTGTGGGTCTCAGTTTTATCCATAAAACAGAAATAATACTGAAAATACAGGGTAAAAGAAGAGATAAAACAAGCAAACAAAAGGAGAAGAGATAATGTGCGTAATTTCTTTTTTTGGCCGTGCCTCGCAGCATGCGGGATCTTAGTTCCCGACCAGGGATCGAGCCTGTGCCCCCTGCAGTGGAAGCGCAGAGTCCTAACCACTGGACTGCCAGGGAATTCTCAATGTGCATAATTATTATTTACCCACCAGCTCAAATAAGCAAAACAAGGTAAAAAGAAACTCCTGAAGGAACAATATCAAAAGGAATATTCTTTTGTCTAACAAAAGAAGTGATTTCCGCACACGTTTCTTTTTTCTTTTTTATGAGAGTTATATTTATTTATTTATTTTTATTATTTTTATTATCTTTGGCTGTGTTGGGTCTTTGTTACTTCGCGTGGGCTTTCTCTAGTTGTGGCGAGCGGGGGCTACTCTTCGTTGTAGTGCGTGGGCTTCTCATTGCGGTGGCTTCTCTTGTTGTGGAGCATGGGCTCTAGGCACGCAGGCTTCAGTAGTTGTGGCATGTGGGCTAAGTAGTTGTGGCTCGTGGGCTCTAGAGCGCAGGCTCAGTAGTTGTGGCTCACAGTCTTAGTTGCTCCGTGGCATGTGGGATCTTCCTGGACCAGGGCTCAAACCCATGTCTCCTGCATTGGCAGGCAGATTCTTAACCACTGCACCACCAGGGAAGCCCCCCTGCACACATTTCAATGGATGCATTGCCATTACATCTCAGAACACCAACAGTGGCCTTTCAGGTTTCACTTTTGTATCTAGTAGCTGATTCTACCTAAGCCAGAAGGTCACACCACTCTTTGCACTTGCCAGGGCGAGGTTATTCATAACCACATAATTCAACTTTGCATGTATACAGTGCTCATCATGAAACAGTCTCAAGGACTTTGAACCATATTCTTAAAGCTTTGTTTTTGTAAGCAAAAGGATCTCAGGTCTCTCCTAGCACCTCGTTATCCAAATCCTGACTACGCAGGTAGTTTATGTGTTTGCTTCAACTACCAATAGATAGAATCTAGCACGTATTGATTTCAACCTCCCAAATTAAAAAAAAAAAAAAAAAAAAACTGTCAAATAAATGCTTAGTAACCAGCATAGTATTGACAGATTATTCTCCCCCGGGAGAATAATGAGAGGGGCCTTATGATGCCACTCGCAGCACTGCATTCCAACTCACCCACCTTCATCACCTCCTCCAATTACAACTTTGGGGAAATACAAGCATCCTCTGATTACACATGGGGAGATCCCCTAGAGGGGATTCTCATATCAACCACATTAAAAATATCTTCCTCAGGGCTTCCCTGGTGGCACAGTGGTTAAGAATCTGCCTGCCAATGCAGGGGACACGGGTTTGAGCCCTGGTCCGGGAACATCCCACATACCGCGGAGCAACTAAGTCCGTGCTCCACAACTACTGAGCTTGTGCTCTAGAGTCCGGAAGCTACAACAACTGAAGCCCACAGGCCTAGAGCCCATGATCCGCAAGAAGAGATGCCACCACAGCGAGAAGCCTGCGCACCGCAACGAAGAGTAGCCCCCGCTCGCCGCAACTAGAGAAAGCCTGCGCACAGCAACGAAGAGTCAACGCAGCCAAAAATAAAATAAATTAAATAAATTTTTAAAAAAATCTTCCTCTCTTTCAAATGCCTAGAAAAGGGTTTTCAGATTCCTTAAAGATGATCAATATAATCCTACACTAGAGCAAACAGCAAATATACCCTGGAATTGCAGGTATTCCCATAGCAAAGGGTGGAGTTGGTTGGAAAGAAATTGCTTCCTCGGGAAATGGGAAGTGATATCTGGTCTGGTGAGAAACATTTAAAATCCCTTTCATTCTTTTTTATGGCCAAGTAATATTTCAGTGTGTGTGTGTGTGTGTGTGTATGTATATATATACATATATACACCACATCTTTATCCATTCATCTTGGTCAAAAAAAAGAATGAAATATTGCCATTTGCAGCAACATAGATGGACCCAGAGAATATCATACTAAGTGAAGTAAATCAGACGGAGAAAGACAAATATCAAATGACATCACTTATATGTAGAATCTGAAAAATAATGCAAATGAACTTATTTACAAAACAGAAATGGAGTCACAGAGATAGAAAACAAACATAGGTTACCAAAGGGGGAAGAAGGGGAGAGGAATAAATTGGGAGTACGGGATTAACAGATACTACTATATATATAAAGTAGATAAACAACAAGGACCTACTGTATAGCATAGGGAACTATATTCAATATCTTATAATAAATCATAATGGAAAATATGAAAAACAGATAACTGAATTACTTTGCTGTACACCTGAAACTAACAATATTGTAAATCAACTATAATTCAATTTTTTTTTAAAATTAAATAAATAAATAAATAAATAACCCTTTCCCCTAGAGATGGTGGTAAGTATGTATTAGTTCCTGAGCAGTGGATTTCAGATACAAGGCATGTCAGCACACCACTGAGGTGGTCTATAATTCTTTACATGTCTTATGAATTGCAGAAAAGGTGGATGTAAAATAGATCAGGGAGTTGTCTACAACAGGAACATGAAGGAAGCTTGTCTGACTTTTGAGTTTTGAAAAAGATCCTTAGGTGACTGTGACACAAACTTTAGCAGGAACTTGAAAGAAGATATAAAAATGTAGAGCCAAGCCATAAATATGGCTGCCATAATCTAGGTGAGGTAAGCACAAGGTCAGGGATTTTGCTATTTAGGGGTAAAGGTATGTGTAAACTGTGTAGATCAATCACCAAAATTACTTTTATATTAATTTATAGGAATCTGTAGTAAGAGTAATTGTCATTATTTCAGATAGTTCCAGGAATGCTAGAATAAGAGATTATAACAAACAAGCAATATTCTATGAAAAAAATTACCAATAGTATGACCGCTACCTATATAAAATCTAAACAAATGAATGGGCTGATTCCATCCATACACAAATGGGAGCCCACGATTTTTAGCTTTATTTCTCCTGGCCCTCAGGGTCATCTTTGGGCACTACTGCTGTTCCTCACAGATGAGCAGATGAAAAGAGTATTTCTAAAAAATACAATATAAATAGTGGTGCTTTTCTTTTTTGATCTTTGATGGAATTGGATTTGTTTCGTGGTTCAGCAGCCTTCAGTGTCTTATTAAGAACAATTTTCTCTACCACGCTACGAATGCCATCCCCATAATACTCTTGTCAGTGGCAGCGCTGGCCCAAATATAAGAAGGCTTTCTACAGAAGGTGAAATACAACCATCAAATAAAGAAGGAATAAAATTGGTCTCAAAAACTTACACTTCTCATGCTAGCCTCAAACAAAGGGAACATTTTATTAGTTTCAAATAGAAAAATAAAACATATTCACCTTCTACGGAATATAAATCTCAGTCTAAAGCATGGATTCTACAAGTGTGGTGGTCCAGGGACCCCTGGCCTTCCCTGAAACCCTCCCAGGGGTCTGCAAGCAAATCTATTTTCATAATAATTATGTCATTTGCTTTTTTCAGTCTCATTCTCTTTCAAGTATTACAATCAAGTTGCCCAGTGGTTCTGTGACACATGATGCTGCAACAGACACAGAAACGTATATGAGAAATCAAGTGCCTTCTATTAAGCCACGTGGTTCGAGATGGCTGCTTAGGAAGCTCCTGAACTCACCTCCTTCCCCGAATACACCAAATCTACGGAACGATTTTCTCTTGAAAAAGACCTGGAAACTAGCTGAGCATCACATCAGGCAAAGGAGAAAAAAAGCCACATTGAAGCGAGTAAGAGAGGCTGAGAAACAATCTTACTATAACACACCCCCTTCCATCCTGGGGAGCAACCCATAATAGGGAGGGAACTCGCGAACCTGGAGCTTCACACACCTGAGAAGTGTTCGTACCCTATATTGGGCACCCCAACTTTTAAGACCCACACCTGAGAGACGAGCCCCCAGAATATCTGGCTTTCAAAAACACTGGGGGTCACCTCCACGAGACCCAAAGAGCTATAAGGATCTAAGAGCTCTTAAAGGGCCTGCACCTGGACCCACACACCCCAGGGTCCAGAGTAGAAGCAGCCATTTGAAAAGCACCCAGATTTCATGTGGAAAAGATTCATTTCCTAATCTTAAGCCTTCACCAGAGGGGCAGGGGCCTGCTGGGACACTCTTTGGCGAGGGAGGCTGTGGGGTGTCATTTTCATGCTCTTACTCTGAGAAAGCCAGTGGGCACCATTTTTTCCCCTAATAAAATAATTCCAGATATTTAAGAGATTTTCAGACATGTAAAACAATGCCATATTTAGCACTAATTTTTTACTATGAGGATACGTTTTTAAATAAAATTATATCTACAGGTAATGGGTTTATTATTGCTATTTTTAAAATAATATGTTCCACAGTCTTTTCAGTTTTAATTTCTAATGTGATAAATATCAATAGGTTTAATCCACATCAACACTAGCCTTTGGGGATCCTCCTTAATGTTTTAAGAGTTTAAATGGTTTTCCTGAGGCCAAAGAGTTTGAGGACAGCTAATCTAAAGACTTGATTATCTGTTCTTTATCTCAAAACTTTGACCTTTGTTATTTTTGTAACAGTTCAAAAATTTTGACCTTCTTTTAAATAAAACAAATATGTAATTCTATTATTTTCAGAATGTGCCTTCAAAGATCTGATCCAAAGTGAAGGCACATATGGTAGTTAAGTTCAACACTTTTGGCAATTTGCAATGATGGGTGAAATACTGAGAAATGAAGAGCAGCATTTCTGTCAGAGAAGAAGTGTTACATATGTTTATGCATTACCCTTAACCATTTCTTACAGCATATCACAATTTAATATATACTGAATATTTTTTAAATCTTAATTTTTTAATCAATAATTTTAATCTTAATACTTTAAACAATATGTAATCTAAAAATAATCTGAACTCATAAGTATTTTTCCTGCATGTGTTTCTCACTTGAGGGTTATGAAGGAGCCACCAAATGGCAAATACAAAGCAACTTATCAAAATTATTTCATAGGATGGTCAAACAAAACTCCCTACCTGCTGTTAAAGAACTGTGATATACTTCTCTTTCTTTTAAAAAGAATTCTTTGAGAGAGTCAGAAGGAGGCTAATTTTTACCACCAAGCACTGACAAGACATCTAAATCTTGTGCTGAAATTGCTGGTTCAGGCTTGGACTACTGAGAAATATCTGCCAATCAAGCTAAATTGTGTGGTGGATTGTCAATCCTTGTCCACAAGCAATTAGAAGAAAATGACCTACAGCACTTCCATTTGTACAGAGAGAATTTAAAGGCCTGTCTCGAAAGGTGAAAGGCTATTGCATTAAGCCACTGCTGACAGAGAAAGAAGACCCTCTTGATGGGACTTCAGCCCATAAATAACACAGTCCTGGCAATAAACAGTAGTAATTGTGCCTTACAACTAAAAAGGAATTAGGGCAGACATACTAAATATAAAGCAACAGGCCTACATTACAATAACTTGCTTTACACTGTTTTTGTGTTTTCTCTCTTAAAATAACATTTTGGTAGGCCTCCCAGATTATGTAAACTTTTTGTCTTGTCTATGACTTCGGGTACTTTAGTGTTATGGTAAAATAAAGCTAACTAATTCTTTGATAAGCGAAAATTTGTCTCTCTTGTATATTCTTTTTTTTTAATGTTTTTCTATTGTGGTAAAAGTCACATAATATAAAACATACTATTTTAACCATATTTAACTGTACGTATTTATTTTAGCCATATTTAACTTAGTTCGGTGGCACTAAGTAAATTCACATTGTTGTGCAACTCTTACCATCATCCATCTCCCGAATTTTCCACCTTCCTAAACTGAAATTCTGTCCCCATTAAACACTAACTCCCCATTTCCCCCCACGCCCCCTCAACCCCCAGCCCCTGGCATCTACCAATGTACTTTCTGACTCTATGAATTTGACTATTCTAGGTAGCTCACATAAGTGGAATCAAACAGTATTTGTCTGCACTTAATGTATACTGGAATGCATTTTTAAGGTTTAAGGTTAACTTAATATATGTCCTACAAACAGATTGTACCTTCTTTTTTTCCCCCCAGGGTTATACAGCAGGTTCTCATTAGTTACCTATTTTATATATAGTAGTGTATATATGTCAATCCCAATCTCCCAATTTATCCCACCACCCCCCTTTCTGTCTCTATTTCTGCTTTGCAAAGAGGTTCATCTGCACTATTTTTCTAGATTGCACATATATGCATTAATATACGATATTTGTTTTTCTCTTTCTAACTTACTTCACTCTATGACAGTCTCTAGGTCTATCCACATGTCTGCAAATGGAACAATTTCATTACTTTTAATGGCTGGGTAATATTCCATTGTATATATGTACCACATCTTCTTTATCCATTCCTCTGTTAATGGACATTTAGGTTGCTTCCATGTCCTGGCTATTGTAAATAGTGCTGCAATGAACATAGTGGTGCATGTACCTTTTTGAATTATGGTTTTCTCCAGGTATATGCCCAGGAATGGGATTGCTGGGTCATATGGTAATTCTATTTTTAGTTTTTTAAGGAACCTCCATACTGTTCTCCACAGTGGCTGTATCAATTTACATTCCCACCAACAGTGCAAAAGGGTTCCTTTTCTCCACACCCTGTCCAGCATTTATTGTTTGTAGATTTTTTGATGACAGCCATTCTGACTGGTGTGAGGTGATACCTCATTGTAGTTTTGATTTGAATTTCTCTACTAATTAATGATGTTGAGCATCTTTTCATGTGCCTCTTGGCCATCTGTATGTCTTCTTTGAAGAAATGTCTATTTAGGTCTTCCGTCCATTTTTTGATTGGGTTGTTTGTTTTTTTAATATTGAGCTGCATGAGCTGTTTGTATATTTTGGAGATTAATCCCTTATCAGTTGCTTTGTTTGAAAATATTTTCACCCATTCTGAGTGTTATCTTTTCATCTTGTTTATGGTTTCCTTTGTCGAGCAAAAGCTTTTAAGTTTAATTAGGTCCCATTTGTTTATGTTTTTATTTTCATTTCCCTAGGAAGTGGGTCAAAAGTGATAAGCAAGGATGTCCACTCTTGCCACTATTATTCAACATAGTTTTGGAAGAAGTCCTACCTATGGCATCAGAGAAGACAGAGAAATAAAAGGAATCCAAATTGGAAAAGAAGTAAAACTGTCACTATTTGCAGATGACATGCTACCATACATAGAAAATCCTAAACATGTCACCAGAAAACTACTGGTGCTAATCAATGAATTTGGTAAAGTTGCAGGATGCAAAATTAATACAGAGAAATCTCTTGCATTCCTATACACTAGCAAAGAAAGATCAGAAAGAGAAATTAAGGCAACAATCCCATTTATCATTGCAACAAAAAGAATAAAATACCTAGGAATAAACCTACCTAAGGAGGCAAAAGACCTGTCCTCAGAAAACTATAAGATACTGATGAAAGAAATCAAAGATGACACAAACAGATGGAGAGATATACCATGTTCTTGTATTGGAAGAATCAACATTGTGAAAATGTCTATACTACCCAAAGCAATCTGCAGATTCAATGCAATCCCTATCAAATTACCAATGGCATTTTTTACAGAACTAGAACAAAAAATCTTAAAATTTGTATGGAGACACAAAAGACCCCGAATAGCCAAAGCGGTCTTGAGGGGAAAAAACGGAGCTGGAGGAATCAGACTCCCTGACTTTAGACTATACTACAAAGCTACAGTAATCAAGACAGGATGGTACTGGCACAAAAACAGAAATATAGATCAATGGAACAGGATAGAAAGCCCAGAGGTAAACCCACGCACCTATGGTCAACTAATCTATGACAAAGGAGGCAAGGATATACAATGGAGAAAAGACAGCCTCTTCAATAAGTGGTGCTGGGAAAACTGGACAGCTACATGTAAAAGAATGAAATTAGAACAGTCTCTAACACCATACACAAAAATAAACTCAAAATGGATTAAAGACCTAAATGTAAGACCAGGCACTATAAAACTCTTAGAGGAAAACATAGGAAGAACACTCTTTGACATAAACCACAGCAAGATCTTTTTTCATCCACCTCTTAGAGAAATGGTAATAGAAACAAAAATAAACAAATGGGACCTAATGAAACTTAAAAGCTTTTGCAAAGCAAAGGTAACTACAAACAAGACGAAAAGACAACCGTCAGAATGGGAGAAAATATTTGCAAATGAATCAACGGACAAAGGATTAATCTCCAAAATATATAAACAGCTCATGCAGCTCAATATGAAAGAAACAAACAACCCAATCCGAAAGTGGGCAGAAGACCTAAATATACATTTCTCCAAAGAAGATATACAGATTGCCAACAAACACATGAAAGAATGCTCAAAATCATTAATCATCAGAGAAACGCAAATCAAAACTACAATGAGATATCATCTCACACCGGTCTGAATGGCCATCATCAAAAAGTCTAGAAACAATAAATGCTGGAGAGGGTGTGGAGAAAAGGGAACACTCTTGCACTGTTGGTGGGAATGTAAATTGATACAGCCACTATGGAGAACAGTATGGAGGTTCCTTAAAAAACTAAAAATAGAATTACCATATGACCCAGCAATCCCACTACTGGGCATATACCCAGAGCAAACCATAATTCAAAAAGACACATGCACCCCAATGTTCACTACAGCACTATTTACAATAACCAGGTCATGGAGGCAACCTAAATGTCCATCGACAAATGAATGGATAAAGAAGATGCGGCACATATATATGATCGAATATTACTCAGCCATAAAAAGAAATGAAATTGAGTCATTTGTAGTGAGGTGGATGGACCTAGAGTCTGTCATACAGAGTGAAGTAAGTCAGAAAGAGAAAAACAAATACTGTATATTAACGCATATATGTGGAACCTAGAAAAATGGTACAGATGAACCGGTTTGCAGGGCAGAAATAGAGACACCGCTGTAGAGAACAAACGTATGGACACCAAGGGGGGAAAGTGGTGGGTGGGATGCTGGTGGTGTGATGAATTGGGAGATTGGGATTGACATATATACACTAATATGTATAAAATAGATAACTAATAAGAATCTGCTTATAAAAAAATAAAATTCAAAAAAGTGTATAAAGCATACACAAGTATTTTGTGAGAACGTGAATTCATTTTGCTAAGCATTTTACTTCTCAAGCATTGGCAGTCAAGACATAAAGAGGTTTATGGGTACAGATGATCATTTTTAAGTGCAGTTAATCTCCTGGT
The DNA here is from genome assembly GCF_009873245.2 of Balaenoptera musculus. NCBI lineage: Eukaryota > Metazoa > Chordata > Mammalia > Artiodactyla > Balaenopteridae > Balaenoptera > Balaenoptera musculus. The sequence goes on from NC_045806.1 coordinate 22,492,714, forward strand.
GCAGGGAAAATTCCATTTCAGCTTTGGACTATAACAGTGGTCATACAGGGGCATGAAATGAGTTTTCCTCAAAAGACAATAAATCTTACTTCTCTTTGTGCAGGGTGTGTGTGTGTGTGTGTGTGTGTGTGTGTGTGTGTGTGTGTGTGTGTGTGTGTGTGTGTGTGTGTGTGTGTGTGTAGAAATCTTAATTCATACATTCATTTTTACATGCCCATCTTACTTCTTCCAGTTCTCCCCTGAGTCTGTGCTCATGACCACACATATTTCCATGTTATTCCTGATTTAAATCAAAATAATGTTTAGAATATATTTATTAATAACCCAAAATACCTCTCCCTTCCCTCTGCCCCTGCCTCCCTCGTTCCATCCCTCCCCCACTCTTATCCCTCCCTTTCTATCTATAACACTTCATACATAATTCTCACTATATATAACTATATATATGCCATGAGGGAGCCATTATACTGTGAGACACCAGTTAGATTTTTACTTCATGTTTTCATAATTTTTCCACTGCCAACAAATGTTGTATCACAAGCCTTGTTTTATTTTGGTTTTTTGTTTTTTTGAAATTTGTCTGCATCTACATTTTCTGCCTTAGATTTTAGTTTGTGGTGTGGCCTGTGTTCATTCAACATGCTCAGTGCCCAGCACTGTACCATGGACACTTGGCTGCTTATTAAGACATGTTGTTATAGAACACTAACTAGTGACCTAAGAAGAGGATTAAAATATATCTATCATTTGGCCTTAAAACCCATCTCTGAGGCCTTCCGGCATTATAGCCTTTAGCAAATAAACACAAAATCTCAGTTTTCTAATCTATAGCTTTTCTACCTTAGAGGCATTTTTCTGGAATTAATAACGTGGGAATCACTTTTAGATCCACAGATGAAAAGCCCTCTCCTAAATGCTATGGATTGGTTAATTATACCATAGGGGACATTTGGGTTTATATTGTAAAGCATGCATATTTATAGCTCTTTTATTTTAATGCAGGTTATTTTAGCTGAGGAAGCTATTTTTACTACTGAGGATGCCTGGTATTTTCTTGTTAATAACTTTGAAAGATATAAATAGTATACTGTAGCAGTTAAACCCAAAGGTCAAACGTGCTTGATGCATGAAAGGGGTGCATATATTATCAAACCTTTTTAATCACAAAGTATACATCATTGGTGTTTGCACCGTATTTAACCCACGGATGGAGAGATTCATTTTAGTATAGAACCCACTACGGGCCTAATTTATCTATAACATCTTGATATGTAGCCTTGCATGGTCATTAAGAAGTGGTGTTGAATAAATAGTGTTTTTTTCCTGTTTTCTTCAACCCCATTTTATAGTCTTTGTGAAAAAGATGGTTTCAACCATCTGTTTTTCCATCTGATCCACATGTAATAATATACCCATTACATGGAAGCTGATAATGCATATAAAAATAAAGTACAGTTCTATTCCTATAGGACCTCAGTCTACCGGAGCAGTCAGAAGATAAACAGATTACTTCAATACAACTAGTTCTATAATAGTGGCTTGAACACAAAACTGTAAGTTCTCACAGAAGAGAGAAACTTCCTTCTTTTGGTGTCTAGGAGAATTTCAAAGAGGAAATGATATGTGACCTTTAGAGTGTGGACCATGAACATGAAAATGGAGTCACGTATGTCAAAAGGATCAAAAATGGAAGCCGCCACCCCCACCCCCAATGCAACAAACTTTTGTCCCAGCCATCCTGAGACCACCTGGAACTTGCTGTTTTTATTCCCTAGAGACCACAGCATAGCAACCAAGCTGCTGCTGGCAAATGCCTGAATGCTCGCAGGCACTTACTGTAGTTCTGCAAAGATAACCTACTCTGGAATGTCTTTGTCTGTTGCCTTTAGAAACCCCCATCACTTTCTGTTTCCCTCAGAGCATATTTGCGTTGCTCCTCAAATCAGTGCCTCCTGAATTAAAATTCCCAAGACTCCACATAAACTCTGGTTCTTATTTGCAGTCTTCTGCATATCTTGGTCGACAAAATACAATTTATCTAGTTATTTAAGGAAAAGAGGAATCACATAGTAGAATTTCAAAAAAATCTACCCAGGACTGTGTTTAAACAGAGAGGAAGGTCATCCAGTTAGTTGGATCTGAGGGCTATCATCCTATTTTACCATCCCACACACATTCCCCTCTTTACACCTGACATGTGACTCTAGGGATTCACACACGTGTACTATACTGCGGCAGTAATGGCAATTGCACACCATGGGTGTTTTCTCTCCCTCCTCCTACTTGCCAGCAAAGCCTGCCATCCATGATGGAGGCTGAAATGCTGTATCTTCATGGTCCCAACCACCCTTACTGCTAAGTGTGTCTATTTAACTAAATTCTGCCCAAAGGCAAGTCTGTGAGAGAGGAGAGAAGGGTCTCTGAGAAGGATTAAGAGTCAGAGTCAGGACTGATAACAAAACAAAAACCCTTATCTACTTAACACTGTGCGGATGTGACACCTATATGGCCTGAGTATCACCAGGCAGTAACAATCCTGAGAATGAAAAGCCAGTACTCTAGTGTGGAGGAAAATCATTTTGGCAAGAGTCTACTTAATGACATTGCTAAGCATCTCAACTTATCCTGGAGATCATTCTCTCCAGACTTTTTGGTAAGATAAGTACTGTACTTGATGTCAAAATTCCGCTAATGGATACAATATTTATATATCTCTATGGCCATTTACTAGATGATTTTATGTTAATAAATGGTTTGATATATTTTAGAGTGTATACTTCAACATACAGTATCTAGAAATGTTAACTAACAGCTAGTATTTTAAAAGAATATTTTCTTAGATGTATTTATAGATTCTAAAGAAGTAACACATGGTTATTGTTCTTAGTAAATTTGATCGGCTCATGTACTAATTGTGGCAACCAGAAAGGATGTGATTGCAAAAGACAACTCACAGGACTGAAATGGCATGGCTTATGAACCTACAGTTTATTCTGAGCAAAGGATATGATATAGAAACAGCATCAAAGCCAGGCTATGTACCACAGCCAAAGACTGCCTCACAGTAGGATCTGAAGAGGTCAGGTTCAAGCACCAATTATCCTCCCTCTGTAATGGCTATACTAAGACAGCATTTCCCTCAGGAACCACTGAGATGTATACAGGACACCCTGAAATCAGGGAGCCCAAAGGGAGTCTCAGCTTGGGTTTCTTATACAATTCTGTTCACTTAGGCATATTCTTGCTATGTAACCAGCTTGTGTCAGAGCCCTCTGGGAGGGCTTGGCAGGGGGGGGGGGGGGAAGAATTCCCCTAAACCAGGTGTAAACCATCAATCTCTGTAATCAGTAAATAATGCTGAACAGTTGGTATAAAATGCCCCAAATTACCTCTTGAACCCATGGTTACAAAACAACACTATTAATCAGTATGTTTCATGTTTTGACCATTGGTCAGGGTTGGGCAGGTACAGGTCTTACTTTAGCAAGACAACACAGGCCAATTTCAGGCCTACTAGAATTAACACTTACAGCATAGATGTGACAAACTCCATAATTCATACTTCTACTTTAAACAAATTATTTGTGCAACAGTGTATGTATCTGTAAGCAACAGATTATCTTAAGATAAAAGTCATCTGAAAATTATCTGAAAACCAAAGGTAATAATTTCTTGAAAAGAAAACATTTTAGATATGAAGAACTAAACAAATATGAGATGCTATTTTTTTACTGCTACTGCTTGATACACTAGAGCTGTTCTCAAACATTCTGGTCTCAGGACCTCTTTACGCTCTTAAATATTATTGAAGACCCTCAAAGAGTGTTTTTGTTTGTTGGGGAGGGGGTATATTTATTAATATTTACCCAATTAGAAATTAAAACAAATTAAAGATACTTTTTAAAGAATTATATTTGACAAAATGTAAAACATTTACTCAGAAGAGTGGTACTGTTTTACATTTTTGCAAATCTTTTAAATGTCTAGCCTAATAGATGACAGGTGCGTTCTCATACATTCTACTTTAAATCTGTTGTGATGTTACTTTGGTAGAAGTACACACATGAACAAAATATGGCCTCTAATAAAGAAGTATTTGGAAAAGGGGGGGCTATTTTAATAGCCTTTTAAGATAATTTTGGATATTCTTTACAAGTGATAGTTTCATAAAAGTTACAATGCAGAATCAAACTATCAATGGACTTTTTGTACTCTGTTACATTAAAATCCATTGATATATCTTACACTTTTAATGTAAAGTATCTTTTATGCGCCTGCAATTTTGTAACATCAAACATTGATCCCTGGAGAATTTTGGTTCACTGACATTTCATTATGCAATATAAAAATCATCTTAATATCACCAGTATTGTCATCAGAAAAGTCTTTAAGTACTGAGAAGGTGTCAAGCTTATGGAAGCATTTACAAGTTTTCCAAAATTCTAATTTTTGCATGAAATTTCAAAATTTTTCTTTGGCAACAAATAGTCAATCATTTTCCTTTAAGTGGCAGCCTCACTTTTAATTATTTTCAGACATTATCTTCCAACTGCCCAAGTCTGAATAACCAGTTCTTGTCTGTCAGGAGTTCTTTCAAAATAAAATAAAAATAATGTTCCATGAAAAACAAAACATCTACTTCAGCTCAAAACAAAACAACCGCGCAAATCCCTTGAGACAATATTTACTTTAGCATACAGCAGAAATGCTTTATCCGTACTTCCCAGGTCAACAGACAAAATGCTAAAAGATGTGCAATTGAGATTTTGGAAACTTAGTATTTTTTCCCCGCTTTTCCCAGAATATTTTTAAGTGAAACCAGCATTTTTTTTTTAAATAGTGTGCATATATTTTGGTGCCACTGTCTTAAGATGTTCTAAGGTGCCAGCTCTTCTATCCTGTTGCTTTTGTAACGTTGGCGCAAATATTAACACAGTGAAAAAGAGAAATAACTTTTCCGTATAATTATTGATTTCCTTATGCTCACAGACCACCTGAAAATGGTCTCATTGATGCCGAGGCTTCGGTGGAACATATTTTGAGGGCCAAAGGAGAAGCCTAAACACAGACTGAATACATGGATTCAAGTTCTAGGTCTGCAATTTTCTAGCTATATTGTTGGGAGAAAGAATGAGCCATTCGTGGGATCTTTTTTTTTCCCAAAGTTAACAGCTTATATGTGTAAGGACAAAATGACGTAATGTAAAGGAATGTTTTATGTAAAGTAATAAATGCTATGAAAATATATTTTAGTTACCACCACCGCTGGTGAACACATAAAACAGTTAATAGCATCCCTTTAACATTTAGGTATGCCAGTGCTGTGTACTGGCAATACAATGTTACATGATGTCTTTATGTAAAAAGACTTTTAAGCAATTAAAGTTGAAAGGATCACGAAAATCCATTTACCTCAACTCTGTTGATGTATTAGTAGCTGTAACATTTTAAATATCAGGAAGATACAGACGGCCCATTACCAGAAATAAAACATTACTCTCAGAATATCACTGTACACGTAGAACGGGTAACACCACAGCAGATCATAAGAGCCTACCTTGGAGAGGAATCATGGAGTCCCTCCAATCTGGTTTTCCTTTCTCCTTCAGTCTTATGGTGCTCCGGCCAGTTTGCTCATCTACCTCTCACTAAGATCCCTGCGTTTTAGCTCACTTCCTTTGGTTTTCTGCTTGGTTGAGAAGCATTCCCGTCTTCCGGGTCTTTTCTCAAAGGACCCACAACTGCTAGACCAAGGCTTCGCAAAGCCTTAAGTGCATGAGAATCACTTGAAGAGATTTTTAAATCAATTACTCCTGAGAGCCCCACCCTTCGAGACTCTGACTCGGTAGGTGGGGCTCAGGTGTTTGTAAAACATCCCACGTGATACTCATGTTACTAATCTCAGGACCCCACTTTAAGTAGACAAACTTTTACTAATACTAACCACCTTAAAAATAAACTTCGGGTATGTTATTGTAGGGGAGAAAAATTTGCCACCGCAAAATGCATCTCTTTAGCATGCGGATTATTTTGAGCTGAAAACAATCAAGGTCCAAAAGACTCCCCGAAAATCTTTGACCTTCCCCCTAATTGCCTAAAAGAATGCAGAGAGAGGATCTGTTCTAGGAAGGGAGCCATCACAATAGATAACTATAGCATAGTATAAAGTAGGTGTGATAGCAAAGAGTTAAAATTTCTCTCAGTGTCCCACTGTCTCTGCAAGGCCCAGCAAACATTTGTTTGCCAAACATTTATTTTCTATCTCCATGTCAATTGCCTTCCTCCCCTTTGAAATGCCAAACCACTACCCCCAACATCCTCTTTTGTTTTTAGCTAAAGATGATACATCAGGTGACGGCTTCCACCATTTTGGTGAGTTACTCAGTTCTTCCGGGTCTCTCCCATGTAAACGTGCTATTAAACTTTTGTTTGATTTTCTCCTGTTAATCTCTCTCATGTCAATTTAATTCTTAGAGCAGCCAGAGGAACCTAGAAGGGTAGAGGAAAATTTCTTCCTCCCTGACACGATCATGCCATCAGAGTCATGGTCTCTTTTTTTTTTTTTTCTGTCTTACCAAGATAACCAGGCAGGTAGGGCAGGGAAGCAGGGAAAATCGGCATTCTGGATATTTAAAAAAACAAAACAAAAAAACCCCACAAACAAGCAAAAGAAAAGTAAATGCAAGAAAGTAAACAGTTGCTTAATGACTGCATTGAATTGGCAGTTTAAATTTAGCTTAAATTTAGTTTAAATTTAAATTTAAGTGAATTAAGGTATGCATGTTAAAATAAACAGCTGATGGTATTTAATTTTCCCTTTCTCTTATTTTAAAGCCTCGGAGATTCACCCAACTCATTGTAGATGAAGGCAGTTTCTGTTGACTTTTTTTTTTCCTCATGGAATTTTTGTTCCTTATTTGTCTTATAGGTTGCATACTTTAGGACTTGAATTTTCCTTTGGAAATTATCTTTTCGACTTCATGTGAAGTAATTAATTCTTCTTTAATAATAAACCATTTGCAGAAACGTGTTAGCCTAGAAGAAAACTAAAGTTTCTATATCTGTTAAAGGGCAGAAATCAAAGATCCCTAAAAAACGTCTGTCAGGGAGAAGTTGAGTGTATCAATTCTTCTAACAGCCATTTATTTTGGAATGAAGTCTTAGGGGAATTAGCTATGAATGTTCACAATAGTCTGTTAAGTCATATTGGAGGGAAAAACCCAAATGGCTATTTGCTGATTATTTTTGAAAATTTAAAGCCCAAACTGGTAATTGAAAGTAACTTTCCAGTAGAAAAACTATTCCAAATACCTAGCCCATCTTGCAGGGAACTTTTAGAGAATACAGCACAATTGCTAAACACATCCATGAATGAGATACATACATGCAAGGGGGATGGTGGTGGGATAGAGGGGTAGAGAAAGTTTACTCTGTAAATATGTTTTAATGATGAGGTGGATGCTTGAAACTGCTTCAAAGTCAGTAATATTTTGAACATTAGGACGTAGTTCTACACTTCAATTGTGCAAATATTAAAGACCATGTTTAAAGGTAATGGACCAGATCAACCATTCTCTTTTCATATTTGAGAAAATTTCCCTGAATTACTCCCTTTAGGGCTTTAGTAGCCAAAATTATTTCATCTAGTTCAATCATTATAGCATTTAGAAGGTGTCTAGATCTCATTTTATCATGGCATTGTATATGAATGAATGTGTGTATATATATATATATATATATATATATACACACTTCCAGAATAAAGAACTATTAAGAAACAAATTGGCTTTATTAGGTGATTCATGAATCAGGCAGCATCCTATCTAGCAACTAAAAGGCACTTTGAGGGGTTGTACAAAATGGAAGGTTTTTATAGGAAGAAAAGTGGGGCAAGGGAGCTATTAGTAAGAGAAAAAAAAATTATCTTTAGGCCAGGACATCGTTGGGGGCAGGGGGAGGGGTGGGGGTGGAGGGAATGGTGAGGGTTTTATCATGTAGATTGCCTCTTCTTCCACTGGGGGAATAGAGAGGGTCTATGTGACAGATCAACTTATTGAAGCTGATCAGAAAATTCTTAGACTGGTTGATTAAGATTACCTATCTACAGAAAGTCAAAACTGCAATTAAGTCTTGATTTACTATTGAAACCCAGCAGGACCCTGTCGGGGCTTCCTGAGTACAAAGCCTTTCCCTGTCTCCGTTTTCTTATTTACAGGATAAAGGCTTCAGCCTCCTAGACCTCCCCTGAGTACCAAAGAGGAGATTCAAACAGTTGCTAATCAAGGAAGGGAGGGAATGCAGAAACAAAGAAGCAGTGAGAAACAATAGTGCAGCCTTTAAAGCAGGATCCTAGTTCCTCAAGGAATATATACATATCAATATTTTTGAGTCCTTCTGCAGGAACCAAGGCCCCCACCCAGGTGGAGGATGGTAACTCCAGGCTGAGCACAAGATTCCTGCAGCACCGCCCTGCTACCTCACCACCAACCAGTCAGAAGAAAGCCACACACCTTGCAGCCCTCACCCCAAATTTTGCCTATGAAAACTTCTCCCCCAAAACCACTGGGGAGTTTGGGGGTTTTGAGCATGAGCCACCCATTTCTCCTTGCTTGGCCCTGAAATAAAACTTTCTCTACGACATTTCGGTTTGTTTGGCTTCACTGTGCGTCAGGCACAAGAACTTGTGTTCGCTAACACTGTCATGGTGGGTAAATGACTCTACTTGGGGCCTGTTATTTCTTTTTTAACAGACCTTTAAATGCCTAAATGCTGTACCTTTGTTACTTCTTCTCCCTGAATGGGAGATCAGCAAATGCATACACAACATTGTAAATCAACTATAATCCAATTTTTTAAAAAAAAAGCAAATGCTTTTCAGAAAGGAGACACATGAGCTTAATCTTGGATTAATTGGCATAACTCAGATGAGGGAGGGAGGATATCCTGAAGCACAGAGATCATGGAGAATATGTTACAATCTTCAGCTCATTCTTAACACAGTATAGGGATCCATGGGGATCTTATTAAAATCTATGTTAAATCATGTCATTTCTCAAACATGCTGATAGCTTCCCATATTACTAAAGACAAAGTACTTACAATTCCTTTAAGGCACTATATGATCTAGCCCCCTTTTATTTCACTTTCCCTTTGTTCCCTTTGCTTGAGCCACTGGGCCTTATTACTCCTCAAACAGGCCATTGAAACTACCTGCTCAGTACTGTGAAAAAACAAAATTCAGCTGAGTAAATTTTAAAGCTCTAATTGACTTTACTGAATGGTTCGTGAATTGGGCAGCATTCCATCTGAGGAGTAGAGGGGAGCTCCAAAGCGCTACAGAAAGGGAAAGGTTTTTAAAGACAAGGAAGTCATAAATGAAAAAAAAATCACTTCAGGCTCAGATCATTCAACCAACCTATGGGGTACAGAAGGAGGTCTATGGGACAGATGACCTCATCTTCCTCTGGGGGATGGAGAAGGCCCTTGTGATAAGTTACCTCATTGGTGCTGATCAGAAAATTCCTGACTGACTGGTTAAGACTACATTTCTGGGGGACGTTGACCTTCAGTTAGGTTAGTAGTGTGGCCTAGCATAAGTGACTCCATTTTGGGCCTGTGATTGGTTTTTTAATTTTGTTTTGCTTTCAAACAGTACCTCTGCTTTTGCTGGTGGGCGTAGGAAAAATAATTTTTCCTCTATCTTTCTAGGTTCTTGGCTGAGACACCCGTGTAGTAAAAGACAGATTAACAGAAGAAAAACAAACAGAAGTTTCATAGCATGTATACCTCCAGTATACATGGGATATGCCAGGAAAACTATAAACTAGTTACAAAAGGTCACAAATTATATGATTCCCTTTATAGGAAATGCCCAGAATAGGCAAACCCATAAGAACAGAAAGTAGATTAGTGTTTGTCAAGGACCTGGGGGGTGGGGGGGGTAGGGGGGTTGGAGGGTGGAGGGAATGGACAGTGATGATGAAAATGTTTAGGAATTAGCAGTGATGATTGCACAGTTTGTGAACATACTAAAACCCACTGAACTGTACACTTTAAAATGGTGAATATTTTGTATGGTATGTGAATTTTATCTTAATTTTTTAAAAAGATTCAAAACCACAATTCAGAGTGTGAACAGCTAACCACTATTCTATACTGCCAACTGTGTAATTATGTAGTATTTCTAAACTCTATTGAATTGCTTACTACTTTCAATTGTTTTTCTAGGTTAGTGATTCCCTGTCTAGGTTTTGCAATACCTGGGATATCTCTAATGACCAATGGGTGTCAGAATTATCAGCTCCCAATATTTTTCAATTAAGAATTATAAGACTGTTAAAAAATATTTGAGTCCTATATTGAAAAATACCTTTAGGAAGTACAGGAGGAAGCGGTATGACAAAAAGAATTAAAAAAATAAAACAGCAGGACCTTCAAGATGGCAGAGGAGTAAGACGTGGAGATCACCTTCCTCCACACAAATACAGCAGAAATACATCTACATGTGGAACACCTCCTACAGAACACCTACTTAACTCTGGCAGAAGACCTCAGACGTCCCAAAAGGCAAGAAACTCCCCACGTGCCTGGGTAGGACAAAGAAAAAAGAAAAAACAGAGACAAAAGAACAGGGATGGGACCTGCACCTCTGGAAGGGAGCTGTGAAGGAGGAAAAGTTTCCACACACTAGGAAGCACCTTCACTGGTGGAGATGGGGGATTGGCAGGGGGGAAGCTTCGGAGCCACGGAGGAGAGCGCAACAACAGGGGTGCAGAGGGCAAAGCGGAGAGATTCCCACACAGAGGATCAGTGCCAACCAGCACTCACCAGCCTGAGAGGCTTGTCTGCAAAACCTCCGGGGCAGGTAGGGGCTGGGAGCTGAGGCTCAGGCTTCGGAGGTCAGATCCCAGGGAGAGGACTGGGGTTGGCTGCTGAACACAGTCTGAAGGGGTTAGTGCGCCACAGTAGCCGGGAGGGAGTCCAGGAAAACGCCTGGACCTGCCTAAGAGGCAAGAGACCATTGTTTCAGGGTGCGCAAGGAGAGGGGATTCAGAGCACGGACTAAACGAGCTCCAGAGACAGGCACGAGCTGCAGCCATCAGCACGGACACAAGCGATGGGCATGAAATGCTAACACTACTGCTACAGACACCAAGAATCCTGTGTGCAAGCACAGGTCACTCTCCACACCTCCCCTCCCGGGAGCCTGTGCAGCCCGCCACTGCCATGGTCCTGTGATCCAGGGACAACTTCCCCAGGAGAACACACGGTGCGCCTCAGGCTGTTGCAACGTCATATTGGCCTCTGCTGCCGCAGGCTCACCCCACATTCCGTTACCCTCCCTCCCCCTGGCCTGAGTGAGCCAGAGCCCCCAAAGCAGCTGCTCCTTTAACCCCATCCTGTCTGGGTGAAGAACAGACGCCAGAGGGCGACCTACATGCAGAGGCGGGGCCAAATCCAAAGCTGAACCCCAGGAGCTGTGCGAAAAAAGAAGAGAAAGGGAAATCTCTCCCAGCAGCCTCAGGAGCAGCGGACTAAATCTCCACAATCAACTTGATGTACCCTGCATCTGTGGAATACCTGAATAGACAATGAATCATCCCAAAACTGAGGCGGTGGGCTTTGGGAGCAACTATAGACTTGGGGTTTGCTTTCTGCATCTAATTTGTTCCTAGTTTTATGTTTATCTTAGTTTAATATTTGAGTTTTTATCATTGGTAGATTTGTCTATTGGTTTGGTTGCTCTCTTTTTTTAATTACTTTTTGTTTTATTTTAATAATTTAAAAAATTTTTTATTTTAATAACTTTATTTTGTTTCTTTCTTCCTTTTTTTTTTTCTTTTCTCCCTTTTCTTCTGAGCCATGTGGCTAACAGGTTCTTGGTGCTCCAGCCGGGTGTCAGGCCTGAGCCTCTGAGGTGGAAGAGCTAACTTCAGGACATTGGTCCACCAGAGACCTCCAGCCCCTCATAATATAATCAGCGAGAGCTCTCCCAGAGATCTCCATCTCAACACGAAGACCCAGCTCCACTCAATGACCAGCAAGATCCAATGCTAGACACGGCATGCTAAACAACTAGCAAGACAGGAACACAACCCCACCCATTATCAGAGAGGCTGCCTAAAATCATAATAAATTCACAGACACGCCAAAACACACCACCAGATGTGGTCCTGCCCACCAGAAAGACAAGATCCAGCCTCATCCACCAGAACACAGGCACCAGTCCCCTCCACCAGGAAGCCGACACAACCCACTGAACCAACCTTACCCACTGGGGGCAGACACCAAAAACAACGGGAACTACCAACATGCAGCCTGTGAAAAGGAGACCGCAAACACAGTAAGCTGAACAAAATGCGAAGACAGAGGAATACACAGCAGATGAAGGAGCAAGGTAAAAACCTACCAGACCAAACAAATGAAGAGGAAATAGGCAGTCTACCTGAAAAAGAATTCAGAGTAATGAGAGTAAAGATGATCCAAAATCTTGGAACTAGAATGGAGAAAATACAAGAAACGTTTAACAAGGACCTAGAAGAACTAAAGAGCAAACAAACAGTGATGAACAACACAATAAATGAAATTTAAAATTCTCTAGAAGGAATCAGTAGCAGAATAACTGAGGCAGAAGAATGGACAAGTGACCTGGAAGATAAAATAGTGGAAATAACTACCAGAGAGCAGAATAAAGAAAAAAGAATGAAAAGAATTGACGACAGTCTCACAGACCTCTGGGAAAGCTGGAGTAGCAATTCTCATATCAGACAAAGTAGACTTTAAACTAGACTATTACAAGAGACAAAGAAGGACAGTACATAATGATCAAGGGATCAATCCAAGAAGAAGATATCACAATTGTAAATATTTATGCACCCAACATAGGAGCGCCTCAATACATAAGGCAAATGCTAACAGCCATAAAAGGGGAAATCGACAGTAACACAATCATAGTAGGGGATTTTAACACCCCTCTTTCACCAATGGACAGATCATCCAAAATGAAATAAATAAGGAAACACAAGCTTTAAAAGATACATTAAACAAGGTGGACTTAATTGATATTTACAGGACATTCCATCCCAAAACAACAGAATACACTTTCTTCTCAAGTGCTCATGGAACATTCTCCAGGATAGACCATATCGTGGGTCACAAATCAAGCCTTGGTAAATTTAAGGAAATTGAAATTGTATCAAGTATCTTTTCCAACCACAACGCTATGAGACTAGATATCAATTACAGGAAAAAAACTGTAAAAAATACAAACAAATGCAAGCTAAACAATACACTACTAAATAACCAAGAGATCACTGAAGAAATCAAAGAGGAAATCAAAAAATACCTAGAAACAAATGACAATGAAAACATGACAACCCAAAACCTATGGGATGCAGCAAAAGCAGTTCTAAGAGGGAAGTTTATAGCAATACAAGCCTACCTCAAGAAACAAGAAACATCTCAAATAGACAACCAAACCTTACTCCTAAAGCAATTAGAGAAAGAAGACCAAAAAACCCCCAAAGTTAGCAGAAGGAAAGAAATCATAAAGATCAGATCAGAAATAAATGGAAAAGAAATGGAGGAAACGACAACAAAGATCAATAAAACTAAAAGCTGGATCTTTGAGAAGATAAACAAAATTGATAAACCATTAGCCAGACTCATCAAGAAAAACAGGAAAAAGACTCAAATCAATAGAATTAGAAATGAGAAAGGAGAAGTCACAACTGACACTGCAGAAATACAAAGGATCGTGAGAGATTACTACAAGCAACTATAGGCCAATAAAATGGACAACCCAGAAGAAATGGACAAATTCTAAGAAAAGCACAAGCTTCTGAGACTGAACCAGGAACAAATAGAAAATATAAACAGACCAATCACAAGCACTGAAATTGAAACTGTGATTAAAAATCTTCCAACAAACAAAAGCCCAGGACCAGATGGCTTCACAGGCGAATTCTATCAAACATTGAGACAAGAGCTAACACCTATCCTTCTCAAACTCTTCCAAAATATAGCAGAGGGAGGAACACTCCCAAACTCATTCTACGAGGCCACCATCACTCTGATACCAAAACCAAAGATGTCACAAAAAAAGAAAACTATAGGCCAATGTCACTGATGAATATAGATGCAAAAATCCTCAACAAAATACTAGCAAACAGAATCCAACAGCACATTTACAGGATCATACACCATGACCAAGTGGGTATTATCCCAGGAATGCAAGGATTCTTCAGTATATGCAAATCAATCAATGTGATACACCATATTAACAAATGGAAGGATAAAAACCATAAGATTATCTCAATAGATGCAGAAAAATCTGCTGACAAAATTCAATGCCCATTTATGATAAAAACCCTCCAGAAAGTAGGCATAGAAGGAACTTACCTCAACATAATAAAGGTCATATATGACAAACCCACAGCCAACATCATTCTCAATGGTGAAAAACTGAAACCATTTCCTCTAAGATCAGGAATAAGAAAAGGTTGTCCACTCGCACCAGTATTATTCAACATAGTTTTGGAAGTTTTAGCCACAGCAATCAGCGAAGAAAAAGAAATAAAAGGAATCCAAGTTGGAAAAGAAGAAGTAAAACTGTCACTGTTTGCAGATGACATGATACTATAAATAGAGAATCCTAAATATGCTACCAGAAAACTACTAGAACTAATCAATGAATGTGGTGAAGTAGCAGGATACAAAATTAATTTACAGAAATCTCTTGCATTCCTATACTAATGATGAAAAATCTGAAACAGAAAGTAAGGAAACACTCCCATTTACCATTGCAACAAAAAGAATAAAATACCTAGGAATGAACCTACCTAAGGAGACAAAAGACCTGTATGCAGAAAACTATAAGACACTATTGAAGGAAATCAAAGATGACACAAACAGATGGAGAGATATAACATGTTCTCGGACTGGAAGAATCAACATTGTGAAAATGACTATACTACCCAAAGCAATCTACAGATTGAATGTAATCCCTATCAAACTACTAATGGCATTTTTCACAGAACTAGAACAAAAAATTCCACAATTTGTATGGAAATACAAAAGAACCCGAATAGCCAAAGCAATCTTGAGAAAGGAAAATGAAGCTGGAGGAATCAGGCTCCCTGACTTCAGACTCTACTCCAAAGCTAGAGTAATCAAGACAGTATGGTACTGGCAAAAAGCAGAAATATAGATCAATGGAACAGGATGGAAAGCCCAGAGATAAACCCATGCACATATGGTCACCTTATCTTTGATAATGGAGGCAAGAATATACAGATGGAGGAAAGACAGCCTCTTCAATAAGTGGTGCTGGGAAAACTGGACAGCTAGTTGAAAAAGAATGAAATTAGAACACTCCCTAACACCATACACAAAAATAAACTCAAAATGGATTAAAGACCTAAATGTAATGCCGGACACTATAAAACTCTTAGAGGAAAACATAGGCAGAACACTCTATGACATAAATCACAGCAAGATCCTTTTTGACACGCATCCTAAAGAAATGGAAATAAAAACAAAAATAAACTAATGGGACCTAATGAAAGTTAAAAGCTTTTGCACAGCAAAGGAAACCAACAACAAGACGAAAAGACAACCCTCAGAATGGGAGAAAATATTTGCAAATGAAGCAACTGACATAGGATTAATCTCCAAAATATACAAGCAGCTCATGCAGCTCAATATCAAAAAACAAACAACCCAATCCAAAAATGGGCAGAAGACCTAAATAGATATTTCTCCAATGAAGATATACAGATTGCCAACAAAAACATGAAAGGATGCTCAACATCACTAATCATTAGAGAAATGCAAATCAAAACTACAGTGAAGTATCACCTCACACCAGTCAGAATGGCCATCATCAAAAAATCTACAAACAATAAATGCTGGAGAGGGTGTGGAGAAAAGGGAACCCTCTTGCACTGTTGGTGGGAATGTAAATTGTTACAGCCACTATGGAGAACAGTATGGAGGTTCCTTAAAAAACTAAAAATAGAACTACCATATGACCCAGCAATCCCACTAGTGGGCATATACCCTGAGACAACCATAATTCAAAAAGAGTCATGTACCACAGTGTTCATTGCAGCACTATTTACAATAGCCAGGACATGGAAGCAACCTAAGTGTCCATCGACAGATGAATGGATAAAGAAGATGTGGCACAAATATACAATGGAATATTACTCAGCCATAAAAAGGAACGAAATTGAGTTATTTTTCATGAGGTGGATGGACCTAGAGACTGTCATAGAGAGTGAAGTAAGTCAGAAAGAGAAAAACAAATACCGTATGCTAACACATATATATGGAATCTAAAAAAAAAAAAGGAAAAATGGTTTTGATGAACTTAGGGGCTGGGCAGGAATAAAGATACAGATGTAGAGAATGGACTTGAGGATATGGGGAGGGGGAAGGGTAAGCTCGGGCAAGGTAAGAGAGTGGCATGGACGTATATACACCTCCAAATGTAAAATAGATAGTTAGTGGGAAGCAGCCACAGCACGGGGAGATCAGTTCGGTGCTTTGTGTCCACCTAGAGGTGGGGGATAGGGAGGGCAGGAGGGAGGGAGAGGCAAGAGGGAGGAGATATGGGGATATATGTATATGTATAGCTGATTCACTTTGTTATAAAGCAGAAACTAACACACCATTTTAAAGTAATTATACTCCAATAAACATGTTAAAAAAATAAATAAATCAAATGCTTAAAAAAATAAAATAAAATAATCGCAGTGCTACAACTTCAAAAAAATTATTTATGTAATTCTCTATGCTCTACTATTTTTATAATATATATTTTACACACACACACACATATACATACATATGTATACATACATATATCTCAGGTAAAAATGTATTGATTTTTCTCCTTTTTTAACTTAGAAACTCACATTTTCATATTGATACATTTAGCATTTTCAATAGTGACCCACTGGCCAATCATTTCAATATAATTTGTTTAGATCTCAGTTTCCCAACTAGGGATTGAATCCGGGTCACAGTGGTGAAAGCCTGGAATCCTAACCACTAGGCCACCAGAGAACACCCCCCACACCCCCAGTTTTGAATTTTTATAAGCTCATGAAAAATTAAGTCACCAGCATTGAACAGAGGTGATGTAATTTTTCTAATATTCTTTACCATGTTTTTCTAGTCTCATTTGCCGGCTGCTACTCCTCTCCTAGACCTCCTCCAAATACTGGAGTGCCCCACAATTCAGTTCTGTGACCTCTTATATTTTCACTCTAGTTTTATAATTTTGATGATCTTATGTAGTCACACATCCTTAAATTTACCTATTTGCTGATTACTATTAAATGTATGACCCCAGCCCATTCCTCTCTTCTGACCTCTGGACTTCTATATCTACCAGACTATTCAATATTCACTTGTGTCTCTACTGGATATCTCAAGCACAAAATGTCCAAGGCTGAGATTCTACTTTTTCTCCCCATTCCTGCACCCCTTTCAGTTTTAACTAGGTTAGTTAATGACAGCTATACCCTTACTCTTCTTCAGTCAGAATATTTGATGTCATCTTTGACTCCTCTCATTCTCTTACAACCCATATCCATCCTGTCACAATGTATCATCTCTACCTTCAAAGTGCACACAGAATGTGACTGCTTTTCAGGGTTATTGTAGAGTACAATTCCAGGAAGGATGTTAATATGCATGCCATGTTGAAACCGAGCAGGACCCTGTGGGTCTCCTGGGCACGGAAGCCTTTCCTTGTCCCCCATTCCTTGTTTGCAGGGAGTAGGCTCCATCCTCCATGACCTTCCCTGAGTCCCAAAGGGCAGATTCGAACAGTTGCTCATCAGGGAAGGGATGCAGAGATAAGGGAGGAGCAGCCAAAAACAATAGTGCAGCCTTGGGGCAGGGTCCTGGTTCCACCTCAAGGGATACACAGAACAATATCTTTGAGCTCTTTTGCAGAACTAAAACCCCCAGCAAATGGAAGATGTTAGCATTCTTCATTCCAGAGAGGATGACCTGAGGCCAGATTAAAGGAACCAGAGAAGCTCATCAAGAGACGACCTGAGACCAGATTAAAGAAGTGCAGGCCCTGCACACACCCTAATCCTTATAAGCAACCCCACCCTTGAACCATTGCTATAAAACTCCTCACCAAATCCTCCCAGGTTAGGACACACAGTTTTTGAGAGGCTAGCCCCCTGTGTCCCCCTTTGCCTGGGAAAGCAATAAACCCATTCTTTTCTACTTCACCCAAAACTCTATCTCCAAGATTTGGTTCGGCACCTGTGCACAGAGGCCAAGTTTTCGGCATCGATGTGAATGTTGCCCCCTAAAACAATACAGTGCATAACCACTCACATAGATTGCAAAGTTAATATACCCCTGCTACTGTGCAATATGATGTCTGTGTTCACCACTTCCACTGATATGACCCTGATCCAAGCAACCATAAATTTTTTGCCTGGAATACTATAATAACTTCATAAAAGGCCCCCTTGAATCCACTGATAAAATATACATCTCATCCTGTCATTCTTATGCCCAGAACCTTCTAGATTCCCATCTCAATCACAGTAACAGCCATATATTTATACAAGGTCTAGCCCTCCTCTCATCACCCCTTTTAACTTTATCTCCTACTACTCTTCCACTTGTTCACTCTGTTCTAGTCATCAGTTTCTTTCTTGTTTCCTGAATAAGCCTGTCATGATCTTGTGCTATTTCATTCTGAAATAATCTCACCCCAGACATCTGCATAGTTTCCTATCTCAGTTTCTTTAAGTCTTATATGCAACATGTCACTTTCTCAATAGGCCCTTGTTTCCCATCCTATCTAAAATCTCAGCACCTTTTTCCCTTTACAGTTATTGCTAGTAATTATTACCTGCTAACATATTATATATTTCATTTCTTTATTTTCTCTCTTACTTCCTAAGATGTAATTTCCATGAGTGCAGATATTTTTGCCTCTTTTGGTCACTCACATTTCCATAGTATCTAGAAAAGTGTCTGGCACATAGTTAGTGTTTGAAAACCATATGTTGAGTTAAACAATATTTAAAACTTTGTAAATATAACTGAGTTTCTATTAAATGTAACCACAAGGAATCCAGAATGATATAACCATCAACTTACTGACCTGTGATAAAGTGATTTGAGAATAAAACGGGTGTTCAGCTTCTCTTGACTCCTGGGAAGAACATTGTCAACGTAGCTGGAAAAACATCACCTATAAAAATAGTATGCAAATACATTAGAATGACCATTCCACCACCATATAGGTTCTTCTCTATCTTCACTCATTGATTTCATTATTCCATAGACGTTTTTGGTATTTACTAGAGAGTCAAAGGAAATATGTGTATCATAAAAAGAACACAGATCCATACTTATATGGTATAAATGTAACATAAATTTTATTGGGAAAACTTATAGGGGAAAAAGCTACAGTGAACAAAATCTTCTGTTCTCTTATTATTCTGGATCTGGCTTAGCTGCATGTACCACGAAAAGTGATCCAAAAGAAAAAACCCCACCCACCATGTTGCTTGATATATTTATAGGAAAAGTACATGAGGGACAGTTTATCTAGTCAATTACATAATAATGGAAGTTTCTTTTTTTTAATTGAAGTATAACTGACTTACACTATTATATTAGTTCCAGGTATAAACGTAGTAATTTGATATTTTTATACATTACAAAATGATCTTGTTTGAAGAAACCTGTCAAATAGAAGTCTTGGAGGAGACGTACCCACCCCTGCACCAGCAGTTTGGGTAAAGCAAAAGATAGAGCCATACAGATTTTTAAAAGTGGGCACCCACCAGTTTGAGAACTTGGATAAATGGGAGCCTTAGTTGAAGTTTGATTTCCATTTCACAATGGAACTTTCTGGGACCTTTCGCAATACATGGGATCTTAATTGACAGAGAACCCGTGGCCAGTTGGAAATGTTGGGTCGGTTAGTAAAAAATTTTCTTTCAGTGAGATGATCTGTTTCTATTGGGTCCACTAAGATGCAAGGCATTTCACCTCAAAAATCATATAACAGGACAGTTTATTAAACATGTACATGAAAGTGCATATTACAATGACTGGTTTATGATGGACACTCAGTAATTATTCATTGATTCTAAATGTGAAACAAAAGAAGTGGGGTCGTTGATGAGAATGTAGCCAGGACTATTCTACATGCTTAGTGCATCATATTTCATTTATTTCTCACATCAACTCTGTGATGTACCTCCTATTATTCTCATCCCCACTTCACATATGATGAATCTGAGGCTCAGAAAATTGTCTCAAATCACACAGTTTTTAAGTAAAAGGATTATAAACCAAATCCTGGCATGTTTCTTCCATTCTACACTCTTAACTACCAGGCATATTGCCTCCCAATTTCCTTCCATAAATTGTTCAGTAATATAACATGAAGAAGGGGCAAATAAATCTTCTTTTCTTTCTTTCCATGGTAAAAAAAAATCTACAAGAATATTGAGTTTTGTGCAAAAAGGGAAGTAGTTTCTTGTGTTTCATATTTGTACTATCCCATGCTGTTAGTATAATGAAAATAGTGAAGAAATAACGATCTGCTTCTGTGACTGTAGTAACTTAATTAAAAGCAAAGTCATTTAAATTTTCTTTCCCCCTTTCTATCAGAGGAGTTACTTGGCCACTTCACTTCTCAGGGGTACGGATATTAATGAATGAATGGCTGTAATAGGGTTGGCAAGTTTAGAGGAAAGAGTATACAAGAATGAATCATAAATTGTATGGTTCAGATTTCCATTCTTAGATTCAAAACCCTTTAACAAGGTGAACAAGCACTGATAAAAGGCACATAGAACAGGAAAATGTTGTGTCTGAACACAGGGAGGAAAGTATAGGCTTAAAAATGGAAGCTGTCAGTGTCTCGGGAAAGACATAATTGCATTTGG
Organism: Balaenoptera musculus; assembly: GCF_009873245.2. Taxonomy (NCBI): domain Eukaryota; kingdom Metazoa; phylum Chordata; class Mammalia; order Artiodactyla; family Balaenopteridae; genus Balaenoptera; species Balaenoptera musculus. Next base: position 22,513,662 of record NC_045806.1, read on the forward strand.
GAAGATTTTAAAGGTTAATAAAAAGTTTATCTCCTACTTTTGTCTTTTGGGGAATAAATGTAAATTATTGACATGATAGTTACAGAATATATCATGGTGTCCTATGGGGTCATTAATTCAATATTCTCCATATCTAAATTAACAAAGAGAATTATATTTCTACTTATGCTTGTAGATTTGCTGTGAGAGAAGTTGATCTGGATAGGAGTTATTCGCATCACATGTCTGTTTCTTTGCAATTATATGTTTCATGTTTCTAGGCCTGATTAGTCACTTGAACATCATCCTGGTCATATACCAGGTACCTAATTATTGTTTAGCAGTAGCCGTAAAATACACATGAATCCTTGTCAAGAGTCCTTTGAGCATTTTTTAGATTGCCCTTTTAGTTGTTTGTTTTCTGTGTCTCCCTACTATCTTTGGAAATCAAATAAAAACTTAGCAACTCAAATGTATTTTGAAAAACAAATAAAAAAATAAAAGTTTAGCTGTCTAGAGTTTCCAATTCACCAATGTGATTGTGGCAGGCAGGATAATGCCCCCCAAAGATTTCCATATCCTGATCCCTGGAACCTGTGAATATATTAGGTTACACAGCAAAGGAGAGAATCAAAGTTGCAGATGGAATTAAGGTTACTAATCACATGACCTTGAAATGGGAAGATTATCCTAGATTATCTGGGTGGGTTCAGTGTAATCACAATGGTCTTTACAGGTGCAGAGGGAGGCAGGAGAAGAGCGCAGAGAAGGGGATTTGATGGGATAAGAGGCTGGAGTGATGTGACTGTTGACTGAAGATAGAAGAAGGCCATGAGTCAAGGAATTCAAGTAGCCTCTAGAAGCTGGAAAAAGCACGAAAACAGATGGTCCACTAGAGTTCCAGAAAAGAACGCAATCCTGCCAACTTCACGATTTTAGCCCATTAAGACCCTTTTCGGAATTCTGACCTTCAGAACTGTAAAGTAATAATTTTATGTTGTTTTCATCCATTGTTTGTGATAATTTATTACAGTAGCAATGGTAACCAAATACAGTAGTTTAAATTTTTCCAATGCTAAAATCAAATAAAAACAGAATGTTTTAATTGACTTCAGTTACATTGAAAAATGCAATACAGGCACACCTCAGAGATATTGCAGGCTCAGTTCCAGACCGCCACAATAAAGCAAATATCACAACAAAGTGAGTCATAAGAATCTTATGGTTTCCCAGTGCATATAAAAGTTATGTTTACACTATGCTGTAGTCTATTAAGTGTGCAAAAGCATTATGTCTAAAAAACAATGTATATACCTTAATTAAAAATTACTTTATTGCTCACAAATGCTAACCATCATCTGAATCTTCAGTGAGTTGTAGTAGTAACATCAAAGATCACTAATCACAGATCACCATAACAAATATAATAATAACAAAGAAGTTTGAAATATGGGGAGAATTACCAAAATGTGACACAGAGACGTGAAGTAAGCAAATTTTGTTAGAAAAATGGTACCAACAGACGTGCTCCAAGCAGGGTTGCCACAAATCTTAAAAAAAATACATTATCTGTGAAGTGCAATAAAGTGAAGCGCAATAAAACGAGGTAGGCCTTTAATTGCTAACTTTGGACTTTATCACTGGTTAATAATTAGTTATTTTAAACACACTGGTAATTAGATTTAAGTAAATTTTATTATTTCAGTATTCTTTTTAAAACCCATCTATATACATATTTATTCATGAATTGATGAGGCTGCCTGCCATTATCTAAAAGTATTAGGATTAAAATGGATATAAAGTAACCAGAGAACACAGGAAAGGAAAAAATATAGTTTATATTAGAAAATGCATATTTAAATATGCAGAGAGGAAAGAATGAAAGACATAGTGATGATGTAAACTGAGAAGATACGTTTTTATAGGTTTATGGAGTTATGGAAAATTATAGTTTTAAATTTGGGCATTTTCTTAATTGCTACAAAGAATAATCATTGGTTTTTATGAGAGTAAGGAGATAGATGGCTTTTTTAAATTTTAAAATTTATTCTTATTTATTTTTAATTGTGGTAAAATAAATATAACATTTATCATTTTAATCATTTTTAAGTGTATATAGTTCAGTGGCATTAAATACACTTACATTGTTGTGCAACAATCACCACTATCCATCACCATAGCTTTTTTTATCTTATAAAACCAAAACTCTGTACCCATTAAACAGCAACTCTTCATTCCTTGCTTCCCCTAACCCCTGGAAACCACCACTCTACTTTCTGTCTCTATTTACTACTCCAGGTACCTCATATAAGTGGAATCATATAGCATTTACCCTCTCATGACTGTCTTATTTCACTTACCATAATGTTTTCAAGGTTAACCCATGTTGTAGCTTGTGTCAGAATGTCCTTCCTTTTTAAAGCAGAAACATATTCCATTGTGCATATATGCCGCATTTTGTTTATTCATCTGTTGACAAATACATGGTTGTATATCAATTACATCTCAATAAAGCTGAAAAAAAATTAAATAACCAGAAATAAGACAAAGTAATTTAGACTTAATATAATTTTCATCTTCTAGATCTTTGGCAAAAACTTTGTGTATACTCATAGACATTCTTTCTCAGAAAAGTCAATGTACTCCTTATTTTAAGGTAATAAAATGAAACTCTGAATGAAAACTATTTTCTTTTTTTTTTTTTTTTTTTTTTTAATTTTTGTTTATTTATTTATTTATGGCTGCATTGGGTCTTTGTTTCTGTGCGAGGGCTTTCTCTAGTTGCGGCAAGTGGGGGCCACTCTTCATCGCGGTGCGCGGGCCTCTCACTATCGTGGCCTCTCTTGTTGTGGAGCACAGGCTCCAGACGCGCAGGCTCAGTAATTGTGGCTCACGGGCCTAGTTGCTCCGCGGCATGTGGGATCTTCCCAGACCAGGGCTCGAACCCGTGTCCCCTGCATTGGCAGGCAGATTCTCAACCACTGCGCCACCAGGGAAGCCCCGAAAACTATTTTCTTACAGGAACTAATGTTTTTAATGTTAAGACTTTCCTTCCTTACTCCCTTCTCTTTCTTTCCTACCTTCTTTCCTTTCTTCTTTCCTTCCCTCTTTTCTTTCTTCCTCCTTTCCTTCTCTTTTTTCTTCCTCTCATTCCAGTTTACACTAAAGTAGTGAACTGTTAACTTTTCAAAGTCCAGCCTCGAAGTATCCTCATTTTGGGGGTGAGACACCTTTAATCTAACAGCCCACATTAGGTAATATCCTAATACTGTTTCCTAGTTGCATTTTAAACTGGAGGTAATAACAAAATAAATAAAATCTCTAAAATATATTAAGTGCCCATATGTACATGGAATTTGATAGATTCAACCAGAAAACTAATAGAGAAACACTCTATCCACATCTTAAAAAAATGACCATGTGAGGATTTCTTTATAATGCTGTAGGGGAGAAAAATTTTCCACCCTAAAATGTCTCTTTGGTATGTGGATTATTTTGAGCTGAAAACAATCAAGGCCCAAAAGATTCCCGAAGAAGCTAACCTTCCCCCAACTGCCTAAAAGAATTTAGATAGAGGGCCTGTTCCCAGAATAGAGAGATCACCAGAGATACCTGCCAAAAATATGGGCGAAGTGTGGTGCCAAAGACTGGACAGGGCCTAAAGATTAGAGTCCATCAGTGTCCTATTGTCTCTATATGGGCCGGCAAACATTTGCTTACCAAATATTTGCTTTTCTATCTCCCTGTGAAATGCCTCCCTACCCTTTTGAGTCCCAAAACATTACCCCCAACATCCTCTTCTGTCTTTGACTGAAGATGGTATTGGCAAGTTACTCGGTTCTCCTGGGTCTCTCCCATGTATACACATTAAACTTTTATTTCTCCTGTTAATTTATCTCATGTTAATTTAATTCTTAGATCAGCCAGAGGAACCTAGAAGGGTAGAGGGCAATTTTTTCCTCCTCAACAATGCTCACTTAGAATATTGGTAATAACATTATAAGAGGCAGAGAAGTTATCACATTGCATCTTATCTAAGGATAATTTGGTAGCAGGCCAGTGTTAATCCTTTAATTAATGACACATTAGGTGATACAGGAAAATCCCTCTGTTAAATGTTGTGTGGAGATAGTGGGGTAATCCTAACTATAAGGCAGTTGCTGATAGGATACTTGCAATACTTGCATAATATATACTTTGACTTCTTAATTAAAGGCTATACATAGTATATGCAAATAATACATTCCCAAGAGTAAGTAAGTATACAGTAGAAATACAAAATGATGAAGCAACTTCCTATTAAATTGACCAGAAATTGATGTAGGTGCTTTCATTTGCTTTATTCAGTATTAAAATCTTGACTTTTTTATGATTGATTTGTTTTAAGGTTAACTATTCCATACACAGCAGGTATTCCATAAATAATGTTGACTGACAGATGGTTAAATGTTAGAATGTGCTTCATCCTTACAGGCAAATAGACACCTGGTGATTGATTATGGTCAAATATTCTTTAAGATAAATTTTGTGCGTGTTTCAGAATAATTACTTGCTAAGTTTAATTCTGAATTTAGAATGGTTTATAGCTATCATTAATTAGTCTGATTTCGTTTTTATTATGGGGTTGAATCCAAACTGGTTAAAATGTTTTAGTGCCACACTATTTACTGTTTAAAATTCTATTTTTAAAACTTTAAAGATATACAAGGTAGTTTTTCTTCTGCTATTGTTGTAGTAAATTTCAGGAGAGTAACTCTAAAAAGACTGCTGCTTAATCATCAATGAGAAAATCAGCAGATTCTCTGTTCATTTCTTTTAACTCATGAAGCTAAGTTATATGAAGTCTGTTTCCTCACAAGGTACGATAGTGTTCGATAACTTTAACCATGATTTTTCCCAACAGGGCAGTAACTCTTTCAGGATCCTACTCTTTAAAGCACTAGGGACCTATTAACTCCATATTGTGAAGATAATTCATGTGCATGTAAATGTCCTCATTTAAATGTTTCACTTCATTTCTTCCAGTATGTAGAGTTCAGAGGACTTAGGTTCTTTGCAAATAAATTCACGCCAGAACCCCAGGTATGGTTATCCAAATGAACAAATATATTGGACAGAAAAGGTTAAAATAGGTGACTTGAATCACCCCATAACACACCTTAAGCATGTATTTTTTATAATATTCAATGGCATCTTTATTCAGACATTTTCACAATTTACATCTGAGTGCTTGGAGGTTAAAAACTACATCGAGATAATATTTTATTTTAATCCATTGATTTAATAATATTTTATCTGAGTACTTCTCCCAACTAAATGGTCAGGTCATGTCAGCTCCCAAACTGATATTAGAATAATAATATTAAAACAAAGCATAGAAAATTAAGTAAAATAATCAAAAGGCTATACTTGTGATGTGGAAAATAGTAATAGGTAACATGTCAGACATGCTTACATGGTGGTGTCCTGAATATCACTGAATGAGTATTTGTTAAGATAATACATGACACATTCTGATACATTCTTTTTTTCCCCTTCAGCTAATGATACATGTTGTTGTTGGAAAGACAGTTAACTAAAACTTTCCCTGAAATTCCCTTTCATGACACCAGATGGTGCTTCCACTTATGAACTGGTTCTAAATAAAGAATTCTTTGGAAATGCTATAGAATAATAGCACTAAAGGAAAATTTTAGATGACCCAGCCACTACTCTCCTCCCACCCCCACATTAACAAATGAAGAAGCTCTAAAAAGTTAAATGGCAAGTGACATTACCAATGTCCCCCAGGTTTTTGATGACCGATCTGGGCAGGAACCCAAGGATCCTGACACCCAGTTGTTTGAATTAGTTTTCATTATTTTGTGCTAAAGATCCTGTTTCTGCACTCATAGCTACAGGCAACTGTTTACACAACATGTAATAGGGAATTGCTCTATGTAGATGTGTGTGTGTGCACATGTGCATTTGTGTCTAATAAAAAAAAACTCAAGTCATTTCCTTCCATTGTTATATCAACCTCATGTTAACCAATTCAACGATATTTTAAAAAAACCTTATATCTTCTCAAAGGATTTTTTTTTACTAAGTTGGGCCACATAAATAGCTCTATTTCCAGGTAACACTATTTTGTAGAATTCTATTTACCAAAAGAATTTAGCTAGAATGTGTAAATCATTTATTCCATATTTACAGATAAATATATCATACTTTAAAAAATATTTCCAATAAGAACTTAGGAATTGTCATACAAGGTTTGGACTACTCTGTATACTACCCAAACTCTACGCTGTCTCAATGAACACATCCAATAGGGATCTTAGAGGAAATATGAGAGGAGGCATGATTTTTCCCCTGACGTCATTTTAAAAAGTAAAAGATGTAGCTTTAAACACATTAGCTCACCATCCTCCAATAATAGGTCTCTCTAACATGGACTTATCAATGTTTTTTGTTTTTTTCATCTGCACGGCCTCTTGTAATATTAGAGAAAGTTCTCACTGCCATTTTTCAAAAAGATGATGGATCAGTTTTTCTCAGTCACAAGCCTTAGGAAGTGTCTGACTAGCATAAGCAAAAATTTGAAAGAGAGTGCAGCAGGGTCACAAATCAATGAATAAAACCATATGACATTATAAAGTATAGGTAGGGAGACCCAGTTCCAAGGAGGGTGGTAAGAAGGAAATCGGGAATCTGGGTCTAGGAGGCAGCCCAAAATAGTACAGTTTCTAACATCATCCTATGTTTGCAGGCTGGTACTTTTAAGTGTAAGAGTATGAGTGAATTGAATTAAACTAGGATGCATTGATATGTATCCTTAATTAAAATTATGATATACATTGTTTATCTACTATTTATCATGGCATCACCAATTCCCTATAAATATTTAACAATTCTCTGCAATTTGTCAGATATTGTGTCTCTTTTATCTCATTGTATGGATGGATCCCTAAAATATATTACATGTCAATGATTTAACAAATATATTGATAGTACACAAATGGGCAGAGGACCTGAATAGACATTTTTCCAAAGAAGACGTGAAAAATGGCCCATGGGCACATAAAATGATGCTCAATATCGCTAATCAGGGAAATGCAAATAGAACCACAGTGAGATATCACCCCATACCTGTTAGAATGGCCAGTATCCAAAAGATAGCAAATAACAAGTGCTGGTGATGATGTGGAGAAAAGGGAACCCTGATGCACTGCTGGTGGGAATATAAATTGGTGCAGCCACCATGGAAAACAGTATGGAGATTCCTCAAAAAATTAAAAATAGAACTACCATATGATCCAGCAATTTCACTCCTGGGTATTAATACAAAGAAAAAAAAAAACACTAATTAGAAAAGATACATGCACTCCTATGCTCATTGCATTATTATTTATAATAGCCAAGATATGGCAGTAATCTAAGTGCCCAGCAATAGATGAATGGATAAAGAAGATCTGGTATATGTATATCTCATTGTATATACTTTACTCAGCCATGAAGAAGAATGAAATCTTCCCATTTGCAACAACATGGATGGACCTAGAGGGTATTATGCTAAGTGAAATAAGTCAGATAGAGAAAGACAAATACTGTATGATTTCATTTATATGTGGAATGTAAAATATAATTCAAATGAACAAACATATCCAAATAGAAACAGAGTTATAGATACAGAGAACAATCAGGTGGGTGCCAGAGGGGATGGAGGTTGGGGGGAGGAAAGAAATAGGTGAGGGAGATTAAGAGATCCAAACTTCCAGTTGCAAAATAAATGAGTCAAGGGGATGCAATGTACAGTGTGGGGAATATAGTCAGTAACTATGTAATATCTTTATATAGTGACATATTGTAACTAGAGTTATAGTGGTGATCATTTTGAAATGTATAGAGATATCAAATCACTATGTTGTGTAACAGGAACTAACATAGTGTTGTAGGTCAAGAGATCAGATTTGTGGTTTCCAGAAGAAGGGGGTTGGTTCGGGAAGGGGAATTGGATGAAGGTAGTCAAAAGGTACAAACTTCCAGTATAAGATACATAAGTACTAGGGATGTAATGTATTGATACAACATGATAAGTAATTAACACTGCTGTATGTTATATATAAAAGTTGTTAAGAGAGTAAATCCTTAGAGTTCTCATCACAAGGAAAAAAATTTTTTTTCTTTTTCTTTTATTTTGTATCTATAGGAGATGGATTTTCACTAAAGTTATTGTGGTAATCATTTCATGATGTATGTAAGTCAAATCATTATGCTGTACACAAACTTATACAGTGCTGTATGTCAATTATATCTCAATAAAACTAGAAGAAAAAAAGAAAAATCGCACACAGGCACTGACATCTTTGCAAGGCAGAACACACACGTATTGCAACAATTCTTATAGATTGCCCATGACTGTGAGCTTAAATTGAAACACTTGTTTTGAAAATAACTCATTTAGCATCACATTAATAGTCATATTATAAAAAGGATGATGCACAAATAATTTTCAGTAAAGGGCATTCTTGTATCATTAGGGAAGTGTTCTTTTTAAGTGTCAAACCATTACAGTTGGAAACTGTCACTGAGAAGGTAGCCATCTGTCATTATTTATTGTCAACAGGAACATTCATTGACATTGCTTAAGTGAACTCTGCTAGCATTTCTCACTCTTGTTTAGTTATTACGTCTACAATTGGCCATTTGCATAAAAGCCCACTGACATAAGTCTAACAGAATTTTAAAATTAGGTTTTATTTCATGCACTATTTGGATTTCTTTTAATGAAGAAAAGGAAGCAAGAGCTACAAAAAGTAATTTTTTTCCCATCGGGAATATTGCCTAGTTTATGACCATGAATATCAGTAGATGACAAGTCAATAAATTTTACCACTTGCAGCTTCTAAAATTCATCACTAAATCTGAGAAAAATCAGTGTGTATTATTTCAGGATATAGTGCCAGCAAGAAATATTCTATTTTAGGAATAATGCTAGCAACTAGAGAAAAGGGGGAATATTACGTGATTATAAGTACTATTTAAGTTTAATATGGAAAACAGAATGCTTAGGATGACCATGAAATATTCAATTTGTTCCTTTTAGTTATAGGATCCAAAATGGTTCATTTCTTTGCCTTGACCATTTCTGTCTTTTTTCATTTGGAGGTCATTTGCCCTTCATTCTATTTATCTTTTCCCAATTTTATATCCTTAAGATAAATTTTAGAAATATAACAAATTGCCCTTTAAATAGTTGGCCTTGTCAAACTGATAGGCAGGAAGGGGAAAAAAAATTGCTCACTTCTAAAGGTCCATTTACCTATTAGTGACAGGGTAGGTTACTATATTTTCTGTGTATGAATTACTTCATCCAAGGTGGAGAGCCTGGCAGAGACAAATGGGATGAAAGGTAGGCTTTCCAAAGGCCACTTTAAAAACCTATGACTTATTTTCCATTTGTTAGAGAAATGGTTTTGAAATATGTAACTTTTATTTTACAAAGAGCTTGGAGGGAGGCAAAACAGCAGAACCAGTGAGCATCCTTCCTGGGGTTACACGTGGAACATTACTGGGAAACCTGTTCCATTAGTTATTACCTGTGAGATTTGGGGCAAGACATTTCATGTTCCTGAACCTTAGTTTTCTAATCTAAAAAGAAGGGTTAAAAATAACTACTTAGTAATGTTTTTTGAGGATAAGCTATATAAAGTATTTAGAGTAGCTCGCACGGTTGGCATTAAATAATTGGTAGCTAACAATGTTATTATTATTACTAGTGAGACAAATATTGGGTGTTTATAAATTGCAGTTATCCAATGGACAATATTGTATATAGTCAAGAGCTTGCATTTAGTTTTGTTCTTTTTGTTATGAAGCTTATCATTCTATGAATTACAAGAAAAGTTTATATATTTGTCTTTATGCTTTGTAATTGATTTTATATTTGCATAACCATTTTTGCTAATTGATCCATTATCATATATTTAGGGATCACTCACTGCTTCTAACACCACCCTTCCTGGGCACAGGGCACATGACTTAACAAACTGTCAGTCACTGGTGTGTCTTTTCCTGTTCACATCAACATGGCAAATATCTTACCCCCTCCTCCCCTCCCCCAAAAAACATTCAGGCGAGAGAAAAAAACCCAGCTAGACTGTAAGTGGTCTCCCAACATTCACTACGAATCCTGACTAATCACTATTTTCCAATGTAGACAAGATTATTGGATTTTGTCACCTACCTGCTTATATCCCTTCAGTGATTCTCACTGATTTTAGGAACATGAGCAAACCCTTGAGGCCAAGACTCTACTTGTCTTCTCATTGACAAAGTGCCAGCCATATTGTATTTCTTCCCATTCCTCAAAAATCTTCAAGCTCCCTCCTGCCACAAGGATTTTTCACATGCTGTTCTCTCTAATTGAAATGCTCTTCTAAGTTTCTCTTCATCTAGCTCACTCATATTCATGAGTGATTCATATTCATCTTTTGATACTGACTTAAACATTATTTCCCCAAGTGAAACCATCACAGATCACTTACTACACTCAACTCCAGAACCTTTCCGTCTCATATGATCACATTCCTTTCCTTCAGCAAAAAAAGACATATAACAATGAGATTTCCATTAAATAAGATATGTGTGTGTGGACTTTAAAATTTCCAGGTATCTAAAGTTTTAGATAGGAGCTCTATATCTGGGACAGTATATCAAGATATATATATTTAAGTATAATCAGCATCTGTTCTGCTTTTGAAAGCAAAAATCTATCCTTAAGAATACTTCTGTTACCATACCACCCAGCAATTCTATCCCTAGGTATCTATCCAAGGTAAATGAAAGCGTATGTTCACCAAGATTTGTACAATAATATTCACAGCAACTTTAGTCATAATGGCCCCAAACTGAGAACAACTTAAATGTCCATCAACTGGTGAATGGAAACAAAAAGTGGCATATCAATACAATAGAGTACTATTCAGCAATAAAAGGGAACGAGTATTGTTACATGCAACAACGTGGATGAAGCTCAAAAACATTATGCTAAGTCCAAAAATCCAAACACGAGAGATATATATTATAAGATTCCATTTATATGAAATGTCCAGAAGTGGCAAACTTATAGAAACAGAAAGTAGATTAGTGGTCACCTGGACCTAGGGGTGATGAGGATTAACTATAAATGGGCATGAGGGATCTTCCTGGAAGAATTAGAATGTTCTAAAACCAGTTTATGGTGATGGCTGCATCATTCGGGAAAGTTACTAAAAATCATTGAATAGTTACAAATATGAAAAATTCAAGTTAGGGGAAAAATAATGAGAGTAATGCAATGCATGCAAAGCATTTCGCACAACATCAGGCATAGAGTAAAAAGGTCATTAAACCTTGGCTAATGGTATTTTTTAAAGACAGTTCCACTGTTCATATGTGCATACCAGCTTTGCCACTAAATGTCAAGATCTGATGAAAACAAATGTTCCCTCTTCAAAGCTGACTCTGTCTCTATTTAATTACTCCTTATAAACCATAGTTGTGGGAGAAATAAAGAATTAGCCATTGTGATTATCTTGGAGAGAAGGCAAGACATGTCCTCGTTTAGCCAAGATACAAAACAGTACATTTTTTCTTTTTAAAAAAATTTTTAATTGAAATATAGCTGATTTACAATTTCATGTTAGTTTCAGGTGTGCAGCACTGTGAGATATATATATATACACTCCTTTTCAGGTTCTTTTCCCTTATGGGTTATTACAAAATACTGAGTATAGTTCCCTGGGCTATACAGTAGTAGGTCCTTGTTGGTTATCTATTTTATATATAGTAGTGTGTATATGTTAATCCCAACTTCCTAATTTTCCCTCCCTCACCCCTCTTTCCCCTTTGGTAACCATAAGTTTATTTTCTATGTCTGTGAGTCTATTTCTGTTTTCAAAACAGTATTTGATTGACACCAGGATAGTGGTTATGCTTTTTATTATTAATTTTTACTTATTAAATGCACCAGCTAAGACTAAATTGGAGCAACATTATAATTGAACTAAGCCCTCTAATACGAGCAACATTATAATTGAACTAAGCCCTCTAATACGCACATAGCTATGTACATACATTAATTCATTCATACATATACAACTCCGTTCACTCATTGACCATATGCATGACCCTCTCAATAAAACCTTTCACAATTATTAATGACTCTAACATCAATGGAGATAATTCTTTAGCAAGTCTGGCCTCTCAGTTTCTGGACCTTCTTTCCTTCCGTGTGCTTTTCCTTAGCCACCATTCCATGATCACACTTAGTCATTAATAATATATGCTTGTTCATCCTTAAATAATACGAGCTTCAAACATTTCACTCTCTAAAGATTACTCCCTCCAGTACCTTGACTGCAACAACTCTTTGACCTTATAAGAACCAACAATCTATGAATGTTACCAGGTTTTCACATGCTTCCCACTCCTCTAAGTGTACTATAATAACCTTACTTTCAACCTTATTCAGATTAGATTCCACAATACAAAATTATGATAGCTGCCTTACATGCACCCTCAATTTAGTCCTTTCTTACTTTTTTTTTTTCCAATTACACTTGCCCGAAATCTTGAGTTGCAACAGCTTGAGGTAGGATCTGAAATATAATAATGTTGGTGGAGGTTTGGAATGAACTGGAAGTCATTACCAAAATAAGTAGAGGAATTATGATTACAGTACCACAAAAATATCTGACTCAACTGCTACAGTGATTGGGAAATAGTATATGAGATGAGTTAGAAAAATCAAACGTGGAGAAGACCCAAATTTCTAAATTATTTTTGAATTCTGCGATATATAATTTAACTTATAAGTTAAACTTAAAAATTAAAAGTTATTTCTTTTACTGTTGAGTAACTTAAGAAATACAAACACGTTCCCAAGAGTCAGCAAATCAAGGATAGAAACCTAAAGTTTAGTCTCAAATGTACACTGTTAAAGAACATAGTATTACAATCATTTTGATTTCTTCTTGCTTTCCCACAGGGGTAAGACAATATTGGTTTCAAGCTCTAATGTGTATTATCTAAAAGAGTGTCAGTACAGTTACCATAAAAGCATTTTGCTAAAATTTGAGAAACTAGCTAAATATATTTGTTTCTTGACATCTAGTATAAAGCCAACAGTAAGTTAGTTCCATCTGCTTTAGGCTTGTGCTGCATAATGAGTGTCATTTGGTGACAGCTTAATTCTGTTGTGCTGATTATCTCAAACCTGAATGTTATGGCAATGCAGATACACTCTCTCATTTACCTTTATATGCCTGATAGAATGTATAATTACAGTAGGGATTAGCCTAATCTATTCTCTACGTACGTAATGAGCTGAAGTAATATTAAACTCAAAATGGAAAGGAATTTAGCATCTTTTAACTCTTCTTCACTCTGGCATGATTTTATTTTTATAGCTTCACTTAGCTTGATCCATTACCACCCTCCCTTTCATTCTGGTACACATTCTAAATTAATTCATTTCATAATCTCAAGAGTTGAAGTCAATGGCATTTTACCTGGAAATAAAAATGTTATGATTATTAAACCACAAGAAGGCAACTGGTAATTTGAATTTCAGTATTTGCATTATAATGCACATGTAGAGAGAACATTTTGATAATAATGATTTATCTGTAGATGAAATACTTTCTTTAAAGGAGACTGAATTTTAATAGTCTGAGATGGTTGAAACAGGTTACCTTTACTACTGATATCAAAACAACATATTATTCTATGAAGTCCATAGTAAAATTCATATAATAAAGAAGAAATAAATAATGTACTTAAGATGCGTTTCTCTTTTTTCTCCGGTGCACCCATCTCTTACAGAATATGGTTCTGATAGGTAAAAAGAAAATCAGAAACTGGTCACTTAGGAAGCATTCAAGTTCTAGAAGCAAACCAATTAATGTTTATTTAATGAACATATATATAATGTGTAAAGTGATCATCTAAGCATGGAACAAATGACACTAAAACATATAATAGTTCCTGTTACAAATACGTTTTGAGCTAGTTGTTCAGATAATACATACAGAAAATTCAAGGTAATATAATGGATAATGCAGAGAACTTGAACAGACCAAAAAAAAAGGTAAGTATTATACAATAAATGAATAATCAATACATTCAGCTAGATTTAAAGATAGATTTGACTACATAGAAATAAATACTAGTCACTGTTGTTTCACTTCAGGTAATGGTTGAGTACCTTCTTTCAGAATCACCTTCCTGCAGAAAACCATTATCAACTCTGGTGTAAAAGCTACTTGAAGGCACTAAAGAATGGCCAAAATTAAACAAAAACTGGAGGAAAGGGAAGAGCTTTGAGTAAAATTCCTGAGTAATAAGACTTCTTGCCTGAGGGCACTTCCCAATTCGTGTGAGGCTGCTAGAAGGAAAGGAGTCTTACGGGCTTTAGGAGTCAGAAGAGTTTGGTGTATACCGACACAGCTGAAAAGTGATGGGGAAATCGGGAAGGAGGGAGCCACAGAAGGGGCAGTCCTCAAATATAGATATAAAGTTGGAGAGCATACAACAGCTAAAAGGCTGAAAGAACTAAACAGTTTCAGCGGCTGCCCATCACAGAGTTAGGGGTTAAGATGTGGTCTGGGCTGGTATAGAGTTGGGATACAGTTGATTCAAGTTAACTTTCAGCTAGAAGAAGAATTAGAGAGAGATATCAGAATCCAGAATCTCTACAATATCTCATCCACAATGTGTACTAAATAATAAAATTTTGCTAATTTTGTGTAGAAACAGAGAAATAGGACTCAAGAGAAAAAGCCCAAAATGTACCAAAAACCTACAGCTAACATTATACTTAATTCAGAAATATGGAATGCTTTTCCCCTAAGATTGAGAAGCAAACAGAGTCTGCTGTCTATTCAGTTTGAACTGAAGTTACTAGTTAGTGGAGGGAAAAAAAAGAAAAGAAATAGAGTGCAGAAAAACTAGAAAAGAAGTAAAACTGTATTTAATCACAGATGGCATGATTATTTATGTAGAAAACCCTAAGGAATCCATTTAAAAACTACAAAAAATAAGTGATTTTTAACAAGGTCATAGGCTAGGGGATTGATATACAAATATAATTTGTACTTTTATACACTAGCAATAAAAAAGAAAAACATACATTTATAATAACCTGGAAATACTTAAAATCCTGATAAATGAATTTAATAAAAGACATTCAAGATCTCAACCATAAAAACAACAAAACATTGAGAAAAAACATAATGAAGGCTTGAATAAATGAAGAAATAGCCTGTCTATGGGATTTGAAGAGACTTAATATTGTCAACTTGTTAATTCTCTCCAAATTGACATACAGGTTAAATTCAGTCTGAATAATAATCCAAGCAGGATATTTTTTACATAAATTAATATGCTGAATCTAAAATGTATATGAAGATGCAGAGGATGTAAAATAAACTTTAAAAAGTATAACTACACTTGAGGACTTATACCACCTTATAGTAATCATTGCATAATGAAAGACAATAGTTCAATGCAATAGAACAGATAGTGCACAAATAGACCCTCACTTATATAGCTGAATGATATATGACCAAGGCACTCACATGTACACGTGTGCATCTGTGCGCACACACACACACGTATCAATACAAAAAGGAAAGTCTTTCTAACAAACAATGCTGGAATAACTTGAATATGGAAAATAAATAAACCCTGATCTTTACCTAACAACCTCTATAAAAGTTAATATAAGATAGATCACAGACCTAACTATAAAAAGCTAAACAAATAAAACTTCATAAAGAAAACAGGAGAATATCTTCACTAACTTGGAGTAGGCAAAGCTTTCTTAGCAAAGACACAGAAAAAAAAAACCCTAATAGATTAAAAAATATACTTCGGAAAAAAATATATATATATACTTCGGCTTTCAACAAAATTAAACATTTTGCTCATCAAAATACAATTAAGAAAATTAATTGGTAAACCACAGACCTGGAGAAATTATTTGCAAATTGCATGTGTGACAAAGTATTGGTGTCAAGAATATATAAAGTGTGTAAGTCAAAGACAGTTTTCTTGCTTTTAGTACCAGAAAATTCCCTCAAATGTTAATAAAAACATATAATATTTCTAATTTTTTGAGGATCCTATATACTGTTTTCCAAAGTTGCTGAACCAATTTACATTCCCACCAACAGTGCACAAGGATTCTCTTTTCTCCACATCCTTGCCAACATTTATCTCGTCTTTTTAAATTTTTTTATTGAGGTATAGTTGATTTACAATATTATATAAGTTTCAGGTGTACAACATAGTGACTCACAATTTTTAAGGATCATACTCCATTTATTTTATTATTTTTTAAAATTAATTAATTAATTTATTTATTTTTGGCTGCATTGGGTCTTTGTTGCTGTGCGTGGGCTTTCTCTAGTTTCAACGAGCGGGGGCTACACTTCGTTGCGGTGTGCAGGCTTCTCATTGCTGTGGCTTTTCTTGTTGCAGAGTACAGGCTCTAGGTGCGTGGGCTTCAGTAGTTGTGGCATGTGGGCTCAGCAGTTGTGGCTCACGGGGTCTAGAACGCAGGCTCAGTAGTTGTGGCGCATGGGCTTAGCTGCTCCACGGCATGTGGGATCTTCCTGGACCAGGGCTCGAACCCATGTCCCCTGCATTGGCAGGTGGATTCTTAACCACTGCGCCACCAGGGAAGTCCCAATCATACTCCATTTACAGTTGTTATAAAATACTGGCTATATTCCCTGTGCTGTACAATATATCCTTGTGGCTTCTTTTATACATAGTAGTTTGTACCTCTTAATCTCCTACCCCTATCTTGCCCCTCCCCCTTCCCCCTTCCCACGGGTAACCACTAGTTTATTGTCTATATCTGTGAGTCTGTTTCTTTTCTGTTATATTCAATAGTTTGTTTTGTTTTTTAGATTTCACATATACGTGATAACATACGGTATTTGTCTTTGTCTGACTTATTTCACTAAGCATAATACCCTCCAAGTCCAATCTCTTGTCTTATTTTTTTTAATTTTATTTATTTATATTTATTTTTTAAATTTATTTTTATTCATTTATTATTTATTTTTGGTTTCATTGGGCCTTTATTGCTGTGCATGGGCTTTCTCTAGTTGTGGCGAGTGGGGGCTACGCTTCATTGTGGTGCGTAGGCTTCTCATTGCAGTGGCTTCTCTTGTTGTGGAGCACGGGCTCTAGGTGCGCGGCCTTCAGTAGTTGTGGCACACGGGCTCTAGAGCACAGGCTCAGTAGTTGTGGCACATGGGCTTAGTTGCTCCACGGCATGTGGGATCTTCCCGGACCAGGGCTCGAACCTGTGTCCCCTGCATTGGCAGGCAGGTTCTTAACCACTGTGCCACCAGGAAAGCCCTCTCTTGTCTTCTTAACGATAGCCATTCTAACAGGTGTGAGGTGACATCTCATTGTGGTCTTGATTTTCATTTCCCTGATGACTAGTGATGTTGAGAATCTTTTCATGTACCCATGGGTCATTTGGATGTCTTCTTTAGAAAAATGTCTATTCAGTTCCTCTACACATTTTTTAATTGAATTTTGGGGGTTTTGTTATTGGGTTGTGTGAGTTCTTTATACATTTTGGATATCAATCCCTTATCCAATACATGGCTTCAGAAATCCACTTCTGGGTATATATACAAAGGAAATGAAAACAGGACATCAAAAAAGTAAGTGCACTCACATATTCATTGCAGCATTACTCACAACAGCCAAGATATGAAAACAACTTAAGCATACCTCAATGGAAGAAAGGGTAATGAAGATATATATAGTGGAATATTGTTCAGGCTTAAAAAAGAAGGAAATCCTGCCATTTGTGACAACATGGATGGACCTTGAGGGTATTATGCTAAGTAAGTTGTCAGAGAAAGACAAATACTGTATGATATCATTTATGTAGAATCTTAAAAAAAAGTGAATTTATAAAAACGGAGAGCAGAATGGTGGCTACCAGGGGCTGAGGGATACTGGGGAGATGTTTAAGGATACAAAGGTGCAACTGGTAAATGTCTTGAGGATCTTAATAATCTGCACAGTGATTATGGTCAATGATACTGTATTATAAACTTCAAAATTGCTAAGAGACTAGATCTTAATTGTTCTCACAATAAAAAATAAACGGTAATTATGTGACAGGATGGAAGCGTTAGCTAATGCTATAGTGGTAATCATACTGCAATATATAAATGTGTCAAATCAACACGATGTACACCTTAAACTTACAAAATGTTATATGCCAATTATATCTCAATAAAGATACATACATACATATATACATGTATATACAAACATATATACCATTATACACTAACAAGTAAGTGTCTCTCCTAGTGTTGCTGAGGTAGATCTTATATTTATTTATCAAAATATCCTCTATTTTTCACACTGATTTGAAATGAAGTATTGCCAGTTTGTTAAAGAAAAATATGCTTAAGATAGTATAGGAGCAAGATTACTAAAGAATAAACAGAACTAAAGGGTACCACTAAAATTATTAAATAACCAAATAAAAAATGAAGAAACAAGGTTTCCTTATTGGTGCTCATAAATATCTCTATAAGTTGTTAACAATAAGAGACAAAGCCAGTTAGAGACAGACTCATGTACTAATTGTGATGAAAACATAATATGTGTTTTAATTATTTACCATGGTCTCTTTTGTATAATGCAATTTTGCTAATAGAATAAATAAAGTTATCTTCATTCCAGAGGGCTTTTTGAAATTTGCTATTAAAAAACACAAGGAAAAAATTCCTTCTTGATTAAGATTTGGTGTGTTCCCCAACATTCTGTTTTCAACTTTTTTGCTTTCCATTGGCATAGACTCATTTGATAAACTCATATCCTCAGGGTACTCAGATCAAATCTCTTCCATGATTTCCAAATCTGGCTATCTCCAAACTCACTGCTAAGAATTCTGAATCAAACTTGACATCCACCTGGTGGGTTTATCAAATTCTTTATTTCAGGGAGACATAAATCAGACTCTTCAATATTCATTCCATTACAGTGACCTTAGAAAAACAGTTTTTCTTTTTAGTATCTATAATCACTCATTCTAAATCTCCTAGTTTTCCTGTGTGCCTACTGAGTACTTTGGGGTGTGTACTCTGTACAACCTGGTTAGATCCAGATTGCCTAATTTGTTATTCTTATCATAACTTCTCATTATGTTCCTACATTCATTCATTAAACAAATATTATTGAAGGCCTACTATGTTCCCAGGGCATGTCTTCATGGAGCTGGCATTCTAACTGAATGGCAGTAAATATAATAAATTATAAAGTACAGTGCTGTCCTATAGAACTTTCTACAATTATGGAAATGTCCTGGAATATCTGCATTGTACAATATGGTAGACAGTATCCACATGTGGCTACTGAGCACTGAGAACACGGCTAGTGCTGTTAAATAAATATTTTAAAAATTTTATTTACACTTAATTCATTAAAATTGATATTTTAATGGCCACATGTGGTTAGTGGAACTATACTGAACCATGCAGAATATTAAGTTGATAAGTCTTATGAAGAAAGAGGAAAATGAAACAAGAACAGGATAAGGGGAGTGCAATAGGGAGGTGGTTCAAAGAGAGATTAGAATTGTAAATAGGCTCGTTAGAGTATGACTCATTGAGGTGACAACTGACACAACAAAGATCTGAAAGAGGGAGAGAGTTGGCCATGATTATATCTGGAGGGAAAACGAGAGGTGAAATCTGCATCCCCCTATCTTCAACTCACTGAATCTAGGTTTTCCTCAAAACAAATTTTCTTACCCATTTTATTTTCAAAATCACAATCCCTTCAACTATATGAAGACTACTTATCTTGTCTACAATTTCGATTACTTCCCACTAAATTTCCAAATGATATATTTGTTGGTCAATTTATTTATTACATTATTCAAAAAAATTATTTTTTTATTTAAGTCTTTCTCCTCTCCAAAGAGATAGCCTATAGGTAATGGATGTGGGAAAAAAGTGTTAAAAATATATTAAAATAAGAACCATTCTCTATCTAAAAGAAGGTCACAACAAAGTTAAATATCAGATAACAGATAACGTGGAATTCTAGAAATTTGGACAATTTGAATACTGAATTTTGAGCAATGAATGTGACTCCAAAATTCCTAGAACTTGTAGCAAAAATGTGATGGAAAGTTATATAGTTTAATCTCGCGCAAGAAAGGAAAACATAGTCATTAGTTTCCTTAAGTGAAGAAATACTTATCTCTAGGAAGAAAAAAAGTTCTATATGACTCTTTTTGTAGTTGGTACAGAATAATGTTGTCAACCTCTGTAAATATCTAGCTATAGTGAAAGGAATATTTTTGCTTAATTTATAATTGTACATATAGTGTATGAATATATATTCTTGGTAAATATTTTAAATCTCCCAAAGAAGGCTAACGTCCCCTCTGACTACCTTTTCTGGACAGTTTTCTTTACTCTTCTGCATGCCCATTCCTCCTTTCCTGGAGCTCATCAGTATTATAAGATTGATATCTAACATATTGGAACTTGAGCCATGTATGTGCATAAACCATCTATTTATATACTCATAGAAATTCATAGTATTTTTTGTGTATTTTCCAAACATTATATCATTTTTCAACATGTTTTGTCTCTAAGCAATATTTCTGGACGTTCTGTTGGTGTCATACATTTTGGCCATTTATTCTAATTACTGCATGGCACTCCATGAGATGGATACACCACAGTGAACTGAGCTATACTATTTTGGACGGACTGGTAAGTAGTTTCTATTATGAACAATATTGAAATGAACATCCATGTATAGAATCCTCTTCATGTTCATGCACATTTTTTTTTTCTGAAATACACAAACTTAGAATTTCTGCATCATTTTATTTCTAATATATTCTGTCAAGTTACCTTTCAAATTGTTTGAACTTAGGTAAACACACAACAGGATTATAGGAGCACACCCTTTCCCTGGAATCTGTATATTGAGCCCTTATCAATACACACATTTTCCAATTTCGGAATGATTGCCAATCTAATGGTTGAGAAAACCTCATTGTTACTTTTAATTTGCCCTTTTGTGATGACTAATGGGATCGACTCTCACTTCACATATTTTTTAATAACTTAAATTACCTTTTCTTTGATTCTCTTTTTCTTATTCTTTACCTGTACCTCCATTCACTTGCTTCTGTTTTCCTTAAATATAGAATCTAAATATATATATTTAGAAATATATGTATAGAATCTAAATAAATATATATACTTCTTCTCTTCCCCTTGAATTATTCAAAATTGTTTAGATTTTCTTTTTTCATGTATATAGTTAATTTTAATGAAGTTACATTTCTCAGTCTTCTTCTTCAAGTTTTTTACTGTTTGTGTCAGCTTAAAAATACATTTTTGTAACCTAAGATCATAAACATATTCACTTATGTTTTCTATTAACCTCTATGTTTCATTTTGAATTAATTTTTCTAAAGGGAAAAGTATCAAACATTTCTTTCACAACAGTCAACTGCCGTAAACTCTGTGAAATAGCCTATGCTTTCTCTCATAGTTTAAAATGTCACTTTTTCTCATATAATAATGATTATATACATGGATCTATTTCTGAACTCTATTTCACTCCATTTACTACTTTGTCTAGTCCTATACCAGCATCACACTATAGCCTTCAGTTTCAGTTTCCTATTATTGTCTTAACAAATTACCACAAATTTAGTAGCTTCATATGACACAAATTTATTTTCTGACAATTCTAGGTCAGAAGTCTGACCTGGGTCTTACTAGGCTAAAATCAAGGTGACAGCAGGACTACATTCCTTCCTGGAGACTCTTGGGGAGAATCCTTTTCCTCCTCTTTGAGTTATTGGCAGAATTCAGTTCCCGGCATTTGCAGGACTGAAGTCTCATTTCCTTACTGGCTGGCAGCTGAGGGCTGTTCCCAGCTTCTGGAGGATGCAGCTTTCCTTGGCTTGTGGTCCTGTTCCTTCATTTTCAAAGCCAGCACTGGCATGTCAAGTCCCATCACACTTCAAATCTCTTCTTATTCTTCTGTCTTATATTTCTGACCCAACTGGGAAAGGTTCCCCCCTCTTAATGACTTATATTTGTTTGGCACACCCAGATAACCAGGATAATCTCATCTAGTCAAGATCCTTAACTTAATCATATCTACAAGTCCCTTTCGCCATTTAAGGAAACGTATTCACAAAGGGTCCTATATATCTATCTTCATTTATCTTGAAAAATCATCTTGCCTTACCATTCACATTGACTCAACAACATGAAACCGAATCAGCTTATCCAGTTCTATGAACAATCTTGCTGTGATTTTGATTTTTACTATTTCAAATTTAATAATTACTTTGAGAAAACCCGGCATTTTTATGATATTTGGGTTTATGACTCAATTTTTCCAGTAGTAAAAGGAGTATAGCTTTACACTTTTAAGGTCTTCCTTTACATTCTTCAGTAATCTTTCATTGCTTTCGCCATAAAGATCTTGCTTTTTTTGGCCACAACCAGGGATTGAACCTGGGCCCATGGCAGTGAAAGGGCCGAGTCCTAACCACTGGACCACCAGGAAATTCCCAAAGATCTTGCATTCTTATTAATTATAATATTTTACTATTTTTTTTGGTAATTTTTAAATAAGTTCTTTTTTTTGCCTTAAGTTCTTAAATGATTCTTACCAATCTATAGGGCAACTGTTAATTTGTTGGTTCTTGCTTTATAAAGGAAACTTAAGCCACTGATGATATATAAAGTTTGTCAATTCATTCTTTTGTATTTTACTCAGGATACACTCTCTACAAATTATAAATACCCATACATCTTTTTAAATAATTATTTAAATCTTTTTATCATGTCATTATATTTATAAGCACAACCAATTTGCTAGAGAATAACAGATGAGGTATGCTTGCCACAACCATGACGTAAACAAAAATGCACCTGACATTTCACTACGATTCATGAAATTACCTACAATCTTCTGGTTGCTATCCTTCTTCACATTGTGGGACAAAGGGGTGCATGGATGTTCGGTTCCAAAAGGAAAAGACTGTGCAGATCCTCTGGTGTTTTCTCCCAGCAGTCATTTTTTCCTTCTGGTTGACAGAATCCCAGTTTTTTGTTTATTTGTTTGTTTGTGTTTGTTTTTCCAAGGAATAGGCAGCTACAGTTTTAGGGACCATGAGACTGGCTTCAGACACTGGGGTTCACTGCAAAAAGTAAATTATTGTAGACTCTTTTTCTTTCATTACTTATGATTCAGATGTGGGCTTATGGACCAATCTTGGCACATGGAACCAGCTGAGTGACTCCAGGGTAAGATTTGCCATGCTTTTTTTTCTTTTTTTTTTCACCATTGTGTTAGCCACGGTCCACTTACAGAAAGCAGAAACTTCTTAAAGGTTTGTTGCCCCAAAGCTTCAAGTATCAGCTTTGTTTTTTATCCAATTGTATACTTATACACTGATGATTGGAAAGTTTGCCTAATACAAATTACTCAGTTATATCTGGAGGCCAATGTTTGTGCATAAAAATGTAATACCTCTGTGCACTAAAAATCAAACGCAACTTTGTTTTAGCTTTACTTTTAAATGTAATTTATGTAATTTCATTTGTTTTAAAAGCAAACAAACTAAACAGTGTGAAAAATTGTATGCTTGAAACAAAAAAATGTTAAGCGTTGAAAAATATATTAACATCTGTAGAAAATGTGTAAGAGGGCATAAAATTGCAATTCCTCCAAGAAAAAATACATATACTTATTAAGAAAACACTATTCAAGTTTATTAGAAATCATAAGAATATAAAATTAAATGTGTTATCTTTTTAAATGTGTGGATTATGAAATCATAAGAATAAATAATACTATGGGCTGGTGTGGATAGAGTCACTGAAGTATTCCTCTTTACTGTCAGTGGCTGTGGAACTACATAGAATGTGCCTTAAAACTATTTTTTAATGCATTATGAGCTTTAATTAAATTAACCACCGTTTGATAACATCATTTCTCTTCTTAGCTTGTATCCTAAATAAATAATAGGAGTTGCAGGCCATGTATATACACACGAACACAAACTCAAGTGTACTTCAATAGGAAAACAGTTCACTATGGATAGACTGATATAACAGAATATAAATTAGATGTTACAATATTTACAATATGTATAATATTTCTCATTTTCTTCATTTCTGAGATCTTTGACCTTGAGCAAATTATTTTTCTGTTTCCTCATATGTAAGTGAGATTAGTAACACATACCTTAGAGATTTGTTATACAGATTACAAATGCTTATAACAATACTTGTCACAGAACAGGCCCCTGAACAATGTTATCTAGTATTTATTCTTATACACTGAAATAGCACAAGTACTTGGGGAGGCAGTTTATAAGTCCTTAATCCTTGTACTAGTAAAACCACTGTCATTCTTAGAACTTTTGTTGCCTAAGAGCATGTATACCAGCAAACATAAATAATCTAAATAATCTATAGTATTTACCAGTCCTTCTCAAACTTCACCTGGGGATCTTGTTAAATTGCAGATTCTGATTCTCTAGCTCTGGTTTGGAACCTACATTTCTAATAAACTCCTGGGTAATGATGATTTGACTTGTCCATGAAACACACTTTGAGTAATGAGAGTATAGACTAGTGGTCAGCAAACAAAGGTCTCCAGGTCAAATTCAGTCTGCTATCTATTTTTGTAAATAAAGTTTTATTGGAACACATTCTGCACTCATCCATTTCCATACTGTCTATAGATGCTTTCATGAGATGCAAAGGCAGAGTTGAGTAGTTGTAACAAAGATCACACAGTCCACAAAACCTGAAATATTCATACCCTGGCTCTGAACAGAGAGTTTGCTGATCCTTGGTATAGACAACATGCTTTATTAGTAGAACAGAATAACAAAATTGTATTTCCAACACTTTAAAAATACAAAAGCAGGAATTAATGAATATTAAAGTTAAACTCTAACGGAAGTGATAAGAAGTTAAGAACTTTCAAAAATTGGACAGTTACATGTAAAACAATGAGATTTAAAATTTTCTCACACCATATAAAAAAAAAAACTCAAAATGGGTTGAAGGCCTAAATGTAAGACCAGAAACCACAAAGCTCCTAAAAGAAAACATGGGCAGAACACTATTTTTTTTTTTTTTTTTGGCTGCGGCAGGTCTTAGTTGCAGTGCACGGGCTCTTCATTGTGGCATGGGCTTCTCTCTAGTTGTGGTGCACATTTAATCCATTTACATTTAAGGTAATTATCGATATGTATGTTCCTATTACCATTGCCTTAATTGTTTTGGGTTTGTTTTTGTAGGTCCTTTTCTTCTCTTGTGTTTCCCACTTAGAGAGGTTCCTTTAGCATTTTTTGTACAGCTGGTTTGGTGGTGCTGAATTCTCTTAGCTTTTGCTTGTCTCTAAAGCTGTTGCTTTCTCCGTCGAATCTAAATGAGATCCTTGCTGGCTAGAGTAATCGTGGTTGTAGGATCTTGCCTTTCATCACTTTAAATATATCATGCCACTCCCTTCTGGCTTGTAGAGTTTCTGCTGAGAAATCAGCTGTTAACCTTATGGGAGTTCCCTTGTATGTTATTTGTCATTTTTCCCTTGCTGCTTTCAATAATTTTTCTTTGTCTTTAATTTTTGCCAATTTGATTACTATGTGATTCGGCATGTTTCTCCTCGGGTTTATCCTGCCTGGGGCTCTCTATGCTTCCTGGTCTTGGGTGGCTATTTCCTTTCCCATATTAGGGAAATTTTCGACTATAATCTCTTCAAATATTTTCTCAGGTCCTTTCTCTCTCTCTTCTCCTTCTTGGATGCCTATAATGTGAATGTTGGTGAGTTTAATGTTGTCCCAGAGGTCTTTTAGGCTGTCTTCATTTCTTTTCATTCTTTTTTCTTTATTCTGTCCTGTGGCAGTGAATCCCACCATTCTGTCTTCCAGGTCACTTATCCGTTCTTCTGCCTCAGTTATTCTGCTACTGATTCCTTCTAGTGTATTTTTGATTTCAGTTATTGTATTGTTCATTTCTGTTTGTTTGTTCTTTAATTCTTCTAGGTCTTTGTTAAACATTTCTTGCATCTTCTCGATCTTTGTCCCATTCTTTTTCCGAGGTCCTGGATCATCTTCACTATCATTATTCTGAATTCTTTTTCTGGAAGGTTGCCTATCTCCACTTCATTTAGTTGTTTTTCTGGGGTTTTATCTTGTTCCTTCATCTGGTAAATAGTCCTCTGCCTTTTCATTTTGTCTATTTTTTGTGAATGTGGTTTTAGTTCCACAGGCTGCAGCATTGTAGTTCTTCTGGCTTCTGCTGTCTGCCTTCCTAGAAAACTGAAGAGCTGGAGCTGGCTTGCACTCTGCTCAGCTGCTGAGGTGCAGCTGTTTGCTATCTCCTGTCCCCAGCTACATTGAACTAAAAAGCACAGCTCTGCTTTGTAGGCCTATATTTTTGACTGGAGCCTGGTTTCTGCCTGAAATGTATCCAATGATTTCCATCTCAGTTTTCAGGACTGTGTACTTGGTCCTTTGTCCTTTGTGTATAGGTTCCTTTGTCCAACATGCAGCAAGCCAAATGCCAAGGCAGAATTTTGCAGCAGAGAAAAGGTGTACTCCCCTACGTTTAGTTCTAATGTCAGTTAACCTATATTCAATTTCCAAGAACCCTTTCTTATCCTATGATTATTTCATTAAAATACTTTATTCTTCTTTCATTTATAATATTACAATGAGACTACTAATTATAAAAAATTTGAACTCATTTTACATCCTCTGTATCATTTTGTTTTTACTAATTTTACCTTTAGGGTTTTTTTGCTGTTGTTGTTGCTGTTTTTAAGATGCTAGTCTTTCACCTTAGAGGCTTTTTTCAAATGCATAATCGTCTGTGATTGAAAAGATGACTGTGTGTGTATAAAGAGGTTTATTTACTGATAGAATTCACAATGCAGTGATTGGGTGATGACTTTTAAATTGGGGAATCCTCAAAGTTTAGAAGCTGGAAGTCTTATCTCTATGGTTACTGAATATCCTTAGAATATAATTCTTCAGAATCCTGCCTGGAGTTCCTGATGAAGATTTTTTTGCCTTCACTCTACAGACTGCCAATGACTGCCACTATGTTTAGCCTCCTATCTTTCCCTGCCCAATCCTGCCAGACAGGAATGCCTCCTAAACCTGAATCAGGAGACTCTTCCCATCAATTGTTCCAGTAAATAACTCTAGGTTTCCTAACTGGGAGAATGGTAGCCATATGCCGAGGGTCAGAGGGAGAGAATTAATGTCAAGTTAATTTGCTCACGAGAAAAATTTTAATTATGTAACTTATTTCAAATAGAAGGAAATTACCATTTTAAATCCTTAACTTTGTTCAACATTATATTTTAAATGTGTTTTGCACTCATTTTAAAAATTAATTTAAATGATTTTAAATTTTCTTTGCCATATTACAATTATTTTCTGTACTAAAATTCAGATTATACAGAGCATGATTATGAAATTATGGAGCTAATTATAACATCATCTCTTTACTGTGTGATCCTTAAAAACCTCCTTTGGCATTTACAGAAACACTATATTTTGTGTTTTTATTTACAATGACTATTAAATCAATTAATTTTTAGTCACTTTTTGTTTCAGATATAGATATATTGAGTTATTGCTGCCACACTCATTCTTTTTTAAATTAATTTATTTATTTTATTTATTTATTTTGGGCTGCATTGGGTCTTCGTTGCTGCGCGCGGGCTTTCTCTAGTTGCGGCGAGTGGGGGCTACTCTTCATTGTGGTGCACGGGCTTCTCATCGAGGTGGCTTCTCCTGCTGCGGAGCATGGGCTCTAGGGCATGCAGGCTTCAGTAGTTGTGGCTCGTGGGCTCAGTAGTTGTGGCTAGCGGGCTCTAGAGCACAGGCTCAGTAGTTGTGGTACACGGGCTTTGTTGCTCCGTGGCGTGTGGGATCTTCCCAGACCAGGGTTCGAACCCGGGTCCCCTGCATTGGCAGGCAGATTCTTAACCACTGCGCCACCAGGGAAGCCCACTGCCACAGTCTTTTGAAGGTATTATAAAGTAACTGAAACCAGAAAGTTTCTAAAAGCCCAATCTGATATTCTATTGCCCCTAACCTTGTTATGTTAGTCACCAGGGATTCTGTATTCTGGATCTTAAGCGTTGAATAATAATAATATCTTAAAATATCATACCAGATTAAATAACATTAATCAAAGAAAATAAAAAATGATAAAGACACTGATCTTGTTACAAAGAGCACCATAAATATTCAATCACTGTTTTGAAAGAGTTGATAAGGCAGTAAAATGAAGAACAACATTTTAAAAGCTGCAGTTTTCTTAACCTGAGAGGTTAGCACATAGTGCAACAGGATATAATAATCTCTGCTGGGTATAGAATGGTACAGAGAGATGGGTGGGAAATATAGGAGGCGTAAAAGTAGATGGAAAGTAATTCCCTATACTAATGTTGAGCAAAACATGGCAGAATTAGGGGTGGGCTTTGTGCCGGCTGTTCCAGTTTGAGGCAATCCTTTAAGTTCATATCCATCTTTCTTGTCCTTTATTTTTGGTTTTCCTTCTGAGTTGCCTGAGATCTCACTTCACCATTTAATAATTTCTAAAATTCTGCAGATAATTCAATCATCAAATGAAGAAAATATTAAGTATTTTGAAGTTTAATGTAACAACTAGAGTTAAAAAATGAATTGCATTCGATTCAACAGAGGTTTGGCATAGGATGGGCCACAACTGTCCTACTTTTAAAATTAAAAGTTCCATGTTCCAGGAAGTCCTCAGTCCTTATAAAAGCAGAGTAATTGGTCACCCTAGTTTGGAGTATAATTTAAAAAAAAAAAAAAAAAAAAAGAGTGAAAAGAATGGTACAACAAAGCATGTGACAAGGCTAATAAATATTATATAGATAAGAAGTATCATGGAAGTCATCAAGTTAAAATTAAAATATCAATAGCTTACTTTACCCTGTATTCTACTTTCATCCCCAAACAATCTTGGAATAGAATCACTGGGCTTATTTTGTAGACAAAGAAACTAATGACCAAAATCACATAGGTAGTCATTATCAGAGCTACCAGCTGTGTAGCTCAGATGGGTTGCAGTTTTCTTTTTTTTTGGCCGCACCACCCACCTTGTGGGATCTTACTTCCCCGAGCAGGTATGGAACCCATGCCCCCTGTAATGGAAGCACAGAGTCCTAACCACTGGACCGCCGGGGAATTCCCCTACATTTCTAATGTCATTCTCATTTCTTTACTTGTCTAACCAGTGGTTCCCAAATTGGAATCGCCTTTGGGTCATATAAAAATACTGACTCCTGACTCCCATACTGAGACTTTCCAATCTAATCAATCTTGGATAAGACCAGGGCATCAGAATATTTAAAAGCTTTCCAGACGATTCTAATATGAGCAAATTTGGGGAACCACTGCTCTAACATAATAGTGTGCAACTAGCTGCACACTAGAATCACCTGGAGAAATTTAAAATCTAACAATACCTTGACTGTGTCCCTGACCAATTACATCAGTTTCTGAAGTTGGTGTCTAGGCATCCATATTTTTAAAAAGCTCCCTGGATGATTCCAGTGTGTACCAAGGATTGAGAACCACTGTACGGTAAGTTTGTGGATGATTTATTTCTGTCAAAACAAGAAACAGCACTTTGGGGCTTCCCTGGTGGCGCAGTGGTTGAGAATCTGCCTGCCAATGCAGGGGACACGGGTTCGAACCCTGGTCTGGGAAGATCCCACGTGCCGCGGAGTGGCTGGGCCTGTGAGCCACAATTACTGAGCCTGCACGTCTGGAGCCTGTGCTCCACAAGAGAGGTCGCGATAGTGAGAGACCCGCGCACCGCGATGAAGAGTGGCCCCCGCTTGCCACAACTAGAGAAAGCCCTTGCACAGAAACGAAGACCCAACACAGCCATAAATAAATAAATAAACAAATACTTTAAAAAAAAAAAAGAAACAGCACTTTCTTTGTCCTGCCCTATACCTTTCCCACAACACCCCCAATTCCATGGAGAGAATGCTTTTGTGCCCATTTCCATAGTGGGGCTCAGATTTTCAGAAATTTATCATTCAATACTCTATTCAAATTTACTCAATAGTAGTTTTTAACTCTTAGTGATCTCTGCCTTTGAGTACCCAACCTGGTCAAAAAGCTTCATAGGTTTCCACCATCAAAATCTGAACTCATAAAAGTAATTTTGTTCAAGGAGAGGTAGACTTTCCAGATTCAATTTGGTGATTTTATAAAGAGATATATTTAGATTAAACTAATGGAGTTTACCTCTCAGAAGCTTTGATTGCTTAGGAATAAGTTGGAAGTAGCACTAAATGTTAAAAAAACATCTACATGGACTTTGATGTTGTGTGTCTATAAGAGTTATGAATTACCGACTTTTAGACCCTTATTCAGCAGTGAGAGGAAACATAATTGGCAGAAAATAATTGTCTCAATCCTAGGGCTTATTACTTTGAACTCTTTACTCTCTCAGTCTGTGTGTGTGTGTGTGTGTGTGTGTGTGTTTTCCTACCACCAAACTCCTAAGTAAGACTTCTCTGTAACTTAGTTTTTGAAAGTCTCAATTTACTCCAGAATGAAGGAAGAAAAATTTAATTCAAGTTACTTACCATCTTTCTCCTGTTCCCGTTACTAAGTTTGGGTAGCTTTATTATTTTTAGTTCTATCATTGATTTTGTTATAATTTTTTTCTTTTTCTGCACTATCCTTTCAGTCTTCTTGGTTCTTTCTGAGATGTAGACCAAAGATGATTGTCACTTTCACCTATGCCTGAACTCCACTGCATTTGTTCCATTTATTTTATGGATTAGGGTTTAGTTGTCTCACTGATCCACTAAAAATAAAAATAAAAATGGGACTTCCCTGGCAGTCCAATGGTTAAGACTCCGTGCTTCCACTGCAGGGGGAATGGGTCCTGCATGCCATGAGGTACAGCAAAAAAAAAAAAAAAAAAAGAAGAAGAAAGAAAAATGGAGTTTGCACTTTCATTTCTAGTTCCCCTTGTTGCTCATGGATAATTTCAAAAGCTAAGAAGAAGGAATCCTGGTTTTACACCACCACCTTCAAACCAGAATTTCAAATCACTGTAGTTTTCAACAATCTACTAAAATCTCATTTTCTTTGTTACATAAATTTTAGACAACTATTGATGCTTAGTTGCGTAAGTGGAGGTAATGACTGTCTCAATAAAATCCCCATCTCTCCCATCCCCACCTCTATCTTTCATGAAGAATACTTAACTAGTTATAGGGCAATATAAATATCATTTATATAGACCATGATATTTGAAAAATAATTGAATAACTGAGAACATATTTAAGGTGGAAGTGGAGGATGGGAGTTAGGCATATTTTCTTTTTTCTCTGAATATGGAAGTGAGTTAAGGAAGGAAGAGATGAGGAAAAAAGTGAGGGAAGTAAGAAGAAACTTTGATGTGTCAATGTAATAGGTAACCTTCTCTTTGGGGCTCTGACTGCTGCCACAAACTTTCAGTGATTCCCAAGGGAGCTGTGGGAATTGAGATTAGCAAGTGCCTCTTGTAGACAACTATCTAAGCAGAAGCAGCAGCCCCATCCTGTCATGGCCTTTGCCAGAGTTCTGCCACCTCAAATCTGGCCTCTTTGGCTCCTCGCTGCTATTTCCTTCATCCTTGGCAAGTAGTGACAAGTTCACAGCAGTTACAGTGGTACCAAAATAACCTCTGCAAGACTCACGTGGTCTAGTTCCAGCTGTCATGTTTCTCATCAATTTTCAGTTCTAGCTTTCTAACTTGAGGTTCTAAAGACACATAAAAAGTCCTTTATGATACTTGATCCTTTATTTTAACAATTGAGCACTTATCATATACAAGGAACTCAATGTACAAGGAATTCAAAAGGAAAAACTAAAATAAGGGCAGGCACATGTCCTGCCTTCAAGAAGCCTGTAGTTTCATACTTTTTAACAGGCCTCATTGTGTCTACTGAAAGGTTAAAAAAATTGATTGAAATTCCACTGTAAGTGCCTAATTGGGCAAAGTGATACACAAAGATACTTGCCACTTGCTCCTCACCCCCCAAAAATTTTTATATCATTGAGCCTATGATTATTATTATAGTAAGAACATACAAAAAAGCCAATAAATTATGACTTTATGCCTACATTCTGGGCTGAGTTTTAGTATAATATTCTTTATGACTTAGCCACTGCAAATGCCAACTCTATCATTTAAATTTAATGAGGAGTACCGATCATTCAGTAGGCAATTTGAAAATGCATGCAAATCTTTTACACTCGTCTTATAGAACAGGGTACATATCTAGCACACTAAATTCACATTGGTTTAAATTATTTAATGTTTTTTAGAGGTAATACAGTTATAATCTCACCATCATTGAACGGCGCTGTATTTGTGAAAATAAGATTATTTTTACTGATGAGGTTTGCAAACGTAATATACTAGCTCTTTCAGAATAGCAAAAGAATGTGACACAGTGCAGTTTCATCTATTTTATACTTCATTCATTCATCAATTTATTCATTTGTAATTTTATAAATAATCAAGAATAATAACTGTCATTTTTCAGTACTTCCTGAACTCTAGACATTATGCAGCAGACTTGTATTCAGTATATCATTACAAGCTTTTAATAATGACGTGACTCTAGTTTTACTATCATTCTCACCTATAAAAGAGGAAGATAAGACTCAAGAGAGATTAACTAACATATTCACGGTCTTACAGCTATTGAGATTCCATACTAGGTCCTTTTTTCTTTATATAATTATGCCTGCCATGTTGTTGTAGCCTTGTTGGGTAATTGAAATGCTAAAGAGATAGATAAATAAATCAATAAATTAGCCCTCATTCTTGGATTTCTGAGTTGGTACTATAAACTTATGTTATTTTTCAGTTTAAGATAGAAAACAAGACAATAAAATATTCAGGAAAATAATGAAGTGCTGGAAGTAAAATGTAATCACATGATTTTCAACACTATGCTATCAAAATATGAGAAGTTAATATTAAACTCAAGAGAATGCTTTTAATGTTTAAAAGACCTAGTTATACTCTATTCTATGTAAATTCTTTCAGGAATTTTAAAATGATTGAAACCTCCCACTTTGTTTTACAAAGCATATAAAATCCTCATAACAAATCCTGTAAAAGATAATTCAGAATAGTAAAGTATGAACCAATGTCACTTAGAAATAATAATGTAGAAATTCTCAAAGTACTAAGGCATGAAAAACAGAAGCATATTTTGAAGGTCGTTGCCATCAAGTATAGGTCATTTCTTGAATTACAAATAATTTTTCAGCATCTTTTGAAACTTATTTCTCTTCTAACATAATAATGTAAAAAATTACCTTAATACAGTTTTGATGTCTAATGTCTTAATTCATGAAAATATTATTTAATTATATAATTTATATAATTCAAATATTATAACTATATTAAAGGATTTTATACATTATTATAAAGAAGAGAATATATTTCTCTCAAAATATGCTGAAAATTTACTTGCCGAAGTCCAACATAGTTATCCCAAACTTACTTTTTCCTTATTATGTTAAAAATTATCCATTGCCAAGTTATTACTCAGATTCTAATTCGTGTAGATATGTTATAGTCATTTTCATTATATAGGGAGAAAAATGATTCTCACACTTAGTATTATTAAGTAACTTTTGTTTCCAGAAGTCCAAGTAAATCCAGTTAGATTTGACAAGGGACAACAATTATGGTCACTGGAAATGTAGGGGTTTATTCATTATAATTTTCATATGATGTGACAGCCTCACAGGAGAATGACCTAATATCTGATTATCAGACTACTCAATAGTGTGTATATTGATTTAATTAATGTTTTTCTACATATCAGCAATTTCAATTATATAAACACTCATCATTTTACTAATAGTTATACATATATGTTATAATAAATATATGATATCTATGAAGAAAGTAAGAACATTTTATTGAACATAAAATTCTTAAATAAAGGGTACCTAGAATATTTGGATAGGAAAAAAGCTATATTTTAATGTCAATTGTTTATCATGATCTCTACTTTTAGTATAATTCAAATAAAACTCTGCAAGGGACTTTTAGAACTTTATAAAGTTCATGTAAAATTAAAAATACCTAAGAATGGAAAATAAAATATTTAAAATAAACTGATAGGATACTTTCACTGACACATATGTTAAAATATTCTATAAACATACAGTATACAAATCAAGTACTAGAGGGGCCAGTAAACTCAAGTAAGTAAAGAGGAATCATTGGAAAACTAGGAATAAATAATGAAATTTGTATTAAACATTTGACATCTTTTCCATGGGCAAAAGTTGGGATTTTCAGTAAATGATAATTTACACATATTTAGAAAAATATAAAGTCAGATTTTTGCCTCATGTTTATAGACACAATCAGAGATGATCCATAGGCTTCCATAACCAGATCACCCACCTACCAGCTTCTGTACCTATATATTTTGCTTTCCTTCCTGTTGGTGAGGATAAATTTCAAAGACTCCTACATAAAGGCAATTTATGCACTAGAATCTGTTCATCTTTACCCACTTAAGGGCTTCACTCAAACAAATTTTCCATCCCCCTCCTGTGTCATTATTTTCCCCTCACTACTGATATTATCATTTCCATTGGCCTACCAACATCCTGTTATAGCTACCATCTTAAATAAATAAAATTCTTTTAATCCAATTTCCCTCTAGTTACAAGTCCTACCGTTTTTTTTTGCTTACCTTTAAAACAAGACTCATTGAAAGAGTTGCTGTCTCCTATTTCTCTCATGTTCTCTTAAACCCACTCTAATCAGGCTTTTCAACCTACCACCACTCAAAGGCACTGATGAGATCCATGTTACTGAATGAAATGGTTGGTTCACTGGGCTTCAGTACTCTACTAAATTATTGGATGTTATGCTAGTCTGCTGAGGCTGCCATAACGAAATACCACAGATTGGGGGGCTTAAAAAACAAAAACTTATTTTCTCAGTTCTGGAGGCAAGAAGTCCCAATCAAGGGGTTGTCAGGGTTGATTTCTGATGAGGCCTCTCTGACTTGTGTGCATGCAGAGAGAGAAATCTCTGGTGTCTCTTCTTCTTCTTAAGAACATCAGTCCTATTATATTTGGACCCCACACTTATGACCTCATTTATATGTTAACTATCTCCTGTAAGGTCCTATCTCCAAAAACAGTCACACTGTGGGCTAGGTCTTCAACATGTGAATTTTGGGGGGACACATTTCAGTTCATAACACATGCTCTTCCTCTATATTCTTTTACTGATTCCTTCCATCTCCCTCTCTAACTTAAATTACCTCTGGGTTCAATCCATACCCCTCTTATATTCTCTATCTACAGTTAACCCACTGATGATCTCAACCACTATCTCTGCTTTAGATACCAATTTTATGATGGCAATTCCCAAATATTGAGATAGGACATTAAACATACAGTTATCATATGACCACAATGAGATACCACTTCACATCCACTAAGATGGCTATAATAAACAGAAAATAACAAGTGTTGGTGAGGATACGGAGAACTTGGAACCCTCAAGCTTTCCTGGTAGGGATATAAAATGGTGCAGCTTCTGTAGAAAACAGTATAGCAGTTCCTCAAAAAGGTAAAAATAGAATTACCATATGATCCAGCAATTCCATTCCTGTATAGTTTTGGTATATATCCAAAATAATTGAAAAGAAGTGTTCAAATAAAAACTTGTACATGATGTTTATAACAGTATTATTAATAATAGCCAAATTGTGGAAGCAACTCAATATCTATCAAATGATGAATGGATAAATAAAATGTAGCATATCCATACAACGGAATAGTATTCAACCATAAAATGGAATGAAGATCTGAGACATGCTATGACATGGATGAAACTCAAAAACACTATGCTAAGTGAAACAAACCAGTTACAAAAGATCACATATATAATTCAATGTTTATGAAACATCCAAATAGGAAAATCTAGGTCTTAATAGCTAAGGTGATAGGGCATGATAGCTAAAGGGTACAGGGGTAACTTTGAGGTGATTAAAATGTTCTAAAATTGTGTCCATGTGATAGGACGGCTACACATATCTGTGACTACACTAAAAATACGGACTTGTACACCTTAAATAGGTGAGCTGTATAGTATGTAGATTAATTCTCAATAAAGCTGTAATTTAAAAAGAAACAGGTGAAGCAAAACGATGATGATAAATGTCAGAATAGCTGATGCCTCTTGGAGTGGCGGTAGGCTTGTACTCACTGCAAAGAGATACATTTCTGTAGTGGTTAAAAAGTTGTGTATATTTGTCAAGTCTCACCTACAAAAAGTCTATTTGAACAAAGGCAAGTGATATGAATTTAAAAATCACGAAAATAAGTAAAGTATGATATAGATGAAGAAATATTGAATATGTATCTCACTAGTATTCAAAGATAAAGCAATTTAAATAAGTTATATTCTTTGTCAATCAAATTGAATAAAACATATACATTCATTATTTTGAGGAGCAAGGGCTCATAGGATCTACTATTTCTGTAAATTGTGATAACCCTTTGGAGGACTGTTTAAAATATATAGCAAAAACCTAAAAAATGTGTTTTCATTTTAGCCTCAAAATTCCAAATTCAGTTGTGTATCCATCCTAACAGATTACTAGCTAAAATTTTAAAAGATCCAAGTAAAATATCATTTGTTGCATTACTTCTAAAAGTAATGAAACTGGATAGTCTACCAATCAATCTAAGAATTGATCAATAAATTAAGAAAAATATAATGGCCACATTATGATTATGTTCTAAAATAATACTTATCATCGACCTACATTCTCAATAAAATCTTAAGTAAAAATTGTTATGTTCCAAATTACTATCTACATCATAAACCCATTTTTGCTTAACCATTATATATAGATATTAATAATAATTCACAAAACAAAAAATGGAAAGATGTATACCAAATATTTATTGTATTTTGTTTATTTGCTATTTTATAATGAATATGTACTATCTGCATAAAATACAAAACAAGGTGTGCTCTACAGTGTCAAATTCAGCAGAGTCACAAGAATAAATATTTTTAAAATATCACAGGTTTTGTAAATGAGAATGTCTTGGGTGACATTAGGGGTCACATTACCAGTTTCAGAGTAAAAAGAAGGGGAAGAAGCCAGATTCTGATGGGTTGAAAATTTCTGAGAATAAGTAGAAATAGAAAAGCTAGACAAGTCTTAGGAAGTCTGTATGAGGAAAGAGATTATATGGCAGCTAGATGGGGTCAAAGTTCAAGAAATATATTTAAGTTGCTAGACACCTCAGCATGTGTGGTGACAGTGATGAAGAACAAGTAAAGAGACTGAAGAGACCAGAGAATGGTGACCATCACTGAAATAAGATTCCAAGGAAGGAGGGTGTCATAGCTACAGATGGAAGGAGTGGCCTTGATCAGAGTGAGAGATAGCTCATCCTCAAATGTGATTCAATGTAGTAAGAAAAGGTGGATGCAGGTGTTTTTAGGTTTGGGAACAAAATGATGGTAGCAATTTTCTCAATGGTATAAATGTAAACTAGGTTATCCCCTGAGAATTAGGTGCCCAACAGAGGGCTACAGAAGAGGGGTGATTAGGAATAGTCACTGAAGGAACAGGGATGGGATTAGGAGCTGCATACAGACAAGCACATAGATTCTTGGGAAAATTCTGGGGGGCTGAGATAAAGTTGGAATCTTTGGGTTTGTCATGGTACTACTAATCCTCATGTATACATGGTTTTTATTAA
The DNA here is from genome assembly GCF_009873245.2 of Balaenoptera musculus. Lineage (NCBI taxonomy): Eukaryota > Metazoa > Chordata > Mammalia > Artiodactyla > Balaenopteridae > Balaenoptera > Balaenoptera musculus. The sequence goes on from NC_045806.1 coordinate 22,551,547, forward strand.
AGCCACTTAGCCACCCATGTGAAATGAATGAAAAGGCAAACTGTGATAGGTTCAGGGTATGAGAGGACACAGGGTCAATAACAGGAATTATTGTATATCGTTTCAGGTGGGAAATAGTTCTGGCTGAGCAGTGCTGTGGCCCTGAGATGGAATGGCCTGAGTAGAATTATGCTAACAATGGCGGGTCCTGAGCCCCAGAACTAAGATATTAGATGCATTGTCTTCATAGGCATGTAACTGTTCTTAAATTTTACCAGAAAGTTGTTTTGGAGAAGAAATCTACCAGCCAGAACTCAGATCATCTGGGAAGCAAATGATGATGTAATGAGGGTATCAGCCCAAAAGAAATAGGAGCTTTTATAAAAGAGTGCAAAGAATGCTCCAAAAACAGCTTGGAAAGCCAAACTTCTATTCTCAGAAGGTTTGGAGATATGAACAGTGGGATAGAAAAATACGATCAGGGATCACATTACTTTATCTTGCTAAAACATTTAAAATGTGTAAATAAGTGCATCTGTGCACATGCGTGTGGACACAGACGTTATAGAACCAGAAAACTGTTTTTACTAAATATTATATTTGTTTCAGCTTAAGTAAATGTATTGATTTTAAAATTTGATTTCTTAACACCACTGAATCACACTTTTTGTATATTTTAAGTTATTTTTAAATCAAATAATTTGAATTTTGAATTATCAGCCGATAAGCTCCATTCGTGATAAAAATATATCACAGGGAATTCCCTAGCGGTCCAGTAGTTAGGACTCTGCACTCTCACTGCCAGGGGCCTGGGTTGGATTCCTGGTCAGGGAACTAAGGTCCTGCAAGCCACGCAGTGTGGCCAAAATATAAAAAAAAAATTTTTTTAATCACAAAAATAATATATGTAATACATATCATTATATAATAATTTACTACATATAAGTATTATTATATATTCTATATAATTATATATACAATCAATACTATATAATTATTGCTTAAATATATTTATTTGTTAATGTGTGCATTATTAACTTTCCATTTCTTTAAAAACAAGTTCTACTTTAGATCATTTGTGATAATACTTTTCAACTTTATATTTCAAGATCAATGCCAAAGCTCCTTTGGTAGCCGTCTCCTTTTTAAATGTGATTTAATTAAATCAATACTCTGGTTTAATTTGGTCATAGGGAAGAATTACATTGAAACTAATACCAATTTTCAGTTTGCAAAAAGAAGAAAAATATATTATGCAACATTTATTATTTCATCTATCCATAATTTAAGTGGGAAAGTTTAATCTATAATCTACATTTCTCTACCACAACTTCAAATAATTCCAAAAGAATACCAAGTATGCATTTTGGTGAATGATATCACAATATATTTATGTATTGCATTTGCTGTTGTAAATTTTCTTTGGCTTTTTAATGATGAACAGAAATGAGCCTCAGTGTTTAAGGATGCAACACACTGGAAATAGTTTTAGGGAACAAATAATTAGCCTTTTGGAAGTGTGTGTTCATTTCACGCAGCAATCTGTTCCTTCATCTCCTCCTCCTTCCTGTTTTGAAGGCAATCGTGTGTGTTACGTGCACCATCTGCAGCCTCACTGACAGGTGCAGGGTCAGTATTATCCCTCCAAGCATGGAGTTTAGTGCAAGCTGGAAATTTCACCAAGGCAATTTAGGAGATTTTGAAACCAACCAAACACTGACAGCCTATTTTACCAGTATATATGAGCATTTGTTAGAAATGCCTGCAATTGTACTTTCAAGACCACAGATACATAGATTTATCTGATTTGGGACATCATCCTGAAATAGGTCTATGCCAATAATGCACCTTTTTACTACATGTAGATTAGAATTAATATAAAAAGAAAATTTGGCAACATGTTATAGATTTAGTAATACAAATTGTTTGGTTAGATTAATATGAACACATTTGGCATCATTCTAATAAGGTCCCTTTAGTCTTTGCTCCACTGGGATTCTGTGTGACAAGTTAGGACAGGAAGAGTCCCTGTGAACCTATTTAGAGTTGTCAGTAGGTAAGGAGATATAGTTGGAGTCCCAAATGGGAAACCTGCCATTCCCTTTGGCGTCATGTCATACATAAATACTAGCTTCTCTAACTCAGTTACATTATTAATGAAATTAACATTTGTGAGTTAGTCTAGGTGATTAACCATCATTTTTAACATCATTCAGTTAATCTCAGCAATATTCTTGAGATTTCATATACTTCCTAATCTGCAGGTTTAGCCCCTCTCTAGTATGTAGGATTCATCCTGAACTTCCACAAGGCTACTATCTTGGTAAATTTGTCTTGATTCAGGATTTTTCTTCAGTTTTAAAAAAATCACCAGCACTTAGTAATCATACTGAAAATAGATACATGTTTTAGGGCCAGTCATATATTAACCATTTTTTTGAGATGGGGCATTAAAATATATGTGAGACAGTTTATTATTTTAAAATTAGAAACCTTGCCTATATAAAACCTAAAATAATTTATGCCCATTAAAAGGGAGCAGGCATGATAAATTAGAGTCATGTCGTAGAATACTAGCCATTAAATTGGTAAATAATCTCTGATACATGAGGATACAGAAGATGTCTGGAAGTAATATGAGAAAAAATTAATAGTTAATGCCCTTAGCACAGAGGTCTGGGTTGGAAAAAAATTGAACTTCCATGGCATAACTGTATTCCCATGACCAGCAATGTGCTTCCATGTAGACGGATTTGTGCTTGATACCACCTATTCTCAAAAGGTTGCTTGGTCTGCAGTGAATAAAGGAAAAAAGATTTCAAAATCCTTTTAAAAACATTTCATTTCATCATATTAAAACAATGATATAATGAAATTAGGAGGGACAGCTTTGCCTTGGGATTCTACCACTCAAAATGTGCTGGTCAAGATTTCTCCCCTGGATATTGTTTTGATGAGTTCTATCAGTATTTCTTGTGTTACTTCAGCTTTTCTGTACATTCACTGCAAACCAACTACCTTTTATTAATATGTTCTTTCTCTAGGTATATAATGAATGTTATCCTACCTGGAATGCTGCAATAAATATTATGTTCAAGTTTCAATATTCATTTAATTTTACTTCCTATATATTTTCTATTACTACTACAGTAATATACTATTATTATACATTAATGGATTTTCCTTCACTTTCTTATCAAGGGGACTTTAGTCTTATCTTGAACACCAATCTTCTTTTAGATGATGTTAAAACTACTTTTCTATCTATGTACTTTCATGCTAATTTGTATCTGTTGCACTACTCCCTGAATCAGTTCAAGTTTACTTTTTCATGTAACACAGAGGGACTTTGCTGATCTTTATCATTTCATATGAAGTCAGAGTTCATCAAATAATTCTAGGGGAAACTTGACCTCAGTGATGTGTGCTAGCAGGTAGTCCATTAATTCTAAATCATGTATATACGATGTAAGCAATCTTGTGATTTTTTTCATTCTTTCAGAAAGTCTAGTTTTGGTTCTAGGGTGGACAGGTTGAAAGGCCTAGGGAAGAAAGCAATCTGCATTCTCATTTCTCTACCTCATTTTTCAGTGTTTCATGGGAGCATGTTTCAGCATAATTTTTCTCTGGTTTCCCTCTAGGTGTAAAAACTAAAATCAAGTCAAATATTTACAGATGACTGCAAATAACCACTGCCAGGCAACTTGGTTTTTGGGATGTGATTTGTTAAACAGCCTACCATACTATGAGGTTTTTAACCAACAAAACTCATCAGAAGTCTTGCCAATAGTTCTCATACAAATTTACATTTGTACCTGAAATACAATTCCTTTCTCCACCATGGACCATAAAATGAAAATGCATAACTATCTTAAAGACTACCTTGAAATAGGAAGAAGGCATTTTGAGATCTCTTTCCCTCAAATTTGAATATGATGTTGCCCTTTTATTCATAAATAAAATCAGCATTTTAGATTCATGTTAAAGTTTGTTTGTTTGTTTTTGCTGTATTTGTAATTTAAGGCTATATCTACTTAACCAAAATTGTTTGAAGTAAAAAACAGTAAAAAAAAAATATCACTTGATATTATGTAGAAAAAGAGTAGATTTGGCTAAAGATCACTTTGGGTCTGCTTTTAGTCAAACTATGTAGGCACATATCTTAACTGTGATTTTAAAATAATGCTTTCCTATTCTAAACCATGATTCTACTAATAATATAATAACAATAACAACAACAACAATAATAATAGCTAGCTTTTCTTGAGCACTATGCTATGAGGTTTTTGCATTCTTTATCTTATTTTCACTTAATAACCAAATGTGGTATTATTTCCCTGTGCTGATGGAAGTAGAGATGGAAGGAGAGTAAGTCATAGAAAAACAAAGAATTTTTTTTTAACTTTTTATTTTATAATGGAGTATAGCCAATTAACAATGTTGTGACAGTTTCAGGTGCACAGCAAAGGGACTCAGCCATACATATACATGTATACACATGTATCCGTTCTCCAGAATTTTTGAGGGTTCTCTTAACATAGCACTTTTCAATCTATGTTGTCTCAGGGATGCTTTATAAACCTAAAGTTATTGAGGATCCCGAAGAGCTTTTGTTTATATGGGTTATATCTATCAATATTCATCATATTAGAAATTAAAACATAAATTTTAAATATATACTCATTACTTCATTTAAAATGATACTAATAAGCACTTTACATATTAACCGAAAAATTACATATACCTTCGCAAAGAATTTAGTAAAAAGAATGGCAATTTTTTTTTTTTTACAATTTTGTAAATCTTTTGAATTATCAGCTTAATATAGGCTAGCTGAGTTCTCATATCTGCTTCTGTGTCCGATTTGTTGTAACATCTCATTTCATGTAGCCTTTGGAAAGCTCCACACTACACTCATGAGAGAATGAGGGTGAAAAGGCAAATAACATCTTAATATTACTATGAATACAGTTTCCACCTCACAGATACCTGAAAGGGTCTCAGTGGGCCTCAGTTTCCCACAGTAAACATGGAGACTGCTGACTGCATAGATTAGATAATGAATCATTCTCAGCTTCATGCTTTAGTTCGTGAATGGATTCGTGAATTTTCCCTATCCTAAACCCTAGGTCGCTCCATGATGCTGTTGTTTGATTACTGTCTGGAATCAGGAATGATATGAGGGGCTTGTTAATGAGGACTAGGTAGGATGGGAAAAACTATATTTGTGATTTTATGTATAACATGTGTATACAATTCAGGAATTTGTAATTTGGCCTACACTGTTATTCTTATTTCACTGTCTTTATAAAATCCTTATGGAGAAGTACTCTGGCATGATGATGATGATGATGATGATGATGATGATGATGATGATGATGATGTGTTCACAACATGATACATATAGAATCATCTTATATCATTCTATAGCATAAATACTAGGATAAGTTAAATTAAACTAATTGTGTTAGGTAATTTGTTGTTCACTAAATAAGAGATAAACTTACCAAATTCAGACTTATATGTAATGATGTTCCCATTCATTAATTCATTTCTTCATTTAATTCATATTTATTTGGTATGTAATTCATGCCAGGTACTGTTATAAGTACAGTACATATACTAAGTGAATTAAAGAAAGAGAGAGAGTGTGTGTGTATATAACAATTTAAGGCCAAGTTCATATTTCTAAAGTCTAAAATCTTTTAATAAAGCAAGCTCATTGAATTTTGCTCTTTTTAGCAATAAAAAAGGAACCACTTTACAGTATGATATAAGGGGCATTATAATCTTGAGAAACTTCTTGGATATTATTCTAAACGTTGTGGGTTATATGGAGAGAACAGGAGTAATCTAAAATTCAGGTTTTTAAAAGGTCAGTGTGGCGATTTTGTAGAGAATGGGCTATAGAGGGACAAGAATTGAATGCAGGAAAACCAGTTAGACAGCTACTGAAATTGTTCAGACAAGAGCTAATTGGGATTGAAACTATGGTTGTTGTAATACAGCTTATAAGAAGTGACACAATTCAGAGGAAATTTTAAAGTAGACCTAGCCAAATATGTTGACGAATTCTATGTAGTGGGTAAGGAATAAAGAGAAATTAAGGAGGACTTCCAAATTAAGAACTACTCCTAAATAACCAGGAACATACATATTGGTGGATTTGCATATCAAGAAGTTAAAGAGTTGTATTTGGTACATATTAACTTTAAATTGCCTATTAGATAACTGTGTAGCATAACTGTCTATAAGACCAAATTGAACATTTGCACTTAATTGATGAGTTTCTATTTGTTATTAACATAACATATACTAAAAACTTATAAATTCAAGCTAAGCACTCCAATTGTATTATTAAAAATAAATTAATTCTTCATTAACTTTCAAAGTTTCTAATGTGCATAGGACACTAGTAAGCTATTTTCCATTAGCTATTACCAAAAGGCATGAATTTGGTAAATGAATCTAGGGTATGCCAGACATCCACATATGCAAATGTTTCTTTCTTCCCTTTTTAAATTTTCAGTATAACTTTTTGAGATTTTTTTGAATTCAAATTTTGTCATATATTTGGTAATATGTCTCACATATACACTAATATGTATAAAATAGATAACTAATGAGATCCTGCTGTATAGCACAAGGAACTCTACTCAGTGCTCTGTGGTGACCTAAATGGGAAGGAAATCCAAAAAGAGGGGATACATGTATACATATAGCTGATTCACTTTGCTGTACAGTATAAACTAACAAAACATTGTAAAGCAACTATACCCCAATAAAAAAAAATAAAAAAGACACTAATACAACATTGTAAATCAACTATACTCCAATAAAAATTAATTTTAAAAAATGTCATTTCTATATTTAAATTTAAAATTAAATCTATGGAGATTTAGTTTACATGCAATACAATTCATCAGTTTTATGTGTGCAATTCAGTGAGTTTTGACATGTATTTAGTTATGAGATGACCACCAAAATCATGATATAGACCATCTCCATCAGTCTAACATATTCTATTGTGATCATGTGAAGTCAATCCCTTCCTCAAACCAGTGGTCTCTGGTACCTACTGATACACTTTCTGTAACTGTAATTTTGTCTTTTCTAGAAGTTCATATATATGGGATCAAACAAGATGCTTTTAACTTTCATTCATTTTGGTGTACATAATAGTTCATTACATTTTATTGTTCAATAGCACAGAAATAGCAAATTGAAAGTATCAGAATGTTTTTATACATTTTTTGACTGTTAAGAATAAAGCTGCCACGAACATTCAAGTACCAGTCTCTGGGTAGACATGTTTTCATTCTCTTAAGTAAATACTTAGGAGTGGGATTGCTGAATCACTGTTAAATCTATATTTAACTTTATACGAAACTGTTAAACTGTTTTCTAAAGTTGTTGTACCATTTTACATTCACATCAGCAAAGTCTGAAAGGTCCAGCTGCTGTATATGTTTACTGAAACTTACTATTATCAGATTTTAAAATTCCAGTCATCTTAATGTATGTGTAATGATAATGAACTGTGTTTTTAATTTGCTTTTTTTCTGATGAAAGGAGACCTTCAAATTGAAATGAAAAGAGGCTAACCAGCAGCACAAAACCACATGAAAATGTAAAACTCCCCAGTAAAGGTAAATATATAGACAACTATAGAATCCTGTAGTATAGTTATATAGCTATGTAAATCACTTTAAAATTCAGTATAGAATATTTTTTTTAAATGCAAAAAAAGTAACTATAAATCTGTGTTAATGGATATGTGATATAAAACAGGTAATTTGTGTCACCAATAACATAAACTGGGGGAGAGGGGTATGAACATTTAAAGGAGTTTTTATAGTGGTTTAGATTAAGATGTTATCTCTTTAAAATATACTGTTATAACTTTAATATGTTTTATGTAATTGCAATGGTAACCAAAAAGAAAATGTTTAGAATATACACAAAGGGACATGAGAAGGGAATTAAAACTTAACACTACAAAAAAATCAGTGAAATACAAAAGAAATAGATAGCAACACAATAATAATAGGAGAATTCCATACCCCACTTTTAGTTATGTAGAGAACAACCATACTAAAAATCAATAAGGTAACAGAGGATTTGAACAACACCATAGACCAATTGGACCTAACAAACATGTATGGAATATTCCACCTAACAACAGCAAGAATGAGCATTCTTGGGAAGTGCACATGGAACATTTCCCAAGATATCTTGAGACAAATGAAAACAAAACAAAACAAAGCTTATGGGATTCAACAAAAGCAGTACTATGAGGGAAGTTTATAGTTATAAATGCTTACCAAAAAGAAAAAAAAGGAAGAAAGATTTCAAGTCAACAATCCAAATCTATACCTCGAGGAAGTAGAAGAAGATGAACAATCTAAATCCAAAGTTAGCAGAAGGAAGGAAACAATAAATATTAGAGCAGAGATAAAACAGAGACTATAAACACAGTAGAAAAACTAAATGAAGCCAAGAGTTTTTTTTTTAAAGATCAACAAAATTGACCCTATTCTGACTAACCGTTAGAATAACAAAGAAAAAAAAGAGAAAAACTCAAATAACTAAAATTAGAAATGAAAGAGGGGAAATTACAACTGATACCACACAGATACAGAGGAGTGTAAGATAGTATGAATAATTATATGTCAAAAATTGTATAACCCAGAAGAAACTGACAAATTCCTAGAAACGTACAACCTACCAAGACTGAATCATGAAAAAATAAAAAGTCTGAACAAATCTATAACTACTAAGGAGATTGAACCAGTAATCAAAACACCCAACAAAGAAAAGCCCAGGATCACATGGCTTCACTGGAGAATTCTACCAAACATTTAAGGAAGAATTAGCACCAGTTCTCCTCAAACTCTTCCAAAGAATTGAAGAGGAGAGAGTACTCCTGAACTCATTCTAGGAGGCTATCATTACCCTGATAGGAAAACCAAAGACACAGTAAGAAAGGAAAACTACAGACCAATATCCCTGATTAATATTGACTCAAAAATCCTCAAAACAAAAAAACAATCTAGCAAACCAAATTCAATAACACATTAAAAGAATCATACACCACGGTTAAGTGGGATCTGTCCTTGAGATGCAAGGATAGTTCAACATATGTAACTCAATCAACGTAATACACCACATTAACAGAGTCAAGGACAAAAACCACAAGGTCATCTCAACTGATGCAGAAAAAAACTTGACAAAATTCAATACCTTTTCATGATAAGACCTCTCAACAAAGCAGGACAGAAAGAAATCACCTCAACATAATAAAAGCGGTATATGAAAAGCCCACACCTAACATCATACTCAATGGGGAAAGACTGAAAACTTTTCTTCTAGATCAGAAAAAAGACAAGGATATCCACCCTCACCACGTGTATGTTCTAGTCACCGCAATTAGACAAGAAAAAGAAATAAAAAGCACCCAACTTGGAAAAGAAGTAAAATGAGCTCTGTTCGCAGATGACATGATCTTATATCTAGAAAGCCCTAAAAAGATTGCACCAAAAAACTATTTAACTAATAAACATTTTCAGCAATTTCAGGATACAAAATCAATATAAAAATTAGTCTCATGTCTATACACTAAGAATGAACAAGCTGAAAAAAAAACTAAGAAAACAATTCCACTTACAATAGCATCAAAAAGAATAAAATTCTTAGAAATAAACTTAAGGAGGCAAAAGATTTGTATACTGATAACTATAAAACTTTGCTAAATGAAATCAAAGAACATATAAATAAATGAGCAGATATCCCATATTCATCAGTTACAAGACAATATTGTTAAAATTTGTATTATCCATACTACCCAAGGCAATCTATTTATTCAATGCAATCTGTATCAAAACGCCAATCACATTTTTTGCAGAAATAGTAAAAAAAAATCCTAAAATTCATGTGGAATCTCAAGGTTTTCTGATTAGTTAAAACAATCTTGAGAAAGAAAACCAAAGTTGAAGGCCTTACACTTCCTGATTTTAAAACATATTACAAAGCTATCAATACAATAATCAAATCAATGTCATACAGGCATACAGACAGATATATAGACCAATGGAAAAGAATGGAGAGACCAGAAATAAATCCTTGGATATATGGTCAAAATATCTTCTACCAGGTTGCTGAGACCACACAATGAGGAAAAGACAGTCTCTTCAATAAATGGTGTTAGGAAAACTGGATTTCCACATGCAAAAAAATGAAATTGGACCCTTAATTTACACCACATACAAAAATTAACTCAAAATGGATTAAAGACCTTAATGTAAGATCTAAAACTATAAAGTTCCTAGAAGAAAATATAAGGAAAATATAAGGAAAAACTTCATGACATTGGATTTGGTAATGATTTCTTAGGTATGACACCAAAGCAGAGGCTACAAAAGCAAAAATAGACAAAAGGGACTAAATCATACTTATTCAATAAAAACTTCTATGAACCAAAGCAAATGATCAACAGGATAAAAAGACAACTTGCAGATTGGGAGAAAATACTTATTTTAATCATGATCTGATAAGTGGTTAATATCCAGAATATATAAGGAACTCATACAACTCAACAACAACACGATTTAAAAATAGGTAAAGAACTCTCCAAAGGAGACTTCCCTGGTGGTCCAGTGGTTAAGAATCAGCCTTCCAATGCAGGGGATGCAGGTTCGATCCCTGGTTGGGGAACTAAGATCCCATATGCCACGGAGCAACTAAGCCCACACACCACAACTACTGAGCCCATGCTCTAGAGCTCACATGCCACGACTAGAATGACCATGCGCCGTAACTACTGAGCCCATGTACTCTGGAGCCCATGAGCCACACCTAGAGAGAAGCCCGCATGCTGCAACGAAAGAGCCTGTGTGCCGCAACTAAGACCTGACACAGCCACATTAAAAAAAAAAAAAAAAAAAAAAAAAAAAACTCTCCAAAGAAGATAGACACAAGTGGCCAAAAACATACAAAAAGATGCTCAACATCACTAATCACAAGAGAAATGCAAATCAGAATCACTATGAGGTATCTCTTCACACACACTAGGATGGCCACTATCAAAAGAACAGGAAATAATAAATGTTGACAAGGATGCGGAGAGATTGGGATCTTTATACACTATTGGTGGGAGTGTAAAATGGTGCAACCATTGTGGAAAACATGATGGAGGGTCCTCAAAATATTACTAATAGAATTACTATGTGATCCAGCAACTGTACTTCTTGATATATATTTAAAAGAATTGAAAGCAGGATTTCAATTATTTGCACATCCACGTTCACTGCGTCATTATTCACAATAGCCAAGAGATGAAAGCAACACAAATGCCCATTAAAGGAAGAATGGATAATGTGATATGTATATATCATATCAATGTATATCTGATATATACATATAATGGAATATTATGCAGCCTTAAAAAAGGAAATTCTGTCACATTCTAAAATATGGATGAACCCAGAGGACATTATGCTAAGAAAAATAAGCCAGTCACAAAAGGACAAATACTGCATGATTCCACTCACATGAGTATCTAAAGTAGCAAAATCATAAAAAGAGAAAGTAGAGAGGTGGTTGCCAAGAGCTGAGGCGATGGGGAATTAATGTTTAATGGGTACAGAGTTTCAGTTTTGCAAGATGAAAAAGTTCTAGGAATCTACTGCATAACATTATGAATATACTTAACACTACAGAAGTATACGCTTAAAAATGGTTAAGATGGTAAATTTAATGTTATGTGTTTTTTAGCATGATAATTAAAAAAACAAGTCTGCAAAGTTTAAAAACAAGGCCAAAAATGGGAGAAGATAATCCTAACATACATAATGAAGTATAATTTTAATCTAGAACATGTGATGAATTTCTGCCAAACAATAAGAATAAAACAATGTATCTCCGAGAAAAATGTAACAAAAGTTTTTAGCAGACATTTCCTAGAAGAGAAAACATGACCAGTAAGTATATGAAAATATGTTCAATTCTGTTAGTGATCAGGTAATGAAAATTAAAAAAAAACTACTATAAGATATAATTTTACAAGATTGTAAAACCTTAATAAACGTTTGGCAGTATCTCGCATTGCCAAAAATATTGTTCATCAGAAACTCTCATAAATAGGTATACACACCTTTAAAACAGTTTAAATATCTGCTATTCCAATTTTATGCATCTATAACCTAGATAAATGTTTGAACATTTGCACAAAGGAAAAAGCAAACATTTTCATAGTAGCATAGTTTGTAATAGCAGGCAACGTACAACAGTCCAGATGATCAGCACCAGTAGAATGGATAAACATGCTGTGGTACATTCACTGGATTGAATACTATGTGAAAATGAATGAGAAACACTAACAAATCAAAAAGAATGAATATATTATTGAATTTAAAAGAAAGTTACAGAAAAAGAATTATGTGACTCCATACATGTAAAGGTTAAAAACTTGCAAAGATTGTAACACCTTATAAAACTATGAAATAAAACAAATTACCCGTGGAAAATTTTGGATAGTAGTTTTCTCCAGAGAACAGGAAGTATCCACAGGGGCATTTCAAAAATATTGATTATATTCTCTGATATTGATCAGTGGGATTACAAAAATATTGATCAGTTTCACTTTCTAAAGCTTTATGGTAGAGATCAAGCAAGCAATCTGTGTATATAATAGTTTTTCTAGAAACTGATGAATTTTAATATATTTTCTAAATCTCATTAGTATATAGAGCACTACCACTGAGCATTCAGGGAACACCTCGGAGAAAGAGTTGGCAGATGGGTGTTCAGTTGCTCTGCAGCTGAGGAACCTCCACATTCAAATCTGTCTTATCACCCAACATTAAAATTCAGCTAGTTTCCCCTCACCAGCACCTCGCAACTATGGTGGATTCCTCTTCCTCCTTTCTACTAGGTATGAGAACAGCCATGGGTCTCTTTTCAGCTAAGAAGAGCTTTTCACTCTCTGGAGCTTGGTTCATATAAGTTTCTTTGTGTCTTTAGTTTCTGGTTCTTAGGGTGAGGGCAATACTCTTGTGACTTTGTATACCCAGACTTGAATCAAACTGAAAATCTTTTCATTTTGAAGTTTTAAACCTATAAATCTTTATCCCTTAACAATCAGATATTTAAGAGGCAGGTATTTAAGTATATCCCTTTTATACTTGCTCTGGAAAGTTTCTATTATGTTGTTTGTCTGGATTTTTATTTCTAGGTTGATATTGTAGACATCATTTTTATCCCTTTGGGGAATTAGCTTTTATTTACTTTTAAGACTACAAAGTCTACTAACGGATTATAACATTCTTACATCACTTACATATTGAAGTGTATTACTGGGTTTGTTTCTTCTATAATTTTTCCAAGTGTATCTATAATATCTTTCTTCTTTTGGCAAACATTCTGACATCATTTTTGAACATTATTTTTTATTATGTCCTCACATTTGAATGACTATGAGGCTCAATATTGCATTCTTGATCTAAACATATTTTTCTTTATTTTATAACATTCTTTCATTTTTGTGTTCAATTTTGCTGTTGATAATTCTGATATAATGGTTCATCCTTATTCTTCTGTAGATTATTTTCTTTTTACTCTAGGATGATTTAAAATTTGTATCTATTATTGGTGTTAGTGAATATTATTATAATGTGTCTAGGCGTGGATTTTTTTTTCCCCCTTAGCTCTCAAGAAATACTGTAAATCTAAAGTTCTGGTCTGTGTTTTTCTTAAATTCTGGGAAACTTTTAAACATTATTTCTTCAAACATTACCTTTTCTCTTTTCCTTTTAGTTTTCTTTTTGCAACTCACAATGCTATCGTACTTCACTCTCAGCTTTATTTTTTTTTTAATAGTAATCTTTTTTTATTTATTTATTTTTATATTTATTTTTGGCTGTGTTGGGTCTTCGTTTCTGTGCGAGGGCTTTCTCTAGTTGCGGCGAGCGGGGGCCACTCCTCATCGTGGTGCGCGGGCCTCTTCACTATTGTGGCCTCTCTTGTTGCGGAGCACAGGCTCCAGACGCGCAGGCTCAGTAGTTGTGGCTCACGGGCCTAGCTGCTCCGCGGCATGTGGGATCTTCCCAGACCAGGGCTCGAACCCGTGTCCCCTGCATTAGCAGGCAGATTCTCAACCACTGCGCCACCAGGGAAGCCCTCAGCTTTAGTTTTATAATTTGACTTATTTTCCCTTTCAGGTTGCCATCTAGATTTCATCAACCTCATCTTTCAACTCATTAAGTAATTCTTCAGATACATCTATCTTACTATTTATCCAACTATTATATTCTTATTTTAAATATTGTAAATTTTACATCAAATGTTTCTACCTGGTTCTTATTGAAGTTTCATTGTTAATGATTTTTATTGCTTATATCATCTCAACTATTTAAGTATACTTAAACTTTTGGTGCTTCTGTTCTGTTCCATATGATACCTGTTGTTTGGTTTGTTGCCTTTCTTTTGAGGTGACTGTACTTTGGGTGTCTAATATACTTGGTTTGAGAGCACATGTTCCCTGGTAGTGTCAGCCATTCTGCTTGGTATTGGAATAAAGTCAAAGTCAAGGTCTTGGGCAGTTCCTCAGGGTGAATTTAAAAAGAGGCAGAATATATGGTACCGTAGAAGCACTGTATGTCATTCCCAGTTGCTGCCACTCAACAAAATAACCCCTCTGGCCAGGATTTCACTTTCAACTCTTCAGAAAAAGCAGCGCTGGCTGGAGATGGTCTCCCTAGGTGATCATTCACTGGCCTTTAGGCTTGGAGTGTGAAGGCACAGAGAAGTGGACTCTCTCAACTGTCTAGTTAGCCCATGTCTGTTATTTTGATCTCATCCTCGCAGGACTTTTGTTCCATACTATTATTTTCTACACTGGTAGTCTACTCTGTTGCTGCAGAATTCTTTGCTAAGGGGCTGGTGGCTGTTGTCCCAGAGTAAAAGAGAGAGGTAAAAACAGAAGTTAACATACTCCTTCCATTATTTTCTGGTATTGCTGTCTCAGGCTGCTCTCTGCCCCAAGCTGCAGCACACCTGCTCAACGCACACGCCATTCAAGGGAGCCTATGACTCTCCAGGTGTTTCCTAATTTTTTGCTGTTGTTTTTTTTTGCTCGAATCAATGCTACCTTTTAATCTCTGTAGTGTCCTTAGAGTTGATTTTGGGGATGAGATGTGTGGCAGACACACTCTGAGGTGAACCCCCAATGAGTCACACTCATATATAATCCTCTTGAGTACAGGCAGAATCTGTGACTTGATTCTAACCAGTAGAATATGACAAAGGTGATAGGGTGTCACTCCCATGACGGTGTTTTGTTATGCATGAATCTGTCATAGCAGATGAGAGACAGACAGACACAGAGACAGAGATTCTCCTGGTGGCTTTGAAGAAGCAAAGAGCCATTTTGTGAACTGCGTGTGAAAGGGGCCATGTGGCAGGGAACTGTAGCTGTCCTCCAGTAGGCAGCCAGGGACCTCAGTCACACAGCCATAAGCGAATTAATTCTGTCAACAGCCTGAATAAGCTTGAAAACAGATTCTTCTCTAGTCAAGCATCCCATAAGACTCTAGCCAGCCAATATCTTGATTGCGTCGTGAGTAGAGGACCCTGCCAAGCCATGCCCAGACTCTTGGCCCACAGAAACTGCAAGATAATAAAACTGTGTTGCTTTAAGCCGCTATCTCTGTGGTAATCTGTTTTGCAACAGCAGAAAACTAATACAGTAGGAAATAGCTTGAATTAGTTCTAGAACTTGATAGGAACCAGAGCTTGGGGTAGGTGGGGAAATAAATGTATATACTTTTATCATCTCACAGTGAGGAGTGGGAATCATTTAGAAGGTAGAATTGCCATGGTTAAATAAAGGTCATCTACCGCAAATTTTTTTAGGATCACAAATAATATTTTTAGATCTATTATTTCTTTTAATTCAAGTGAATAGCTATGCTCTATTATAGATTGTTAAGGATGACTATCAATATTTTTTCTGTTTCACTTCCCTGTAAAATGTCAATAAAATGGATTAACTTCAATGTTATTCATACTCATGTTCAATAAATTCATACTCATTCTTTCAACAGGAAATTTCCCCAACTGTCACATAAATTTATGATACATGGGGAATCATGATTTTTATTGAAGTTTACTATCTTTAAAGTAAAACTAATTTAAGATTCATGAAGAAGTAATATATCAGCCTAATAGAATCCTGTCATAGTGTATCAGAACCGATTACAATGTTGGCATTGTAGCTACTTTGCCCATAATTCTCTTTCAAAAACTATCCTTAGGAGAAGCTCAATTGAGTCTTTCAGAGCATACCTTATGAATGGGTACAAAATGAGTGGATTGAAGTACATATGACCTTCCCAAAGGTCATTTCCTGATAAACTGATGACAAAACGGGATTTACTCTTCTTTAGTCTTCAATTTCCTGGGAAGCTTCATAGATATTATTTTTGCTTCATTAATACCCACTGATTATATCACAGAATTTGTACTGATTAGAATTATTGGGGCCTAGGGCAGGCCACCCCAAAATATGCTTCAATGGCATACTGATTATTTTGAATTAAAGTTACTTAAGAAACGGCCAATGCAAGAGGGGCACTCTGACCCTCCTTCCTGTTTCCCCGAAAGCGGGAAATAAATCTCCCACGTGAAAGGTGCACTTCCTGTATCTGGAGGTAGAAGGACACCCTTATCCCAGAGACAGGGAATTCAGGGCTGAGAAGCTTGCATATGCAAACTTGCTACTTCCTTACTAATGGACTACCCAAGCCCAAACTTTGCTTAAATTCCTTTCTAATTAAGCACCCAAACCTAAGTTTCTTTGTCCTGTCAATTCCTCTCAAATTTATTGTTTCTTTGTCTAAAAAGTATAAAAGCTGCCTGCTTTGACCACTTCATAGGAGTCCTATTTCTATGAGACCTCTGTACACACAAATTAAATTTGTTTCTTTTTCTCCTGTTAATCTGTCTTGTCTTAACTTTATTATTAGTTCAGCCTCAAGAACTCAAGGGTGGTAGAGGGAGAAATTTCCCCCTCCCCAACAGAATATAACAAGTATCTGCTGAAAGTTACAACATTTTCTTTCCTGCTCAGACACACCTCCACAATGACCATTTCATACCCACCAATTCTACCATTTTTGCCTGCATCTTTATGTTTTATTAACTAATTTTAAAATACGGATGATGACCAAGTAAAGGCACTGTTCACAACACACATTCCTCTTACAGCACTCAGCTATTCAGAATATCAACTTTTATAAGCCTTGGTTCTCAGGATATCAGCGAAATTTGCATTTACAGATGTGAATATTCAGTCCGTATCATCACAGAAACTTAACTGTTTTGGTTTTCTTTTGTACAATAGATGAATAAATATAATTATTTATAATTATTTTCCCTCATCCTTAGGAGGGTTTGGAAGATTAAGTAAATCCTTATTACCACAAAAAGGAGAGAAAATAATTTCTTAGTTGCTAATGATTCAGTCTTTGGGATCAAATGCCATCCTAATTTATTATGTAAGGGAAATAGGGGAACAAAAATAAGAGGAAATGGGGATGAAGGAATACAGAGCGTATGTGGGATAGAGGAAGACTTCAAAGAAGAGGAACTAGTGTTGGTTATTAGAAGTAGGTGCAAAAGCTTAATTATTGATTCTGAGGTAGCTGCAGAAAACGCATTGGGGCTTACTCTCTGGGAAGATATGGATGAGTAGAAATAAGATGGAATATCTCATGAAGCAGAGTTTAATACATAATATCTGTGTAGAAGCTGATTCTTCACCTGTGAACCACCAATTCTTTCCTTGAATAAAAACTCATGTCACATTCTCAAGCTTGTTGATCTTTACCTCCTTCCAAAGACAAATTTGCTCTGATTTCAATCAGTATCTTACCTACTGAATGGCCCAGAAGGAGATTCTTGGCAGCGCTGGAAAGCTTTACTTAGCTTAATGTCCTGGGACACTGGTATTGCACAATGGGAGACTCTAGATGTTTGCTATGATGAACTTTTAGTAAGAATTGGGACCACCTGCATCAACATGGTTTAACAGTTAAGACTGAGAACTGAGGCCACCTTTGTCAACATGATTACAATATCTGTTCTCTGGAACTTCTTGCCCTAGAAGATAAAACTTTTAAACCAATATATAACTGCACTTTTTGCTTCAAGAAATTGTTACAAGCCAATTTGGCCAGGCAGACAGTTTATTCATGAGGGCAAACAGATCTCCTTTAAGGATAACAGATTGTTCACATTAGCAAATAGCTCACTTATCAAACAAGAGTTGACTCATCAAGACTCGTGTCAAGATGCCTACCTAGGGAAGTTCATCAACTGTAACTTATTATAAGCCATACTTTGCTGGTCTCCATCAGTTTCCTGTCTTGGAAGACCCACCTTAAACCACTTGATTCCAGACCCCATGACTCTATAAATATTCTCTCCTGACACCCTATCCTGATATAATATTAAGACTGTCATAGTAGTGTCCTCCTTCACCGAAGTAAATCCAATTAAGTTTGTTTCCTTAATTAACAAGTTTTCTGGTGGTCTCTTGGGGAATCAACAGTAGCAAAGCAACTGAATGAATCTGAACTTCAGTGGTGGGGTTGAATGAAACAGTCTGTGAGCACTTCTATTACACTCATAGAAAAGGTTGATGTGTCAACATTTTACCAGTGATAATTTAATGTCAGTTCCCTTTTGGGTCTATTTTTTAAGTGATCCATGATGTATTCCACAAGATAAAAGGGAATTAAGATTAAACAGAATATAGTAGACGGGAACAATAAAATCCAGTAATTTATCATTAACTGATACTTATCTCTAACACCTCTTTGCAGAAAAGAAAAAGAAACATCACTCCTTCGGTTGACAAAATGTGTTATATGTTGCATCTTAGGAATTTACAAGAACAAACACCAAGCTCTACGGTGTGACTGTGTACGTGGCTCTGTGTGTACATCAGTGATGTGTAAGTTTGTCTACAGATGAAAGAGGAGCGTATGTCATGTGCACTCCTTAGTAAGCATCTCAAACAGGCCCAGTAGGATCTCTCCTTTCAAATGAATCAGATACTATTCACAAACAAGTCAAATGCTACATAAACTCTGAACCTCTAACCAACACTTTAGATAGCCCTATAAATTGTAGGGACAAAATTTTGTATTGGTAACCTGTGTTTAGGCCAACATTTAAAAATAAGATTCCTGTAAAGCACTTTCTTGGTAAAATAATTGGAAATTTAATTCAAAACTAGCTTTGGTATGCTTTCTGTCAAATTCCTTCTTTCAGTATCATCAGGGACATGAGACTCCTTTTTAAATAAACAGTTTTCCACTGGATTGTAATTATTGCTTTTCATAATCAGTTCGTCGAAAACTTTTGCATATTTTATGTGATTTTCCTTTGTCGTTATAAAGGAAACAAAATTTCTTTATAAAGATGCATTTTGTTCCACCAGGTTTTAATTATTGCTTTTCATAATCAATTTATCACTTTTTGGCCACTGTAGTGGTAGTCCACCTTTCAGGCTACCCTCCTATTACTCCAACTTTAGTTGATGATCTCTGCCAGACATCAATACACAATGACGTACCAATAATAATAATTTTGTTTCATACATTTATTTATTTATTTTTGGCTGCATTGGGTCTTCGTTGCTGCGTGTGGGCTTTCTCTAGTTGCGGCGAGCGGGGGCTACTCTTCGTTGTGGTGCACAGGCTTCTCATTGCAGTTGCTTCTCTTGTTGTGGAGCACGGGCTCTAGGCGTGCAGGCTTCAGTAGTTGTGGCACGTGGGCTCTAGAGTGCAGGCTCGGTAGTTGTGACGTACGGGCTTTGTTGTTCCGCGGCACGTGGGATCTTCCTGGACCAGGGTTCGAACCTGCGTCCCCTGAATTGGCAGGCGGATTCTTAACCGTTGTGCCACCAGGGAAGTCCCCCAATAATAATCATTTTAACTCAGACATTCAAAATTTTCAAAAGACTGTAGCAACCTAGTGTTAACTTCAGAATTTTCTCCATGAGAAGCAGTTAAATGTGACAAATCACATCTGGAATTAGTAGAATGACCTCTACTTCTATTAGGGCTTACAGGACTAAAGGGAGGGCTCCTAACAACTGTTGGAAGACCTGTGCCCAGGATAGACCCCAATAAGAATAGCAACAACTTCAAAGACTTTAGGTGTAGGCCAACCAATAGCCTCAGGTAAGATTATGTTGATGCCATAACTCAGAATGTCCCATCAGCCTTGTGTTTCCTTTGATGACTCTGATCAAAGAAGCAAAAGGCAGAAGTTTATTCTCTACTTTAGTGGGGATGTTTTGACCTGTTACATTTGACTCAACTCCAAGAAACTAATTTCAGTTTGCTATGTTGAAAAGACATCTTGGGTTAAATGACTCATGCCCATTTCCCTGCATCAGAGTACAAATAAAGAACATTATCACTATAGTGAATTCACTATAGCTTCATTTTTACATCTAAGTGATGTGCTACTTACAGACCTTCTGACAACTCTAAACATTAGCATAGTTTTGTAAATAAGTTTTAGGCAAATTGATGGATGTTGTATACTTGCTCTACATATATAAAAATGTCATTGCCTCTTATGGTCAGGTTATACAATACTGTGACCTCATCCCTCCCCAAGTTGTCCTCCCAAAACAGTACATAGTTCTGTTTCTGTACAATTTTTCCCCACGAACTAGCTTAACCTGATAAGAATAACAATTATTGCTAATGGCACATCCCTTGGTAGAGAAGCTGAGGATGATACAGTCTTCAGGTCCTAGCTGCTTTTTTGACAATTTTAGAGAATAGCAGAATTGTTGTAGGCTTCACTTCACCACTACAATTAATATGACTCCCATACCCTGGATTTGAGAAGCAAACTGGGACGTACTTTGCCTTGGCCTCGGTCTAGGTACTACCCAAATATGATAATAATTCACAGTATTTTACCTTGATCAATATAGTATTAATTCCAACATTTTGGACTCTCATTATTTCCACAAGGCAAGATTGAATACACCAAGGATAGATAATCAGTTTTTTGTGGGTTTATATATACAAGCTTAAGAATGGTGATATACAAAATATTTAACAGCCAGTGTGGCACAGGCAACAACCAGTCATTATGGACACTTGTGTGGTTGTATAGGTGAATACTAGCTGAATACCGGTTCTAAGCATAAATCTAAATTACCGGATGCAACTGCAGAGAAAATGCAAAGGAGAGGAGAAACACATAACGTGGCTTTTTAGACATAGATACGGGAGACAAAAGCAGTCTCAAAAATGTTTGAAAACTAGAATTTTAGCAAATTCAAAATATGCAGCCCAGCTACTTTCTTCTCTGTTACACAACTCTGATTTTCTTTTATATGTAACCTAGTAGAGGGTGGTAAAGTGACTTAGAATGTTGATACACTGTTTTAATAAATTACTTGGGAATGTTATATATTCATTTAAAATTAATAATACACTATGTTCACTTTAAAAATATTTTAAGGTGTCTTAGTTGGAAAATGTGAAAAAATTATAGCACTAGTTAATACATAGCAACTTACTTTCATTAAGGTAGTTGTGCTATTATTATTAATTGATTATAAATGTTTGGCTGATTAAGTTATTTGATTAGAAAACTGGTAAAGGTATTTTTTCCCCTAGTATAGCTGTTTTGGGACAGTTTAGCTTAGTGCAGTAAAACAGCTGAAGTGATTGATTTGTTGTATGTCATATATAATCTTATCTGTATTAGTATTATGTAAAACCAAGTTAGATAAAGTTAAAGTTTTATTTAAAAAATAAAAAATGTGAAAGATTGTTGAGTCCTCTAAATACACTAAAAATATACAGTGAACTTAATCAGAATTCCTGTTTATATACTATATTAGCTTCCTACTGCTGTTGTAATAAAGTACCAGAAAGTTAGGAGCTTAAAACAACACAAATGTATTATCTTACAGTTCTGGAGGTCAGAAGTCTAAAATGGGTCTTATATCTGGGTATCAACCAGGCTGCTTTCCTTCTGGGAACTCTAGGGGAGAATCATTCCCTTGCTTTTCCAGCTACTACAGGTTACCTGAATTCCTTGGCTCATGGTCCCTTCCTCTATCCTCAAATCTAGCAACTTAACAACTTCAAATCTATCTCTGAAAGTGACTCTCCTGCTTTCATTTTACATTTAGGAGTCTTGTGATTATATTGGCCCATCCAGACAATATGGTTATAACCTCCTCATCTCAAGATCTTTAACTAAATTACATCTGCAAAATCCCTTTTGCCATTTATGGTCACATATTCATAGGTTCCAGGGATTAGGATTTGGTTATCTTTGGGGAACATTATTCTGCCTAACACATACCAGCTAATTAAAATGATTAACATATTCTAACTCTTGCTTAAAGCAGGTCCAAAAGTAAATCTACCTGACAAGCTTTTTTTTTTTCTTCTAAAACTAAATTACCTGCATATAACTTGGAGATACTAAACAATTTGAAAATAAATTAGGGGCTTCCCTGGTGGCACAGTGGTTAAGAATCCACCTGCCAATGTAGGGGACATGGGTTCAAGCCTTGGCCTGGGAAGATCCCAAATTCCACAGAGCAAATAAGCCCATGCGCCACAACTACTGAGCCTGCGTTCTAGAGCCCGCGAGCCACAACTATTGAGCCTAAGCGCCACAACTACTGAAACCCATGTGCCTAGAGCCCGTGCTCCACAACAAGAGAAGCCACCACAACGAGAAGCCCGCACACCGCAATGAAGAGTAGTCCCCGCTCGCCGCAACTAGAGAAAGC
The DNA here is from genome assembly GCF_009873245.2 of Balaenoptera musculus. Lineage (NCBI taxonomy): Eukaryota > Metazoa > Chordata > Mammalia > Artiodactyla > Balaenopteridae > Balaenoptera > Balaenoptera musculus. Next base: position 22,574,369 of record NC_045806.1, read on the forward strand.
CCGCACGCAGCAGCAAAGACCCAACACAGTCAAAAAATAAATAGATAAAATATATAAATTTATAAAAATAAATTAAAAAAACAAATTACTTATATATCTCACATGGTGAAGTTTCTCATCTTTAGTCAAGACCAGTAAGATCAGAGATTATAAAAATTTTTTAAATCAGCAAATTTTTGAATCAGTGTTTAGAAGCCAATTACTATTATATATTTTCATATGCTTTATCAAACATTTTAGATACTGGAAAGAAAACCCTCAATAACAGGAGGGAAACTGAAAAATTCACAAATATGTGAAAATTAAATGACACACTCCTAAATAACCAATGGGTCAAGGAAGAAATCAAAAAGGAAATCAGAGAGTATCTTGGGATAAACAAAAATTAAAATACAACATACCAAAACTTATGGGATACAGCAAAAGCAGTTCCAAGAGGGAGGTCTACAGCATTAAATTCCTACAATAATAAAAAGAAAATCTCAAACAACCCAAGTTTACCCCTCAAGGAATTAGAAAAAGGAGAACTAAGCCCAAAGTTAGTAGAAGGAAGAAAATAATAAATATGAGAGCAGAAATAAATGAAATAGAGACTAGAAATAAAACAGAAAAAACAATCAAAGAAACTAAGAGTTTGGGGGTTTTTTTTGTTTGTTTGTTTGTTTTTAAGATAAACAAAACTGACTGAACTTTAGCTAGGCTAACCAAGAAAAAAAGAGAGGACTCAAAAAAAAAAAAAAAAACAAAACCCAAATTCTAAATGAAGAGGAGACATTTATCCAACTGACACCAAAGAAGTACAAAGGATTGTAAGAGGCTACTATGAACAATTATATGCCAATAAACTGGATAACTTAGAAGAAATGGAAAAGTTCACAGAAACATAAAACCTAGTAAGATCTTTAAAAATCTTAACAGAGCAATAATAACCAAGGAGTTTGAAAAGCTGGGGGAAAATTTCCTTGACATGGGTCTTGGCAATGATTTTTTTTGGATATGACACCCAAAGCACAGGCAACAAACGAAAAAGTAAACAAGTGGGACTACATCAAACCAAAAAGCTTCTGCACAGCAAAGGAAATCATCAACAAAATGAAAGGCAACCTACTGAACGGGAGAAAATATTTGCAAATCATATAACTGATTAAGAGTTAATATCCAAATATACAACTCGTTAGCAAACTCTTACAACTTAATAGCAGGAAAACAAACAATCCAATTAAAAAATGGGCAGAGGGCTTCCCTTGTGGCACAGTGGTTGAGAATCTGCCTGCTAATGCAGGGGACACAGGTTCGAGCCCTGGTCTGGGAGGATCCCACATGCCGCGGAGCAACTAGGCCCGTGAGCCACAACTACTGAGCCTGCGCGTCTGGAGCCTGTGCTCTGCAACAAGAGAGGCCACGATAATGAGAGGCCTGCGCACCGCGATGAAGAGTGGCCCCCACTTGCCGCAACTAGAGAAAGCCCTCACACAGAAACGAAGACCCAACACAGCCAAATAGATAAATAAATAAATAAATAAATAAATAATAATTAAAAAAAAAAAAAAAAGGGCAGAGGACCTGAATAGACATTTTTCCAAAGAAGACATACAGATGGCCAACAGGCACATGAAAAGATTCTCAATATCACTAATCAGGGAAATGCAAATCAAACCACAACGAGATATCACCCACACCTCTTAGAATGGCTATTATCAAAAAGACAAGAAACAACAAGTATTGGCAAGAATGTGGAGAAAAAGGAACCTTCCTGCACTGTTGGTGGGGATGTAAATTGGTGTAGCCACTATGGAAAATAGTACAGAGGTTCCTCAAAAAATTAAAAATAGAACTACCATACCATCTAGCAATCTTACCTCTGGGTATATATGTGAAGGAAATAAAATCAGTACCTCAAAGATATCTGCACCTCCATGTTCAGTGAAGCACTATTCCAAGACACTGAAACAACCTATGTTATCATGGATGGAAGAATGGATGTATACACACACACATACACAATGGAATATTATTCAGCTTAAAAAAGAATGAATTCTTCCCATTGGTGATAACATGGATGGACCTGAACAGCATTATGCTAAGTGAAATAAGGCAGACAGAGAAAGACCAACATTCAAATGTGAAATCTAAAAAAAACTGTCAAACGCATAGAAACAGAAAGTAGAATGGTGGTTGCCAGGTGCTGGGGGGTGGAGGAAATTGAAAGATGTTGGTCAAAGTGTACAAACTTCCAGTTATAAGGTAAATAAGTTCTGAGGATTAACTGTACAGCATGGTGACTATAGTGTATTATCTACTTGTAAGTTGCTAAGAGAGTAGATCTTATAGGTTCTCATCATACAGAAAATAATTGTAATTCTGTGAGGTGATGAATGTGTTGACTAACCTTATTGTGGCAATCATTTCACAATATATGTGTATCAAATCATCATGTTGTACACCTTAAACTTACATAATATTATATTTCAATTATATTTCAATAATGGTGGGGGGGGAAAAGCCACTCTACTAGGATACATTCATTGACATTGTTAAGCAATATTTTAGAATGAGAAGAAATATGGACTTAGAAAAATATTGAATGATTGTTGCTATAATTATTCTATGTATTTTAAAATGCTCTTTTCTAGGCATATTGTTGCTCAGGGATTCTTTCCAACACATATGTCAAAGCAGAGACCTGAGGGTGACAAGAAGGCAAAACCATTTAATATTATAATTAATATTGGACTGCTGACTTCTGAAACTCTTCCTGAGAGTAAGAAAAATAGACCCCTAACTTGTTTAAATAAATGTCATTTCTGGACCTTGTTACCAGCACCTGAATATAGTTCCAATTGCTACAGTTCTAAAAGTCTTTCTTAATTCAAAATTATTGTGCATTGGAGTGAGTAACTGATTTAATGTCTTGAGGCAGGAAAAAATAAATAATGAATTGGAAGACTTCATTGCCAGAAAAGAAAGATGCCTTTAAAGCAGATCTACAGTAGGGCTAAAAGGTCAAAGCTGTGCCCTATAAAAGCTCCCACTGGCCAAGTTGTGAAACACTGAAAAAGAGAGTAATAATTACAATTATTTGGAACTTGTTTTATCTGTGAAAAGCCTTGGGTCTATAATGATACTTGCCAATGGAAAAGTTAATTTAAAATGTACCAAAGTTAATTATAAATATAAAAGAAGATGACAAACAGAAGAATATGCTTAAATACAATGGCAACCTATTCAGAATTTCTTATTTTTTAAATTTTCTTTTCATTTTAGTTATGGGTTGCTACATAGATTGTATCTCCATTAAGTAAGGAAAACTGGCCATTAGGAACTGTAGGAAAGATACATAATTCTCTGAAGTTAGGCACTGTATTAAAATCAGGACAAATAAGCAGCACTGGTGTTCAGACACAACGACCTGACAAATGAGGATACAGCGATGAGTTCCAAGATGATAGATTAGCTGAAAATCCAGAGACAGGAACTGATCACATAGACACAATGTGTGCTCTTCTTGGAGCAGACACATTTACATAAACCTAATATCTAATAATAAATTCCTGTAAGGTATTATGAAGTAACTTCTAAACTGAGGAAGAATACTCTCAGATCAAGACTTGTTGGGCATGTAAGTAGAGGGAGACACACAATCTGAGATCAGGTGTGGATTTGGAAATTCCAATTGAATTACCAATGAATATTAACTCTACAAGGGACCCAGCCTGTAAATTTTGGCTTAGGTGTGAATCCCTTTCAAAGATAAAATTATAGCCCATGTCTTGGCCAGAATTAGCAACTGTGGTTGATCTGACATTGCACTGTTTCTCTTGGGGATCTACTAGTATTTCTGTAATCTCAAGTAGAATTACACATGTATAGTATTAATAAAGAAATAGGACAAGTCGTCAATGTTGGTATTTTAATATTGGTTTCAGTGTATAAATAATAATAAGTTTTATTATCATAGTAAAAATTTATATATGACAAATGTACTAGAAAGAGTTGAGAATCTTTGACATACTGGACTTACTGTATAGATACATTTAAGAGCATTTGACTAAGTCTGTAATCAACATTTAAATGTGTAGCAATACTTAGTGTATTTATTTTAATATTATTTGTGCCAGAATATTTAAACATTTTTTAATCGATTCATGGAAATATAACTTTATTGAGTATCAGAAAATAGTGGTAAATATTTCTCTCCATACACAAATGACCTTCTGTTAGCAACATTCCCTGCAACACTGTGTAAGGCCCATAATATTCTCTAAAGGCCAAACTCCATAAGAAATTATCACTTCCAGAACAATGTACACACAAAATTTCGTTAGTAGCCATTCATATTCAAATTTGAAATAATGATGATGAAACCAGCATCAGTTGTACAAATGACACACACTCAAAACAAAGGAAAACTACACCATGAAAAAAAGCATTCTAAAAAGTATTTTCACCATCTTAAAGAAATAAGTGGTAGGGACCTACAAGATGGTGGAGGAGTAAGACGTGGAGATCACCTTCCTCCCCACAAATACATCAAAAATACTTCTACAAGTGGAACAACTCCTACAGAACACCTACGGAACACTGGCAGAAGACCTCAGACCTCCCAAAAGGCAAGAAATTCCCCACGTACCTGGGTAGGGCAAAAGAAAAAAGAAAAAACAGACAAAAGAACAGGGATGGGACCTGCACCAGTGGGAGGGAGCTGTGAAGGAGGAAGGGTTTCCACACACTAGGAAGCCCCTTCACTGGCGGAGATGGGGGTTGGGCGGGGGGAACTTTCAGAGCCAAGGAGGAGAGCGCAGCAACAGGGGTGCAGAGGGCAAAGTGGAGAGATTCCCGCACAGAGGATCGGCACCGACCAGCACTCACCAGCCTGAGAGGCTTGTCGGATCACACACTGGGGCAGGTGGGGGCTGGGAGCTGAGGCTCAGGCTTCAGAGGTCAGATCCCAGAGAGAGCACTGGGGCTGGCTGTGTGAACACAGCCTGAGCAGGCTAGTGCACCATAGCTAGCCAGGAGGGAGTCCGGGAAAATGTCTGGACCTGCCAAAGAGGCAAGAGACCATTGTTTTGGGGTGTGCGAGGAGAGAGGATTCCTTCCCTGTGTCCCCACAGAGGGCAGAGCACCACCTAAGTGAGCTCCAGAGATGGGCGTGAGCCACGGCTATCAGCTTGGACCCCAGAGACGGGCATGAAACGCTAATGCTGCTGCTGCTGCCACCCACTTTTATTCAATATAGTTTTGGAAGTCCTAGCCATGGCAATCAGAGAAGAAAAAGAAATAAAAGAATCCAAATTGGAAAAGAAGAAGTAAAACTGTCACTGTTTGCAGATGACATGATACTATACGTAGAAAATCCTAAAGATGCTACCAGAAAACTACTAGAGCTAATCAATGAATTTGGTAAAGCAGCAGGATACAAAATTAATGCACAGAAATTTCTAGCATTCCTATACACTAATGATGAAATATCTGAAAGAAAAATTAAGAAGCACTCCCATTTACCATTGCAACAAAAAGAATAAAATACCTAGAAATAAACCTACCTAAAGAGACAAAAGACCTGTATGCAGAAAACTATAAGACACTGATGAAAGAAATTAAAGATGATACAAACCTATGGGGAGAGATACCGTGTACTTGGATAGGAAGAATCAACATTGTGAAAATGATTATACTACCCAAAGCAATCTACAGATTCAACGCAATCCCTATCAAACTACCAAGGGCATTTTTCACAGAACTAGAACAAAAAATTTCACAATTTGTATGGAAACACAAGAGATGCCAAATTGCCAAAGCAACCTTGAGAAAGAAAAACGGAGCTGGAAGAATCAGGCTCCTGGACTTCGGAATATACTACAAAGGTACAGTAATCAAGACAGTATGTTACTGGCACAAAAACAGAAATATAGATCAATGGAACAGTATAGAAAGCCAAGAGATAGACTCATGCACATATGGTCACCTTATCTTTGATAAAGGAGGCAAGAATATGCAAGGGAGAAAAGACAGCCTCTTCAATAAGTGGTGCTGGGAAAACTGCACAGCTATATATAAAAGAATAAAATTTGAACACTTCCTAACACCATACACAAAAATAAACTCAAAACGGATTAAAGACTTAAATGTAAGGCCAGACACGATAAAACTCTTAGAGTAAAACATAGGAAGAACACTCTATGACATAAATCACAGCAAGATCCTTTTTGACCCACCTCCTAGAGAAATGGAAATAAAAACAAAAATAAAGAAGTGGGACCTAATGAAACTTAAAAGCTTTTGCACAGCAAAGGAAACCATAAACAAGATGAAAAGACAACCCTCAGAATGGGAGAAAATATTTGCAAATGAAGCAACTGACAAAGGATTAATCTCCAAAATATACAAGCAGCTCATGCAGTTCAATATTAAAAAAAACAAACAACCCAATCTAAAACAGGCAGAAGACCTAAACAGACATTTCTCCAAAGTAGATATATAGATTTCCAACAAACACATGAAAGGATGCTCAACATCACTAATCATTAGAGGAATGCAAATCAAAACCACAATGAGGTATCATCTCTCACTGGTCAGAATGGCCATCATCAAAAAATCTACAAACAATAAATGCTGGAGAGGGTGTGGAGAAAAGGGAACCCTCTTGCACTGCTGGTGGGAATGTAAATTGATACAGCCACTATGGAGAACAGTATGGAGGTTCCTTAAAAAACTAAAAATAGAACTACCATACGACCCAGTAATCCCACTACTGGGCATATACCCTGAGAAAACCATAATTCAAAAAGAGACATGTACCACAGTGTTCATTGTAGCACTATTTACCATAGCCAGGACATGGAAGCAACCTAAGGGTCCATCAACAGATGAATGGATAAAGAAGTTGTGGCACATATATACAATGGAATATTACTCAGCCATAAAAAGAAACAAAATTGAGTTATTTGTAGTGAGGTGGACGGACCTAGAGTCTGTCATACAGAGTCAAGTAAGTCAGAAAGAGAAAAACAAATACCACATGCTAACACATGTATATGGAATCTAAAAAAAAAAAAATGGTTCTGATGAACCTAGGTACAGGACAGGAATAAAAATGCAGACGTAGAGAATGTACTTGAGGACATGGGAAGGGGGAAGGGTAAGCTTGGACGAGGTGAGAGTGTAGAATTGACATATATACACTACCAAATGTAAAATAGATAGCTAGTGGGAAGCAGCCGCATAGCACAGGGAGATCAGTTCAGTGCTTTGTGACCACCTAGAGGGGTGGGATAGGGAGTGTGGGAGGGAGATGCAAGAGGGAGGGGATATGGGGATATATGTATACATATAGCTGATTCACTTTGTTATACAGCAGAAACTAACACAACATTATAAAGCAACTATACTCCAATAAGGATGTTAAAAAAAAAAAGAGGTCAGCAGGGACTCTAATAAATTCATTTACTACAAAAAAGAAAAAAGAGGAAACAAGTGACAAGGTTATTTTTCTTTTTCTTAAAAACAACACAGAACCATTTAATGTTCTGTGCAAATGCTTTAAAGAACATAATAAAAACATAACATTATAAATCAACTATGCCCCCACATAAAATAAAAAATTAAATTAAAAATAAATAAAACATGCTACAGAGAAGAAGAACATAATAAAGACTTCAGTACAGAGAAGGAAACAAATTATGAGTTGCTAGGGCTCCAGGAAGCCAAGGAAGAATATAAAACAATTCAGAGATTAAAGACAAATTAGAATAAACACAAATGGAAGAGGCACTTGAATGAAAACATAATGAAGAACGTGGCTAGCAGGCATGAGATTATTACCAAAACAAAACTGAAAAGATCAGACCTGAAGAATAATGAAGGATTATGGAAATGAGAAATATGGAATAAAAATTAAACTTAAAAAGTATTTAAATGTAAAACAGAAGTTTTCAATGAAATAAAGATTTTAATATGTACACCAAAAGGGCACACTGTCTCTAGAAAAACTGAAATGAAATGTTTAATGCCGAGGCATATTGTGGTAAACCACTGAACATTAAATGTATTAAAACTATATAAATGGACATTGGCAGAGGCAGAGCAAGTCGTGTAGAAGGTGATGGAAAGTACAGTTGACTCTTGAAAAATGGGGACGGGTTGGGGGCAACCTCCCATCGTTGACCCCCCCCCACCAGTCAAAAATCCACCTATAAGTTTACGATCAGCCTTCCATATACTGGTTCTGCATCCTTGGGTTCAACCAACTGCGGATGGGGTAGTACCATATTTATTGAAAACCATCTGCATGTGAGTGGTCCCGTGCAGTTCAAACTCATATTGTTCAAGGGTCAACTGGGGACTTCCCTGGTGGCGCAGTGGTTGGGACTCCACGCTCCCCATGCCGGGGGCCTGGGTTCAATCCCTGGTCAGGGAACTAGATCCCACATGCATGTTGCAATTAAGAGTTCTCATGCCACAGCTAGGGAGCCCGCAAGCCACAACTAAAACCTGACACGACCAAATAAATAAATATTTAAAAAAAAAAAAAGGGTCAACTGTACATTGACTTCAGCCTTCTACAAATCAACATCAGCTGAAGATTATGCAGCAAAGTTATGCCATAGTGAGGGAGAAACCATGTTTCAAGAATTTTATACCCAGCCAAGTATCTCTTCAAGTGAAAAGACAATAGAAAATACTCTAAGGCAAGCAGTGCACTGGGCAGTCCCACGGCTCTGTCTCCTGCTACAACGGTGTGTGGACAGAACAGACCCAGGGGCGCCCCTTGCTCCCGCCTCCGATGCCCCTCCAACCTGTGTTCCACTCGCAACCTTCGGAACCAGCCGCTCAGCTGTCCTCGGCCACCGGGACCGCCAGCACCATATTTTGAGCTTAACGCCGTATTACCGATCCACCACGAGCTCCCAGATTCGTCAGAATGATTCCGCCGAGGTGGAGGCCGCCGTCAACCGCCTGGTCAACATGCACCTGCGGGCCTCGCGCACCTACCTCTCTCTGGGCTCCTATTTCCACCGCCACGACGCCGCTCTGGAGGGCCTGGGCCACTTTCTCCGCGAAGTGCCCGAGGGGAAGCGTGAGGGCGCCCAGCGCCTCTTGAAAATGCAGAAACAGCGCGGCGGCCGCGCCCTCTTCCAGGACGTGCAGAAGCGTCTCAGGATGAGCGGGGTGAAACCCAGGACGCTGTGGAAGCCGCCATTATCATGGAGCAGAACCTGAACCAGGCCCCTGCGGACCTGCACGCCCTGGGCTCTGCCCGCGCAGACCCCCGCCTCTGGGACTTCCCGGAGAGCCGCCTCCTAGATGAGCAGGTGAAACTCATCCAGAAGATGCGCGATCACCTGACCAACCTCCGCAGGCCGGCTGGTCCCCAGGCGGGGCTGGGCGAGTCCCTCGTCGAAAGGCTCACCCTCCAGCACAACTAGGAGCCTCCGGAGCCCAGCGGCCTTTGAGGAGCCCCTCTGGCGTCAGGGCTCCTGCCTGAAGCCCCTCTCTGCAGCCGCTAGGCAGCTTTTTAACCACCCTGGAGCCCTCTCCCAAGCCTTGGACCAAATGGAAACAATAAAGCTTTTTGCAGCAAAGAAAGAAAGAAAAGAAAGTACTCTAAGGCATATAATACCCAGAAAATACAGCTTCCCTCTCACAAATTAAACTCACAAACAAATACTACCTGATCATGAAATACAACTAATTAGTTGTGTGATTTAAAATAAAGAAATCAGGAATGACGGAAACGATGATAAGCAATGAATCAATTTAAATTTACTGAATTGATCCTATTGTAAGTTTAGAGTTCGAAAAGAGTACATAAATATGATAAAACTTGACAATAGTCAAATTATTATAAGTGAATAAAAGCTGAGGATGGAGAAGGTAAAGTTGGAATAAATGGCTGAGTGCCAATTTTCTCAAGTTTCCCAGGAAGGTGTCAAAATGTATCATGTAGATTTGAAACATAAACATGTATTGACACCAAAATGGCTCCAAATTCTTTATGTTTTTGAAAGTCTGTTTTTACATTTAGTCGTATCATTTAGATTTTTCAAATAAACATTTATGTGAAGTGCTGCTATTCCATGTTTCCCTTCAGTTTATTTTGTTTTCACAAAAGTAAATTACTTTCTAATTTAAAAAAAACACATAGAGTATAATTCTATTTTTGTAAAATGAGTAGAATTTTTGAGTATTTTAATTTTTATAAATGAACATGTTTCAATTTTTAATAAACCATACTGTCATTATTTTTTATTAAAGATACTTAAAAATATTTACATTTACAGATGTCTTGTAAGGACTACCAGACACCAAGGAGACACAAATAAAATGACAGGGTTGGATATGGCTAATCATAGTGTATCATTTGTAATTTAGAAGCCTGCATTAGGAATCACATTATATTTATGGAGACCTCACCAATCTTCGTCATTCTTTCATATTGCATTCACATAGACCAGACCTAACTGATTCTTAAGGAATAAGTAAGCAGTTGTGCTCTGCAACCACCAAGCTTCCAATTAAGGAAGTCCAATTAAAAGCTCATTTCTGTAATTGAGCAGAGATGTAATCAAGCTTAAAGAGAAGCAGAAGAACAAGATGCATGCAGTTTATTTAGGGGAATGGGCATAATGATTCTGAACTTTAATAATTTTAAAATGATATCTGTGCTTCCATAAAGTGCATTAAATTTCTCCTCTGTTGTCTTTAAGATCAATAGCTAAAATAAAGCCACCATGCCAGCATATTGGGAACAGTTAAAATTCAAAATATGAATAAGGTTTAGAAGCATGCAGGATTACAGACCAAAAACAGTCTTTTAAGCTCCTTGCTTCCAAAATGGTTATAAAGCACACATGCACAGGAAAGGTGTATGTTATCTTCATGCTCCACAGATTAGGATATCCAAACCCTAAACAAATGTAGAATTTTCTAGCACTCCTTAGTGAGACTATATCTAAATGAAATCACTGTTACTGTTTATTTAACTGAATTCTACATCTTTACTGAAGTTACCTTTCAATTAAAAAAAAAAAAAACTGGTTTGATTTTGATGGAAATTGTAATATGCTTAATTTATTGAAAAGGTTATATTTCTTAATAACACAATTGAAATCAATGCTATCAGGGGGACAGTAGTATTCATTTTGCCACAATATTGTGGGAATGAAACTAAACACATCTAGCATATTTATATACCAAGTAATATTCTGCATATTATTTCTTATAAACCTTTCAATAAAAAAGCTCATATTGTCTTTCTAGTGAAACTTTGAAATGTTTATCCAAACTAAATCAACAAATAAAATCTATTAAGCTTATTTTGTTTTAAGATATTATTGTGCTACCTTACACAACCAAGAATAGGAAATACAAATTACATACTATACTTTTGAAATGCAAAGTGTGACTCCTTAAGGAAGTGTTTTAAATTATTGCATGCTAATTTCAAAGGGATATTTTTTCCCAAATTTTGATATTTATAATTAATCAAAATACTTCAATCATTTTTTGTTTGGGGGAAGGGAGTTCAAAATGTGTAGAATAAATATATTACTTCCTTTCCCTAAATCCTAAAAGTAGTTATTTGTATATCCAGTCCAGTTAGAAAAATCAGTACATAGTAATACTTCAGAAGTGCTGGTTTAGAACTTCATGAAAATTCCCCTAATAACAGTCACATTCTCTGTGGTCTAACATCTTATCCTTATAATTAATCTTCACCTTCAACCCAGAGCATGAAAAGATTATATAAACATCTGTCCTGTTTTCTTTATCCCTACTGCTACAAAATATTTTAAAATTACATCTGTTTGTCATAGTTCCAGTGTGAAAAACTTAAATTTCCACAGATGAACTTAAATTGCTTCAATGGCACTACAAAAAACTAAGAATTAATAAAGTGCAAAATAGAAATAAATTGTTTCTTTGCTCCCTCACTAAAACCTTTAAGGTTTGGTGTTGAAAGCTTTATAAATTTATGCTCTTGACAAAAGAAAATTAAGAAAGGGTATTGTGGAATTCTAAGTAACGTTTATTCTTAATTGCTTGTTATACAAGCCAATGGTAAAGACATACATCTTACCAGAAATGTCATAAAGCATAATTTCATTACTATTTTCATATATGTGAAAGCAACTAAGGGAGGAGAAAAGTACGGTTGATTCTGGCCAAATAAGTTTAAGGGTATGGTAAATAAATGGGAAATTATAAATATATTGGATTTTTTTCTCTGACTTCTGTATACATTTAGTTGCAGAATGAATTAAGATTCAAAATTTTCATAACAGTTCACAGTGGGAAAGCAGTAAGTATGTGTTGAATGAAGTATTGAACATAAAGCGAGTAGATGTAAGGAATTTTAATTTTATAATATTCATATGGAATATTCTGCTGGGTATTGTACAAACTCAGCACATTATCACAAATTTTCAGCCTAGATGATTATTCTTAAGGATGTTCTCCATCTGCCTTTCTAATGTTCTCAACCCTGTTCTCCCTCCTTTTCTTTCCATACTCTTCAACATCCTGGCCTTAAAACAACTGGCAAACCTTGACTTAACTTTCACCTCAGTGAACGTCCTGGTCTTTCTCAACTACACTGTTGTTTCTCTTTAGCTCAGTGTGGAATTCTTCCAAATTAACCTTTTAACACATACCGTCTCTATAGTCACTTTCCCAACCAAATTGGACCACCCTCTTGTGGAGTTCTTGGGTATACGCCAATTTTATATATAATATAATATAATATAATATAATATAATATAATATAATATAATATAATATAATATAATTAATATAATATGATTAATATAATATAATTAATATAATATAATATGTAATCAAAATGTTGACCAAAGATCATTTTTAAAAACTTGAAATAGTATTCATCTTACTTGGACTATAAAGGCGATAGCACATGTAATACATTTTAGCAAGATGCCATCAAATAAAAAGTCCTAACTTCAATTTTACTAAAATAAAAAGGGCACCACTCTATAAGAGCAACTTTTACTGGGTTCATACAGTGTTTTAAATTTCTTAACTATTTCTGGTTTGTAATGCATCCCTTTGTAAAAATTCCCTGTAAAAAGGAATATCTGCTTTTTATGTTAGCTAATCTCACATAGAGATGAATATCTGTTGAGGTGATAAAATCAAGGTCTCTCAATTCCTTGACTGTTGTTTAACCTCAAATCATATTTAAATGAAGAAGGTATTGAAATGTGCTTTTTAATCCAACTATCAGGTCATGATAAGCAGAGAGATGCAACACACAGTTTCTCCTCAAGGAGAGAGACTCGTTGCCCCATTTACTCTCAGCTCCTTTAGGTATCATTTCAGTTGCCTTACTCAAGGTCACGCCTCTCAGGCAGCCCAGATCCAATGACTGCTTAAGATGGGAGTAGAAACACCTAGCCTTTTGATCCCATGAGGGACAATTCTGAAGGACCAGTCTAATTCCAGACCTTCCCCCATGGGATGGACTGAGACTCCTGATGGGCCTGCCTCAGAACTGACTTCTCCCTCCTCCCACTTCTGCTTTCTTCTCCTCCCTTCCACTGCTTTTGAACCCAGTGACACTCCAGCATAAAAAACCTGCAAACTAAACTGTGTTTCAGAGTTGGCTTCCCAGGGAACCCAACCTATGATACATCAATTCACAGTTTGCTGTACAAGTAATATAACTTGTTTTTAAAATCTACTACATTGCAGCTGAGTACCTGTAAATAATTGTATAGGCATTTTTAAATGTCATAGAAGTTCTCTGCAACTGACAAGACAGATATTTTCTAAAAATAACTTGAGCAAAGACTTCAACTGATGTCTTATGTAAAAAATTATCAGATTGCTCTGATTAGGGTACTATGTAATAATAGTGTAGTCAAACTGCTTTAGAAAACTAGTGCGGTTAACCTCTAATAAATGAATAATTAGGGAACCTCTAACCTGTGGTTCACAGTGGTAATTCAAAGACAAAAACTGAGGGATTCTAGGTTATGTGAATTGAAGTGAGGATTTTGAAGTATTTTGACCCAAACAACTATCATATATCTAATTATTGTTGGGTTTACTCTTTACAAAGTTTGCTAATTATTAAGGAATTATATATATATTTTTCCAAGACAAATTTCTTTCCAAAATATTTAGAACTCCTTGCTATTCAGCAGGAAACTTTTAAAGGAAATAGACTTTAACAGTAAGCTTCCCACAAATTATAGTGACTTCTGCTTACCAGACATGTAAATAGCTTGAAAGCCATAAACTCCCATTCTCACAAAAAGCTGAACAAACTGAAAATCAACAACGTATCTGAGATCCATTAGAGAACTGAGGTCACAGGGCAATCCACTGGTCCAAAAAGAGAGATGAAACAGAGAATCTGAGCTTCCCAGGAGGAGAAGCCACAGCTGGAGATTTGTAGGAACACTTAAAGGGTAATTGAATAATTGTAGACTGAGTGTGTACTAACGTGAGAGATAAAAACTCCTGTGGGCCCGTCCTTAGTGGGGGCTTCTACACTTTTACCAGCAGGTATTGAATTTTACCACCATGTTTTCTGAGTGAAGATTAGATAAAAATCTCATGCATCCATGAGTTGGAAAAAAGTAGGAAGGGAAAAGTAACCACTTTGAAAAAAAGCTATAGGGTTTGCTCTCATTAACAGAAGACTGTCCTCAAGGGAAATTATTTTACCAGAGCCTAACCAATGTGAGTGTTAACAAAGCCTAACTCAGGTAGGGGAAGAGACATATCCAACTCCAGGCCCCTCTAGCCTTCCATGTGGGGGAAGGGAAAAACCCAAATCCAGTCCGTTCTAGCCATCCTGAATAAATAACAGGGCATTGCAGCTGAAAAGAATTCCAAGGCTTAGACTCTATTTAAGAACTCTCTAGGAAAACTGAAATACAACAGGGGAGACCAAAACAAGGACAGCAGAGAAAATTTTTGCCTCTGACACCAACATTATAGCAAACAGTAAATACAGCCTAACACACAGCCAGATGAATATAAAACCTCACACAAAAGACCTATTTACCTTAGTTCTTTTTGCCCACCACGTTACATCTTTCAACAACAAGAGCAAAGCATGGCAAAAGGTGAAAAACACAGTGTGAAGAAACAAACCAAGAATCAGAACCAGACTCAGATATAGCAGAGATGCTGGAATTATCAGACTGGAAATCTAAAATAACTAAGTCTGATATACTAGGGGCTCCAATGGAAAAAGTGGACAACATGCAAGAACGGACAGTGTAAGCAGAGAGATGGAAATGTTAGGGAACAGCTGACCGAAACCACCCGCCCTGGCCAGGCACGATAATAACCACTTGCATGAGTTCTCTTACAATAGGAGGTCCTCGTAAGGTATGCAGAACTAACAAGCTACCATCAACTGGAAGAATTCGGGAAAGGTCAAAAGGAGAGAGGAGATGTCAGTCCATACGTCCTACCAACCTCCCAGAATCCTTCTCGCTGGAATCCATCTCGGCTGAGCCATGCAAGTGCCACCAGGAAGGACCCTGAGTCAGAGTGATTGGCCAGACACAACCCGGAAACTAACCCCATTACTATAAAACCCGAGACTGTGAGCCACGTGGCAGAGCAGTTCTCCTGGGTTCCCTTACCCTGCTGCTCTCCTCCCAGGCCCCCTTCTCAATAAAGTCTCTTGCTTTGCCAGCACGTGCATCTCCTTGGACAATTCATTTCCGAGGGTTAGACAAGAGCTCATTCTCAGGCCCTGGAAGGGGTCCCCCTTCCTGCAACAGACACTCTAAGAAAGAATCAAAAGGAAACGCTAGAAATCAAAACCACTTAAATAAAAAATGAATGCCTTTGATGGGCTGATCAGTAAACTGAACACAGCTAAAGAAAGAAAAAATGAGCTTTAGAGGAAGCCAATAAAAACTTCCAAAACTGAAAAGCAAAGAGAAAAAATGGAACAGATAACCAAGAACTGTGGGATAATTACAAAAGGTATAACATAGCTGGAATGGGAATACCAGAAAGAGAAGAAAGAAAGGAACAGAGTTTCTGTTTGGAATGATGAAAAAAATTTTGAGATAGGAGTGATATAATTAATGTCACTGAATTGTAAACTTAAAATGGTTAAAAAATAACCAATTTTACATTCTTTGTATTTTACTACAATTAAGAAAAACAGTAAAGGAGTAATAAAGGCTTACACAGACAAACATAAATTAAGAGAAAATTTGTTGCCAGTAGACTTGCCTTGCAAGAAATTTTAAAGAAGTTCTTCAGAGAGAAGGAAAGTGATATATGTCAGAGACTTAGAGCATTAGAGAAGGGATAAATGAAAGTAAAATAAAATCTTTTATTTTTCTTATTCTTAATTGATCTAATAGATAATAGGTTGCTCAAAATAATAATAACAACAATGTATTCAGTGACTATAGGTTACAGATAAGTGGAATGAGTGACAACAGTGTTATAAGGATGAGAGAGAGGAATTCGGGATATATTGTTATAAGGTACCCACACTATCTATGAAGCAGTATAATGTTATTTGAACATAGACTTATATTAGTTGTATATTGCCAACTCCAGGGCAAACACTAAAATAAAAAAAAAGAATAATTGATATGCTAAGAGGAGAGAAAATGAAATTATGTAAAATGCTCAATTAAAGCCAAAGAAGGAAGAAAAAGAAAGGCAAAAAAATAAAAATAAAAAAAAGGGAAAAATGAAGAAAAAGGGCAACAGATACAAAAACAATTAAAATGTCAGTGATATTAATCCAACTCTATCAATAATTAATTTAAATATGAATGGTCTAAATACACCAATTTAAAGATACAGACTATCTGAATGGATAAAAATACAAGACCCAACTGCACATCATTCACAAGAAAGTTACTGTAAATGTAAAGACACAGATTGATTAAAAAAGAAAAGAAAAGTAAAGGGATGGAGAAATATGTACCATGCTGACACTAATCAAAAGAAAGTTGATTAGGTGTGTTAATTTCAGATAAAGCCAACTTCAGAGCAAGAAAAATGATATGGAATAAAGAGGGACATCACATAATGATAAAGGGGACAATTCTCCAAGAAGACGTAACAATCCCATAAACTGGGGTTACTAGATCAGTCTTGTAGCTCAATGTTATGTCATACTAAGCCCCAGAATCTGATTAATGGTATTCAGTGTGTCGCAGCAGTGGAGAGAGGCTATATGAAAAATCTCCTCTTTTAGGTATAGACATAAAGTTATTTAATGATGAACATTCAGAACACTTGTCTTCCATTTTAAAACATTTTGGTGCACTACTTTTAACAAATATTTTTGACCCACACCTCCACGACTGACAGAACACCCTCTATTAACAGCTAGGCTAGCCAGGTTTATGAAACACCATTTGGCCTATTTCAGAAAATGTAGATTATTAGTAAGTACATTTAAAGTCAATGCTACCGAGTTTGTTTCTGTACCCACATGTAGAGTACATTGCCATTATTCAACCTGCTCTAAACCTTCTCTTTTTGTGTCCTAATATCATCTCCACCTAAGAGAATAAAAGCTTAACTAGGTTCTGGTACCAATTCCAATGTCAGGGAGGGTAACCCGCAACAACAAGCAACTCTTGGGACATCAGCTGGGTATCCTACAATTCAACTCAGTTCTGACACTATCTACCCAGAAATGATGTCCGATTCCACAGGTTAAGGATTCTGTCCCACAAGACACCACAGCTCCACCCTGCCCTTCCCCATCACCACCCTGGCTGACTTCCAACACCAGCCACAAGGCCACAGTTACCTGTGCTTCTAACCAACTGGCTATAAATCAGAGAGGTTCCTAAGACGCCCTCAAGGGGTTCAATTAATTAGCTAGAGCAGTTCACAGAATTCAGAGAAACATTTTACTTACTAGGTCACTGATTTATTATAAAAGGATATAATTTAGGAACATCTAGATGGAAGAGATGCATAGGGCAAGGTATGCAGACAGGGCGTGGAGCTCCCATGCCCTCTCCAGCCTATCACTCCCCCCCCTCCCGCCCAATCTCTACAGGTTCACCAACCAGGAAACTCTCCAAACCCAGTCCTTTTGGGTTTTGGTGGAGGCTTCATTACTTAGGCATGATTAATTAAACCATTGGCCATTGGCAATTGATTCAACCTCCAGCTCCCCCCTCTCCTCCCCACACTACCCCGTCCCCCTCTCCCGAGGTTGGGGGGTGGGACTGAAAGTTCCAACCCTCTAATCACCTGGTTGGTTCCCCTGGCAAACAGCCGCCAACTTTAGGTGGGTCCAAAAGTCACCTCATTATCATAAAAAAAGACACCTCAATTACTCTCACCATTTAGGAAATTCCAAGGGTTTTAGGAGCTCTGTGTCAGAAACAGGGATGAAGACCAAATATATATTTCTTACTTAAGTCACAAAGTTCTTTTGCCTAAGTTTATTGGGACCAACACTGCACACCTAACAATAATCTTAAAAAACTGAAAATGATCAAAATCACCACCAAATAACAAAGCTCAGTGAAATCAGACTGCCTGCCTTATATGATTTGGGGCAGGTAATTTAATTTTGAGGATCCTTGTTTTCCTTGTGAGAAAAATGGAAAAAATAAAGGGTTATTGTTATAAGGATTAAAGGATATAGTGTAGCTAGTTGCTTACTATACACAATTAATTTTGAATAAAGATTAAGTCTGTAAAATGCAAATCAAAAACAGATATTTGGGGGCTACAGAAGTATATTTACTTTGCTCAAATTCTTTTTAATACAAACTAAGAGTTCAACAAACATTTATTAATAGCAAGTATCTGTCAGGCATTGGGCTGGTTTGGAGAAAAAAATATGTGGTAGAATTTGGCAAGTTGTTCAAAAATAATCCAAGTTCTCTTTTTTCCACAAACCACTGGAGTTAAGTTTGAGTCACATGATGGAGTTCGGGCCTATAGAATGTGAGCAGATTTGATATATGGCACTTCCAGTCCTGACTACTAAGACAATTTGCTACCCACTATGTCTGTTACGTTTTGCCTCTAGGCTTGCTGCAGAAGGCTCACAGGAGAGCTCCAAGGCTCTAGAAGTGGTGGATCCACTGAATGAATGGAAAATCTCATTCTGAATCCCTCCTTTGAAAAGCTTTCTACCAAATAGCCAATGTATCTGTGACAAAAGAAGCGATACAACTCCGTTTGGTAAGCCGCTGAGATCTGGGGGTTGTTGGTTATAACAGAAAATCCCACTTTGAATGAGACAAAAATAAGGTATGGCATCTTTACTTGAGGTCCTTACTATTTTAATGGTAGAGAGAACATACACATACATTTTATCATTACTTGTTCTTATCTTCCTTCCCCATAAGAGAATTTCTTACTTCTGGAAACAGACATAAACACTTCTGTTTTGCTTTCTAAATTAAACTATCAGTTTGTTTTCTTTTCTGACTGTTGTAAGATACTTGAGCCATATCCTGCATCCTTACTACCTAGTACAAGTCCTAGTGCCTGACAGGCACTTAATAAATATTTGATGAACAAATGAATGAGTGAATTCCATATGGAATCTAAATCTATCAAACAACTAAGCATGTAACAAATCCTCCTTAGAATGACAGTGATGCGGTAACATTTAAAAGGCATTTCATTTTGTGAAATTTCCAAATTCTTACGTTGCAAGAATGTTTATTTCCTTAAAATTTAACATGTGTGACAATATAAAATTCAGGTATTTTTCCTGTTGTCATTGTTACTTTCATCTCATTGAAATGTAATATTAAAAAATATACCTCAAGTTCTACATACAGAGGAAGCAAATAAAAAATGAGAAATGAGTTATTTTATAAAGAAGGAAACATATTTCAATATAGAACATATAACTATGATTCGATTATTCCTAGAGGTACAAATTAATTGATTTTATATTCCAGTGTAGAGGAGCAAAATTTGCCACCCCAAAATATGTCCCTTTGACATGTGGATTAATTTATGCTGATTATTTTTAAGAAACAGAAGAATCAGGAAGGTTTTCTTGTTACCTCTCCCTTAACTGCCTAAAAGAATTTAGATACAGGACCTGTTCCCCTGTCACCAGAGATATCTACAAAGAATACATGGTAGGTGTGGTGCAGGAAACCTACAGGGCCTAGAGATCAGAGTCCACTCAGTGTCCCATTGTCTCTGCCTGGCCCAGCAAACATTGGTTTACAAAACCTTTGCTTTTCCATCTCCATGTGAATTGCCTTCCTCATCTGTGAAGTCCCAAACCACTATCCCTCAATATCCTCTTTTATCTTTAGCTGAAGATGCTATTTAAGGTGAAGGTCTCAGCCATTTTGGCAAGTTACTCAGTTTTGCTGGGTCTCTCCCATGTATACATGTTATTAAACTTTTGTTTGACTTTCTCCTGTTAATCTGTCTCATGTTAATTTAATTTTTAGACCAGCCAGAAGAACCTAGAAGGGCACAAAAAAATTTCTTTCTCCCCAATACCAGGTATAAATTCCAACAATTTATCAAAAGACAAAATAAATAGCTTGATATAAAATGACATTTCTAAATTTATGCTTCCCTCATTACTTATTTTAAACTGTTACTTCAGTAACTATACACAATTATATGCAATCATCTTTTTTTTTTTAAATAAACTAATTGTGGTATTATTTGCTTAGGTATTGCAGGAAATTTTCTCCTATTTCCTTCCAGTGTTTACTAAATATTAGCAAGCATAAAAGAAAAAAATCTACACACTTGCATTCTTCCTCATTTCATCCATTTTTAAGAAAAAGAAATCTGATAAACTTAACAGAATTTATTAGCAAATATTTTATCTGTTCACATCATAAACTTGATTGTTCAATTAATGGAACATAGACGTATAGAGTAAAATATCAGGAATTCCATGACAAACCAAAGAGAACAGAAAGTGATTGGTCATGATCACGACACAAAAACCAATGATTTCACCAAGGGCTGGAATCAAAAATGCCATTTTGAAAGTCTATAAAGTATGTAAAGGACTATTTTTCATTATAAATAGTTTCCTGAAATTCATATAGGGAATTAAAGTATGAATGAAGATATTTTCATTAAATAAAGATATTTTAGTTAAAATATTTTAGTTAGAGGACAGTTTAGTCTCAATTTCATATTGATTTGGGGTTGAATAGGTTTATTTAAAGAGCTTCCATATAATTAATTTACTGTGTTTCTTTATATTTTTTGTTAATTTTAACTGAATACTTTCTAAATAATGTTCTTAACTGTTAAGTTTATATATTTTCAGTTTTACTGTGTTTCAAATGTCTGAAATTGAATAAACACAATGATAGATTTTCATATAAACACAAATAATAAGGGAAAGTCTATATGCTTCAATTTTCTCATATGTAAAATGGGGCATTATTGATTCATAAATTGATTGAGAGAATTAAATAAAATGTGTGTAAAACAATTAACACAGTATCTGGCATACGGTGTTTAATAATATTTTAATAAGTTTTAGTAATTATGATTTCATTTCAGTTGCAATTACAAATTGAGGAAAGGTACTATAAGATTCAAACAAAAACAAATTATATATAATGAGGTAAAGGAGATTCACATGCTAGATACTTAAAAATTCAAACTATGTCTCCTTCCTCTCATTCCTCAAGTTTGGAGTGGAGTTATCATTAGTTTCAAACTAATGATCATCAAGAATTAAATACACTGCTCTCCTGTGAATATAAATCTTTGAAAACCTTAGTTTTGCTCTGCAACTCTGTTCAAGAATTTGATTTAAACTTTAGATGACACGAAAGAGGGACTATTGAAATGATGTCTGGAATTAAGTTATACAAAATATTGCTGTTAGATAGAGTTTGTACGGAGTTTGAGAGAGTATTCTCCCTGAAACAATATGAGACAAGGGTAAAATATTTGGAGACAAGAAATGCTTCCTCCACGTATGTATTTTTCCTACTGCAAGGAACCTAAATTGGTAGAATCTGTAGCTCAGGTGCTGCTTTCTGCGTGAAGAGTGTGTTATCAAGGCAAATGTGAAACCCAGTTTAGAGTTCTTTTCCATTACATATTTACAAGTACAGCACTCCGGGCAACAATTCAGACTGCTACTGTGTAGATATTTTGCTGTTGATTTCTGGTGGTGGATTGGGAACTACCAATAGTAGTTGTATAAATTTGTATAAGTTGTATAAGTTTGTATAAACATGTATAAATCTATTCCACCATTATTGTGGAGAAATAGCTTTTTATCTCTACTTTAAAACCCTCTTCTGTTCTGTTTAATTGTGTTCTTTAGAGTTATGTCCTGCAGAAAGAGACTAAGTTACAGAGGAACTGTAGAAGTCAGTGTTATATAAAATACCAGAATTGCATCAAAGGACAAAGAGGCAGGCAGGGGAGATAAATTAATCTTCTGATTTAAAAAAAGAATAACCAGGAGGTGAATGTGCTGGCATAGGGAGTAAATAAGTCTGTTTGAAATTTTTATTTTTGCTTTTGGTTATGAATTTTAAAAATAAAGAGGAGAAAAAGGAAGAGGAGGAATGACCTGTGGCTCCCAGAAAGCCAAATTTTATTCATAAGAGATGAATTTTAACCATTTCTGACTTCGCTCCCACACTCTGAACCATTATTCTCCTAGCTATACAAATAAATAGAATATAGTATATAATATATTTAATAAATATATAATTTAACATTATAAATATATTATTTATATATTAAACTATTTCTAATTCATGTATATTATTTAATATATTTTATTAATATATTAATATTATTGAATTAATATTAATATATTATTTCATATCAAATGCTAAGGTGAAACAACCTGCATATTGACCTTACCAAAGCAAAACTATAAAGGGAAGCATATCTCCACTGTTATATTTTGAGCTCAGCAAATCTCAAGAAAGTAAGGACAATTGTGTAAAAAATGTACTGGTGACTTGATAAACAATTTGATACTGTGCATACCCTAAAACCCAGCATTTTCACTCCTAGGTGCATAAGAGACAAGAATATTTATAGCAACACTGTAGTACAAACAACTGGAAACAACTCAGAACACCCTGTATCAATATAGATGAATCACTAAAAATTAATAGTGCATAAAAAATGACAGCTTGCTGATGGATGATGTAGTAAAATGCCATTTGTATGAAGATTACATTTATATAATAATCTATAGTGCTTAAGAAAAAATAGACATTTAGCAAAAATACAGGCATACCTCAGAGATATTGCAGGTTCAGTTCCAGATGATCACAATAAAGTGAGTCACACGAATTTTTGGGTTTCCTCATACATATAAAAGTTATGTTTAGGGCTCCCCTGGTGGCGCAGTGGTTGAGAGTCTGCCTGCCAATGCAGGGGACATGGGTTCGAGCCCTGGCCTGGGAAGATCCCACATGCCACGGAGCAACAAGGCCCGTGAGCCACAACTACTGAGCCTGCGCAACTGGAGCCTGTGCTCCGCAACAAGAGAGGCTGCGATAGTGAGAGGCCCGCGCACCGCAACGAAGAGTGGCCTCCGCTTGCCACAACTAGAGAAAGCCCTCGCACAGAAACGAAGACCCAACACAGCCAAAAATAAATTAATTAATTAATTAATAAAAAAGTTATGTTTACACTATACTACAGTCTATTAAGTGGGAAATAGAATTATGTCTAAAAAATGTAAATACCTTAATTAAAAACACTTTATTGCTAACAAATTTTAAGCATCATCTGAGCCTTCAGGGAGTCATAGTAGTAACATCAAAGATCACTGAACACAGATCACCATAACAAATATAACGCTAATGAAAAAGCTTGAAATATTGTGAGAATTAACAAAATATGACACAGAGACATGAAGTGAGCAAATACTGTAGGAAAAGTGGCACCAATAGACTTGCCTAATGCAGGGTTGCCACAAACCTTCAATTTGTAAAAAGTGCATTATCTGCAAAACACAATAAAGTGAAATGTAAGAAAATAAGTCATGCCTGAATAGTACATTAAGAATAATAAACAACAACCACACAAACAGATGGAAAGATATACTGTGTTCTTGAATTGGAAGAAACAATATTACTAAAATGACCATACTACCCAAGGCAATCTACAGATTCAATGCAATCCCTATCAAATTACCAATGGTATTTTTCACAGAACAAGAATAAAAAATTTTAATTTGTATGGAAATACAAAAGGTCTCTAATAGCCAAAACAATCTTGAGAAAGAACAGAGCTGTAGTATACCCTGACTTCAGGCTATACTACAAAGCTACAGTAATCAAAACAGAATGGTACTGTCACAAAAACAGACATGTAGATCAATGGAACAGGCTAGAAAGCCCATAAATCAACCCACACACTTACAGTCAATCTACAGCAAAGGAGGCAAGAATATACAATGAAGAAATGACAGTCTCTTCAATAAGTGGTGCTGGGAAAACCAGACTGCTACATGTAAAAAAACAAAATTAGGACATTCTCTAACACCATACACAAAAATAAACTCAAAATGGATTAAAGATCTAAATGTGGGGCTTCCCTGGTGGCGCAGTGGTTGAGAATCTGCCTGCCAATGCAGGGGACACGGGTTCGAGCCCTGGTCTGGGAAGATCCCACATGCCGCGGAGCAACTGGGCCCGTGAGCCACAACTACTGAGCCTGCGCATCTGGAGCCTGTGCTCCGCAACAAGAGAGGCCACGATAGTGAGAGGCCCGCGCACCGCGATGAAGAGTGGCCCCCGCTCGCCGCAACTAGAGAAAGCCCGTGCACAGAAACGAAGACCCCACACAGCCAAAAAAAAAAAAAAATGTATTCCAGCGCTGCACTGTATATGATAATGAAAAGTTGGAAACATTTAAAAAAAAAAAAAAAGATCTAAATGTAAAACTGGATACCACAAAACTCCTAGAGGAAAACATAGGTGGGATACTCTGACATAAATCACAGCAATATTTTTTTGGATCCATCTCCTACAGTAATGGAAACAAAAGAAAAAATAAACAAATGGGACCTAATTAAAATTAAAAGCTTTTGCACAGCAAAGGAAACCATAAACAAGACGAAAAGACAACCTGTGGAATGCGAGAACATATTGCAAACAAGGCAACTGACAAGGGCTTAATTTCCAAAATATACAAACAGCTTATACAGCTCAATATAAAAAACAAACAACCCAATCAAGAAATGTGTGGAAGACTTAAACAGACACTTCTCCAAAGAAAATATACAGATGGCCAATAGGCACATGAAAACTTGCTGCACATCACTAATTATTAGAGAAATGTAAATCAAAATTACAATGTGATTACAATCACCTCACATTGGTCAGAATGGCCATCATCAAATAGTCTACAAATAATAAAGCTGGAGAGGGTGTGGAGAAAAGGGAACCTTCCTACACTGTTGGTGGGAATATAATTTGCTGCAGCCACTATGGAGAACAGTGTGGAGGTTCACTAAAAAACTAAAAATAGAACTAACATATAATGCAGCAATCTCACTCCTGGGCATATATCTGGAAAAGACGAAAACTCTAGTTCGAAAAGATACATGCACTCCAATGTTCATAGCAGCACTATTTACAATAGCCAAGACATGGAAGCAACCTAAACAATCACTGACAGATGAATGGATAAAGAAGATGTGGGGTGTGTGTGTGTGTGTGTGTGTGTGTGTGTGTGTGTGTGTGTGTGTGTGTATATGAAATGGAATATTACTCAGCCATAAAAAAGAATGAAATAATGCCATTTGCAGCAACATGGATGGACCTAGAGATTATCAAACTAAGTGAGGTAAGTCAGACAGAGAAATATAAATATCATATGATATCACTTATATGTGGAATCTAAAAAAGTGATACAAAGGAACTTATTTATAAAACAGAAATAGACTCACAGACATAGAAAACAAACTTATGGTTACCAAAGGGGGAAGAGGGGAAGGGGATGAATTGCGAATGTGGGACTAACAGATACACACTACTGTATATAAAATAGATAACCAACAAGGGCCTACTGTATAGCACAGGGAAATATTCAATATTTGTAATAACCTGAAAAAGAATATATATATATGTGTGTGTATATATATATATATACATATATATATGACTGAATCACTTTGTTATATACCTGAAACATTGTAAATCAACTATACTTCACTTAAAAAATAATAAGACTACACATCAGTAAAAACAAAACAAAACAAAACAAAACAAAACAGAACAAACAACATTGCAAGATAGTGGTTACTTCATAAGGGGAGGGAGGAAAATACAGTTGTACAAGTATGTACGGGGGGGGGGGTTTATTACCTTTCATAATGTTTTGTTTCTTAAACTGGGTAATTAATATATGTACTTGTTATTTTAATCTTTATAAATATTCTGTATGTGTTAATTTAAAAAAACCTCTCCATAGAATACTAATCATTAAAATTATTTGTGCTTAGGAGGAAAAGGGTGACTGGTAATAGATACACTCTCACTGATTTAGTTTCCTATTGTTGCATACCAAAACTAGAAGTTTAAACAACCATTTTATTTGCTCAGAATATTGTAGGTCATGAATTCAGAGCTCAGCTAGGTTGTTCTTCTACTCTAGTAACTCGGCTCCAATCAGCTGGTGATGGGGCAGGGCTGGAGGTGCATAAATGCTTCACTCACATGTCTGGCATCTTCATGCTCCTCCATGTGGCTTCCCTCTCTCCCTTCATGTGGCTAGTTTGAGCTTCCTCACAGCATGGTTGCCTTAGTGTAGCTGTATGTCTTTGATATGTTTTGTTTCCCCCCCTCAAGAGGGAGCATTCTAAGAGGTGCAGTTTGCATTTACAGATTTCCTTTCTTCCTTTCTCTTTCTTTCTTTCTTCCTTCCTTCCTTTCTTTTTCTTTCTTTTCTCAGTAGATTACAGATTTATTATAAGAGGATACTGAAGTATATGAACCAACAGCCAGATAAAGAATACATAGGGCA
Source organism: Balaenoptera musculus (assembly GCF_009873245.2). Taxonomy (NCBI): domain Eukaryota; kingdom Metazoa; phylum Chordata; class Mammalia; order Artiodactyla; family Balaenopteridae; genus Balaenoptera; species Balaenoptera musculus. The sequence goes on from NC_045806.1 coordinate 22,601,324, forward strand.
ATGTTCTGAACAAAGCAGTTTCTATCTTTGTGGAGCTTGGGGGTCAGCATGATGGCATGTGGTCCCCAACATGGAAGCTCTCTGAAAAGGGCTGTGGTTACAGATGTATAGATGTGGTTACTTAACGCTTAATATTACAAGTTACACTCTGTCTCTTCTTCCACATTCTATTGCAGAGTCCAGATTCAAGAGGAAGTGAAATAGCCTCCACATATAGAAGGTGCATTGGCAGGTGGATTCTTAACAACTGCGCCACCAGGGAAGTCCACAAGTAGGGTTTTTAAACTTAATTTTGGGTTTCATATTCAGATTATTGTTTTTATATAACAATTAATTCATATCCTTATCTTTGAATAATGACTTCTAGAAAATAAATCTGATTTTCTATCCAAAAGTTGTGATTAAATAGATGATATATTTTTGTGTTAGAGAGAAGAGTTTAGAAAATTTCATTAAGTAAAAATTAAAACAAATCATACTGCCATCTTATCACTTAACTCTTTCTTCTTCGGCCAGAAATTCTTTGTGACTTATTTTGACCAATAGAATTGAAATGGGAATTCTGAATACAGATCTTAAAAGGCCCTGAGAATGTCCACTTTCACCTTCTTGGAATTCTTTCTCAGTTATGTGAGGTAGCCCAGGCTAGCCTGCTTTAGACATGTGGGCCTGCTGACATCCAGCATCAATTGTCAGAAATGTGAGTATAGACCATCAAGACAGCATCAAACAACCAAATGACTGCAGCCATTTGAAAAACAGCAGAAAAGAGCAGCAGAAAAACTGCAGTTGAATCCACGCCTTACTGCTGACCTTCAGAATAGTGAAAAATAAACAAATAAAATGGTTGGTATTTTGAGCCACTAAATTTTGAGATGGCTTGTTTTATAGCAATAGGTAACTGGTACAGATTGGTACCTAGAAATGGAGTGGTGCCACAACAAAAACTTGAAACATGGGGCATTGGCTTTGAGACTAAGTGGCAAGGGGAAGCTGGAAGAGCACAATGAACCTATACAAGGAGGCTGGGGAAGCAATGAGTAACTTTCTGGAGGAGGCTGGGAGAAAAAAATGGCCTACAATAATCTGGAAGATAGAAAATATACTCAGTGAATATGAGGAATTGCTTAATGAAATCTTTTTTTTTTTAGTGAAGTACAGTTGATTTACAGTATTTTGTTAGTTTCTGGTATACAGCAAAGTGGTTTATATATATATATTATATATATATATATATAAATATACATATATAATATATATATACTGTTTCAGAATCTTTACCATTATTTATAGGTTATTACATGAAATTGACTATAGTTCCCTGTGCTATACAGTAGGTCCTTGTTGGTTATCTATTTTATATATAGTAGTGTGTATATTTTAATCCCAAACTCCTAATTTATCCTGCCCCACCTTTCCCCTTTGGTAACCATAAGCTTAATGAGATCTTGAGGCAGAATACTGAGTGCTTCTAGTTCATATGATAGGGCACTATGAGAGAGACAAACTGAAGAAGGAACTATAGAGAATGCAAGTCAGGACTTGTTATTTTACATCTCCACTCTCTTCAGCTGACAAAAGGTTCTCAAAGTAAGAAATACCCTCCATGTTAAAGTCATGCTCTTCTAAAATTACCTTTAGTTCATTTTCCTCTTACTTGTAAGATACATGTAAAACTGTGGCTATAAATAGCCTACCAGTATGCATATTTTATTTAATCCATAAAATATTAACTTTGGGACATTCAAAATACCCATTGAATTAAGTAAAACATTTATTAATTTATTCACTAACTCTCCTATGTATTCAGAGATTCAATGATTTAGGACTTTAGTTAAAAATAATTAATTGAAAAAGTTGGCCTATACAAAGATTTTTTTCAAGTAAGAAACAAAGAACCCTATATCTCATAGTTTAATATATATTTTTAATATGACTCCATGTAAACTTTATCTCATTCATGAGAGATGCTGAAAATATTTCTTCTAATAAGGAACATTTGTGTATCTTATGGATGGAGTCTTGGAAGGAAAAGTCAAGTACTGACACACATAATTGAGTAGGTTTGTCTCTCCTGGTAGTTTAGGGTTTAAAACAAAAAAACTTTTTTTTTTTTAAAGTCTATGTGTGCCCAGTAATGGCATGCAGCACTCTCAGCTTGGTAAAAAGAATGTGGGAAAGAGTGAACAAGTGTGGGATTGCCTTTTAATGATTTCTCACCTTTCCCAGCTTGCCCACAAAATACCTCTGAAAAGATTCTTGGAACTTATGGAATGTAAAAGAAGGTTAGATATTTTGCTTTTCTTTCATACTTGATTATTTAGGTCATTAAAAGCAAGGTCAGTCTTCTAACCCTATCTACTGAGTTTCCATTAAGGGATAATATTTAATTACTGATGCTACTACTATTACTACTACTGCTGCTGCTATTGATATTAGTAGAATAATTACAACAATATTATATCTAATAGCAAAGCTAATATTATTAATATCTTATATAAAAATTAAGCCAAATAGGACTAAGTAACTCACGGTGATGTTCCAAGTTATTTTCCTATCCATAGGAAAAATGGTGAGAGATGCTTGCCTGTCCACATCAAATATTGGTGAGCAAAGAGAACAATTCACTAGGGAAAACATCCTATAGAAGGTTGTTCTTGATTCTGTGTAGAAAAAGAAAAACAACAAGTAATTGAGAAGTCAAACAATGGTAAATTGGGCACAACAGAACACTGGACTGAGGGTTGGCCAGTCTATACCCGACTCTTCAATACCTATGCAGAAGCACTCTTTGTATCTAGTGATTAACTAAGAAAGATTGAGAACCTGGGGAAAGAGAATTCATTTCCAGGAGATGAGCCCAAAATGGAGACATGAAATTTATCCTGTATTCAGGATAACCAAGAAGAATACCACAATGCCTGACGAAACCGTCACACACAAAGTGAACTACTATCTGATGTAGTAAAGTTATTGTTTGGGGAACCTTCTCTGGAGCAGCATTTGATGGTTTTGCTGATGACTGTAAACTTCCTGATCTCTTTAGTTATTTTTTGTAGAGTTAGGAGTAATTTTGAGGAGGGAGTTTGTCATGAGTTACCTGACTAGAGGTTGTATTTAAGCAGTTAGGTTTTCTGTTTGTTTTTAGTAGTGAGAGATGTGGCCAATCATGTACACGTAGAAAATCACTTTAGATTCTGGGGTAGTCTTCCTTAGAAGACTAATGTGAGAATAAAAGGTATGAGTCTTCTGAGATAGCTGATGGACCCCATCTGGCAGGATAATGGCCACTGTTTCAGCAGGGGCTTCCTAGACAGCTGACAGTGAAGAAAAACACAATACTTTGTTGGGGAAGATAGGTATGATCTCATTTGTCAACTCTGAATTACTGGTTTTGCTGGCAGAATGATGTGATGAGAAGTTTGCTAAGCATTGTTTGAGCTCTACTAGAGTCGTCAGTCACCAATGTCACTTTATACATTTCACACATTTATACTAAGCATATAAATACATACATATTTCATATGTTTATAAACTGTAAAAATACATGCATACGTTACACATACACATAAATACGTTTTATACATTTTACAGTCTAATCATACGAAAAAAGTCAGACAAATCCCAATCGAGAAAAATTCTAAAAATATCTAACTAATACTCCTCAAAACTGTCAAGATTACCAAAAACAAGGAAAGGGTGAGAAACTGTCGCAGACCAGAAGGGCCTAAGGAGACATGACAACTAAATGTAATGTGGTATCCTGGGTAGTGTTTTATACTTTTTAGTGTACAGATCTTGCATATATTTTGTCAGATTTATATCTGTTTCATGGTTTTGATGCAAAAAATTTTTTTTTGGCTGCACTGCATGCAGTATGCGCGATTTTAGTTCCCTGACCAGGGATCAAACCCGGGCCCTTGGCAGTGATAGCACGGAGTCCTAAACACCGATGCAAATTTAAATGTTATTTCTTCCATAAGCTGTTCTATAGATTCAACTAACCCAGCAAAAATCAAAATCCTAGCAAGAATTTTTCTAAAAATCAACAAGTCGATGCTAAAAATTTATGTGAAAATGCAAAGGAATTAAAAGAGCATTTTGGAAAAAGAATAAAGGTGGAAGATACTCTTAACCTGATTTCAATAATTAAAGTTACAGCAATCAAGAAAATGTGGTATTAAGAGAGAATAGACCCCCAGAAGAGCATAGATTCACAAAAACTGATCATATGTAAGGCCAAAAAGAGAGCCACAATAATTTCAAAAGAATCTGCACAATGTATACTATGTTCTATGATTGTTTGAATTATTTTGCTGTAAAAATATAATAAAAGGACTACCTTTAAAATCTAAAAAAAAAAAAAGAGAGAGAGAGAATAGAAACATAAATCCATGGTACAAAATGGAGTCCAAATACAGGCCCACAAGTAGTTAGTCAATTGATTTTTTTAAAGAATTTTTTTAGAGGAGTTTTAGGTTCACAACAAAATCTAGAAGAAAGTACAGAGATTTCCTATATACTCCCTTCTTCTACACATGAATAGCCTCCCCCCATTATCATCATCACTCACCAGAATGGTACATTTGTTACAAAGGATGTACACCTACATTGACATATCATAATCACCCAAAGTCCGTAGTTTACCTTAGACTTCACTCTTGGTATAGTACATTCTATGGGTTTTGACAAATGTATAATGTATCCATCATTATGGTATCATACAGAGTATTTTCACTGCCCTAAAAGTCGTCTATGTTCTGCCTATTTATCCCTTTCCTTCTCCCTCTGCCTCTGGCAATTGCTGGTCTTTTTATTGTCTCTGTAGTTCTGCCTTTTTTAGAATATCATACAGCTGCAATCATAGAGTAGACTTCTCAGATTCACTCCTTTCACTTATTAATATACATTGAAGTTTCCTCCATGTCTTTTCATGGCTTTCTATTTCATTTCTTTTTAGCATTGAATAATATTCCATCATCTGGATGTACCACAGTTTACTTATCCTTCACCTACTAAAGGACATCTTGGTTGCTTCCAAGTTTTCGCAATTATGAATAGAGCTGCTATAAACATCTGTGTGCAGGTTTTTGTGTGGATGTAAGTTTTCAGCTCCTTTGAGTGAATACCAAGGAGCACAACTGCTGGATCGTATGGTAAGAGTATGTTTAGTTTTGTAAGCAATTGCCAAACTGTCTTCCAAAGTGACTGTACCTTTTTGTATTCTCACCAGCAATTTACAAGTTCTTGTTGCACCACATCCTCACCCATACTTCTTGTCAGTGTTCTGGATTTTGGCCATTCTAATAGGTGTGTAGTGGTCTCTCATTATTGTTTTAATTTGCATTTCACTGATGAGATGTGATGTGGAGCATCTTTCCATATACTTATTTGTTAGCTGTTTATCATCTTTTGTGAGGTTTCTATTAAGGCTGTTGACCCATTTTTTAATTCAATTTTCTTTCCGCTGAGTTTTAAGAGTTATTTGTATATTTTGGATAACAGCCCTTTATCACATGTATCTTTTGCAAATATTTTCCCATTTGTGGCTTGCCTTCTCATTCTCTTGACCTTGTATTTCTCAGAGCAGTTTTAAATTTTAATGAAGTCCAGCTTATTATTTCTTTCATAGATTTTTTTCTTGGGTATTATATCTAAAATGTCATCACCATACCCAAGGTCATCTAGGTTTTCTCCTGTGTTATCTTCTAATTTTAGTTTTGTGTATTATATTTAGGTTTATGATGCATTTTGAATTCATTTTTGTCAAGGCCATATGGTCTGTGCCTAGATTTCTTTTTTCATGTGGATGTCCAGTTGTTCCAGCATGATCTTTGTTCCAATGTAGTGCCTTTGCTCCTTTGTCAAAGATCACTTGAATATATTTGTGGGGGTCTATTTCTGGGCTTTCTATTTTGTTCCATTGATCTATTTGTCTTTTCTTTTGCCAGTAACACACTGTCTTGATTACTGTAGCTTTATAATAAGTCTTTAAGTGGGATGGTGTCAGTCCTCCAACTTTGTTCTTCTCCTGCAATACTGTTTTGCCTATTCTGGGTCTTTTGCCTCTCCAAATAAACATTAGAATAAGTTTGTCTATAACCATAAAATAACTTGCTGGGATTTTGATTGGGATTGTGCTGAATCTATACAGCAAGTTGTGGAGAACTAACATCTTGACAATATTGAGTCTTCCTATCCATGAACATGAAATATCTCTCCACTTATTAGTTTTTTGTTTTCATTCACAAGAGTTTTGTACTTTTCCTCATATAGATCTTGTACATATTTTGTTAGATTTTGGAGAGATGCTAATGTAAATGGTACTGTGTTTTTCATTTCAAGTTTCACTTGTTCATTGTTGGCATATAGGAAAGTGATTGACTTTTGTACACTAACCTGTATCCTACAACCTTGCTATAATCACTTACTAATTCCAGGACTTTTTTAGCCAATTTTTCAGATTTTCTATATAGAGAATCATGTTATCTGTAAACAAAGACAGTTTTATTAGTCCCTTCCCAATCTGTATACTTTTATTTCCTTTTCTTCCCTCATTGCATTAGCAAGGACTACTAATACCATTGTGAAAAGGAGTGGTGAGAGGGAGGCCAATTTATTTTTTTTAAATAGATCTTTATTGGAGTATAATTGCTTCACAATACTGTGTTAGTTTCTGTTGTACACCAAAGTGAATTAGCCATATGCATACGTATGTCCCCATATCCCCTCCCTCTTGAGCCTCCTTCCCATCTTCCCTATCCTACCCCTCTAAGTCATTGCAATGCACCCAGTTGATCTCCCTGTGCTATGTTGCTGCTTCCCACTAGCTAGCTATTTTACAATTGGTAATGTATATATGTCGATGCTACTCTCACTTTGCCCCAGCTTTCCCCTCCTACCCCGTGTCCTCAAGTCCATTCTCTATGTCTTCTTCTTTATTCCTGCCTGCAACTAGGTTCATCAGTACCATTTTTTTTTTTTTAGATTCCATATATATGTGTTAGCATACGTTATTTGTTTTTCTCTTTCTGACTTACTTCACTCTGTATGACAGACTCTAGGTCCATCCACCTCACTACAAATAACTCAATTTCTTTTCTTTTTATGGCCAAGTAATAGTCTACTTTTTATGGCCGAGTAATATTCTATTGTATATATGTGCCACATCTTCTTTATCCATCATCTGTCAATGGACATTTAGGTTGGTTCCATGTCCTGGTTATTGTAAATAGTGCTGCAATGAACATTGTGGTACATGACTCTTTTTGACCTATGGTTTTCTCAGGGTATATGCCCAGTAGTGGGATTGCTGGGTCATATGGTAGTTCTATTTTTAGTTTTTTAAGGATTTTAAGAAAGGTGCAAAGGTAATTCAATGGAGAAAGAATAGTATTTTCAACAAATGATCCTGCAACAATTAGATATCCATAAGAAAATATGAATATCACTCACATTTCATATAATATACAAAATTAAATTGACTTGAATCATAGACCTAAATGTAAACCTGAAATCATAAAACTCCTTGAGGAAAATATCTTTGTGAACTTGAGGTACATAGCATTTCTTAAATACAACATCAAAAGAGGCATAATAAATTTATGTTGGACATTATAAATGTGTAAAATTTCTGCTTTTCTAAAGAAGCTGTTAACACAATGAAAGGGAAAATCACAGATTAGGGTAAATGTTTGCAAAACATACATCTGGTAAAGGACTTGTATCTCACATATATAAAAGAATCTCAAAACTCAATAAATAATAAGAAGGAAATAAACATCGCAAGTGCAAGTGGACAAGATTTAAACAAACACTTCAATGAGGAAAAGATATGTCTAACATCGAACACAAGAAAAGGAGATACTCAATATCATTATGCCACCATGAAATATCATTATACACTGATTAGAAATGCTAAAACAAAAATAAAATGAAAAACAAAAGAGAACACTCAGATATACAACCTGACAATCTCAAGGCATTGGCAAGGATGTTGAGCAACTGGAATTCTCATAAATTGCTGCTCAGAATACAAAATATTATAGCAACTTTGGAAAAAAGTCTGGCCCTTTTGCTAAAGTCAAATTTTTATTTTACCTGAAGAGGGAAAAAAATTTATCTTCACGCAAGAAACTTGTACATGAGTATGTATGGTGGCTTTATTCATAATGGCCAAAAACTAGAAGCAAACTAAATAGCCTTCAATGGGAGAAAGGATAAATAATCTGTGATATACCTAGCAGCAGAATACTGCTCAGCAGTAAAAGGTAATCTAATAAATACTTATTTGACAGGAGAGATAGTATGATCACAAAGTTGGTTTTCCCAAGCCAAGTCTTGCCCATTGCACTGCGGATGTGCTGACCCCCTGTGATTTTCCCACATGTGGGAAACTTGATTGCAGAATTTGTGCTTGTGGGGTTAAAAAAAACCCCCAAAAACCTCTAATATGCACACATAAAAATACAAATGAATCACAAATGCATTACTCTAATTATGGGAAGCCAGGCTCAAAAGGCCACACAATTTATTATTCCATTTATATGACATTCTGAAAAAGGCACAACTATAGGGACAGAAAACAGATCACTGGTTGCCAGGGGTGGAGGTGAAGGTGAAGGATAACTACAAAAGGGCATAAAGTGATGGACTGGTGGACCTGGTCTATATCGTGATTACGGTGATGATTACATGACTGTATACATTTGTTAAAACTCCCAGAACTGCACTCCGAAAAGGATAATTTTTCTATGTGTAAATTGTATTTCAATAGAACTGATCAAATAAAAAATATATTTTTAATCGCAGGGAAAATGCTAAACCCCACTCTATTCTCTCTGCAACTTTGATCAAAGATCGGTTTTTGTCCTAAAAATAACAGCACAAAATAGTTTCTGTCTAAAGCTGAGGTTTGCCTCATTTCTATCTGCTACTGTATTCTGGATCCCCTTTTTACCACAAAATGACCCTTTTCTCCCACCTTGGGGCCCAGGCTGTCACATGATATAATGGTCCTCCCACCCAAGTGTCAGTCTGAACTCCTGAACCACTTGTAGCTGAACTTTTGTCTTGGTTTCTATCCCCTTGCCTAGTATTAGCTTTTTTTTTTAAATAAATTTATTTATTTAAAAAAATTTTTATTTATTTTTGGCTGCGTTGGGTCTTCGCTGCTCTGTGTGGGCCCCCTCCAGTTGTGGCGAGCGGGGGCCCCTCACTGCGGTGGCCTCTCCCGCTACAGAGCACGGGTTCCAGGTGTGCAGGCCTCAGTAGTTGTGGCACACAGGCTCAGTGGTTGCGGCACACTGGCTCAGCAGTTGTGGCACACGGACTCAGCTGCTCCGCGGCATGTGGGATCCTCCCGAACCAGGGCTCGAACCTGTGTCCCCTGCATTGGCAGGTGGACTCCCAACCACTGCACTTCCAGGGAAGCCCCCTAGTATTAGCTTTTGTTTCTTCTGAGTTATTTGGGCTCTGTAGTAAGTAGTTAATGAATGCTTAATGAATAACCATCTTTCTTCACCATTCAATTTTGATTTAAATCAACAGATGCATTTACTATATGAAACAGGCTCTGTGCAAGAAATTAGGCATGTTATGATGAACAAGAGACATATCGTTACTGGATGTATCTCCTGCCTTCACAGAATTTTTCTTTTTTTTTTTTAACATCTTTATTGGAGTATAATTGCTTTACAATGGTGTGTTAGTTTCTGCTTTATAACAAAGTTAATCAGTTATACATATACATATGTCCCCATATCTCTTCCCTCTTGCGTCTCTCTCCCTCCCACCCTCCCTATCCCACCCCTCTAGGTGGTCACAAAGCACCGAGCTGATCTCCCTGTGCTATGCGGTTGCTTCCCACTAGCTATCTATTTTACGTTTGGTAGTGTATATATGTTCATGCCACTCTCTCACTTTGTCACAGCTTACCCTTCCCCCTCCCCATATCCTCAAGTCCATTCCTTAGTATGTCTGCGTCTTTATTCCCGTGTTGCCCCTAGGTTCTTCATGACCATTTTTTGTTGTTGTTGTTGTTTAGATTCCACATATATGTGTTAGCATACAGTATTTGTTTTTCTCTTTCTGACTTACTTCACTCTGTATGACAGACTCTAGGTCCATCCACCTCAATGCAAATAACTCAATTTCATTTCTTTTTATGGCTGAGTAATATTCCATTGTATATATGTGCCACTTCTTCTTTATCCATTCATCTGTTGATGGACACTTAAGCTGCTTCCATGTCCTTGCGCCTTCACAGAATTTAAGAAGCAAATTATGGTTGAAAGCATATCTTGAATTACAATCTAATATGATAAACTCTGGGTTGATATATAGGAACATGGAAGGAATACACAGTACAGGTTTAGTGGAGCCAGTCAAGCCTTTTCAAAGTGACTTCTAAGTTGTGTTACAGAGGGTGAATAGGAATCACCCAAGGAAGTAAGAACTGGGGGGGCAGGGAAGTATTCTAGACAGAAAGAACACTCTGAAAAAGGCCAAAATTGAGAAACAACAAGGGAGTTCAATCAAACTCAAAAAGTTCCTTATTATCGGAACATATACAGTGAGGTGGTTGCTGAGAGATTAAAGTGGAAATTTGGACAGGGATCAAGTCACGTACACTTTAATATACTACCTTGAAAGTTTTTGTCCTCATTTCTGCATAGATCCAATTATAATATATGACAATTTTCTATGAATGTACACTAGTTTTGTTTGCATGATAATTTGGGAAATTTTACACAGGTTTCAATCTGGCTAGACCTTGAAATTAATCTTTTAGGATCTCCCAGAGGCCTGGTCCCTTTATACCCTTTTTCTGCCCTCCTCTCCTTTTATGCCTTATATTTTACAGGATTAATTCTCCTCCTCCCATCCTTCCTCACCCACACCAGACTGTCTCACAAACAACTGGCTGATCAACTGGATTCACATTGGTGAAGGCTGATGCTTTAATTCTAGATGCCATTTTCATTTATCCTATTATAACAACTGTTTTGCTACTTTTTTTTTTGTTTGTTTCTTTGTTTCCCATTGAGAAACCTGAGGTACTGTTATACTTGTGTTTACTTAATTTCTGAAATGCAGAGAAAAAATAAATTGCTATAATGTTAGAATACTGCAGAGCTCAAATAAAAACTTTTATATAGTATTATTTTTTATTTTAGAGTATTCCTAGTGCTACATATTTCTGATAAAGCTTTTCTCTGAGAGTCAAAATCATCAGAGACCTTGACATTTCAGTCAATGTGATAAACAAAAGCTCTGGTGATTTTTTTTGCAAAAAGAATCATGACAGACAAAGGACAGAGAAGGTCAGTTTTAATTATGATGCCTGAATTGTCTATCATGGTTTATGCAGATTTTGCTTTACAACCAATATTGACTGAGAGAAAAGTTAAATTAGGTGGATGGCTGAGATTTTCAAAGTAATGGCTTTTGCTGTGCTGCTCATATTCCAATATTCTAACTGGGCAGACACTAATAATCAGGGTGCTTTTATTAATTACTAATAACAACATTGGAAAATGTACTAAAAGTGTTATTATTATTATTTTCATAGTGAAATAAATGAGTTAGCAGTATTAAGAGAATAATTTACTCATTCATTATCATCAGTCAGTAGGCATATATTATGTTTAGTGCATACTATTTGCCATGTGATAAGTACTGAGGATTTAAAAATAAGCAAAATGAAATTCATTAATTCATGGTCTCAATCCATGACAAGTTTCAGAGACAATTAGGTTAGCAAAACAATAAATGTGAAAAATTGAATTTGATGAAAAAATATGTTATTTCAAAAGTCTTCAGGAAGTGAGCTGAATTTGTATTAGGACAGTTTTCTGGTCCACATCCCAGTAGTCAGTCTAGAGTGGAAACAAAAACAATACGTGTACCATGATCATTACCTCTCTTGTGAGTCATCTAAGCTACAGCTGGCATATTCTTGAACCAATGGGAGCGTTTCAACTCTGCGGAACACATGGCAAATTTTTGACATTTAACAGATACTTTTGTTACAAAATAACATTTTTATTTTTATGGCAGGATACAGAAAAATTATTTTCCAAATCAAAAAGATTTTATGAGTCGGATCCAGGTGCTTAAAATGATGCTGAAGAGGACAGCCAAAATAGGATTTTGGAATGACCCCATATTATCAACAAACTTCTCAATCTGTTTCTCTTGTGCCACCTGTAGGGGTGTTGACAGAACTAATTCCAAGAGAGCATCGATGCCAAAAATTGGCATTTCTGCCTTTTTATAAATGCCTTACATGCAAAGGGAATAATCTACCTGTTCAATTATGACAAGAAACATTTTTCTCTTTTGTAAACTTTAATGGTTTAAATAAATTTGGATCATATTTCTGTTATTTTTTAAGCACTTATCCACATATCATGAAAGTCTTCTGTGATTTTGTAAATTATTTAGACCAGTTATCATTTTCCATAATTTTGGTTAAATCATTAATGTTACAGATTGGATCAGTTGTGTGTATAGTTGCCTTATAGACCCAGCATATTAAACAGTATCAAAAAGGGTTCTAATTCTACAAAGGAAAAAAGCATTTAATTGTGATGCAGCTGTACATTGCATTTGTCATCTGTTATACAAATGGGAGGGGTGAGAACCCCAAAATATCCAGGACCTATCATTTATTCTTAATCATCATAATCACCATTAATCATTATTCATCAACTCCTCACACATATTCTCCATCCTTTTGGACATGTGACTTGGCATTACTAAATATGTCATGTTTGTTCTTGAGTATTGGCTAAAATTGTATTGGTTTACAGAGAAAAATTGAAGGGAAATAGATTAGAAGACACATGTATACATTTATGTTCTTTAATATAAATAAACATTTATGTTTAAATTCGTACGTATGGAGAGTCGTATCCTCAAAAATGCAAATGAAATCTTCCCCAGGAAAAAAGTATGCTGTTTTGATACAGTATTAAAATATAAGTTATATATCAATAACAATCATAATATAATGATAGCAAAGAATAGTAAGGTGGAGGAGAGAAGTTATATTATGCTGCATCATTTATCTCCCTTTTTTTTCTTGAGTGACTCTGGAAAGGTAATAATATAGTGCAAATTTTTAGGATTCTATATACAGGTAATTTGTGACTGCTGAAAATGAATATTTTGGTCACACAAGGTAATCCACAAAACTCATACACTGCCAGAAGATTTTTTTCACATATTATAGAGTGAATAGTAAGGCTCAACATTCTTCCTAAAGAATATTGGATGAGACAACTAAGCAAGTAAGTGGTGTCTGACAGTAGATATAGTTCATCATTGCTTGGTTTTCTATCAGTGACTTGTATCAATTAATACTGATTGTTCTTTACCTTTTCTCTTGATAGGAGTGAAGACATCATATTGCAGTATTTCAAGGACTAGTGAGAGGAATTAGAGGAAGGAGTACTAGTTGTCTGAATTAATCTGAAATACACCTGCAAATAATTGGATCCATGTTTAATTCTTTAATAAGTGATCGAGAAAGGTCCTTTTTTTCCTCCACAATGCTAAATTACTCCCTAAAGAAAACGTCAGGCTCTACTTAGCTTTGGTAGGCTGTGATTTAATCATTTGAATCAGATCATTGAATCAGATCATCACTAAAGACTCTTCCTGTTCTAAAACGTTATGATTTTACATGGATGGTGAGATAACTCCCTGGAACTTTTTCCTCTCTACTTTGTCATGGAGCCAGGTTTATAACAGTGAGGTATTTTCACTGGTATTAAATATGATACATCTCCCACAGGGAGCTCAGAGCATTTCCACATATATAGTGTCCAACATGAGTGCCGATGCAAACAATGTTGGCAAGGACAGAGGGCATTCTGGGTCTCTACCAATAAATTTAAAGATAAAGTATATCTTGAACACCCCCCCTCACAAAAAAGAGAAAGGAGAATAAATCAGCTTTTCATATTATGAACAAGATAAGTATCAAATTAGAGCATTGGAATTAGAATAAATAACAGAACTGGTCCTAGGTCACTGTTTTTTCACCCAAAGTCCAGCAGTTTATTGCCCCCCAATATTCCATTGACGATGTAGTCTCTTCTTGGACAACCATTTTCAGGGGTTTCATGTATGTATTTATTTTGAATTCTATAGCTATATAGTCATTACAACTCAAGCATTTGGTTAATGAAGCCAGCAAATTATTTTAAGGCAATCAAAGATTCTATACCCATTTACCACTGTTTAAAGTATTAAATAAGGAGGCCATCAGACTGAGATGGCCCTAATGCCTTGGTAGCCTACATAAGCAAACCAAAACCTAAGCTGGAATCAACACACTCGAACCCTAGAAAATGAAACTTCAGAACAACCAATCACAAACAGCCCACTAGGCTTTCTCAAATAAGGTAACTACTTAAGTTATAGCTGATCAAATAATTTCCTTGCTTTGTTTCTGTGTCTTCTCTATAAAAATCTCTCTCCTATCTCCCGTTGGTGGAGTGCTGTTAACCATTTTTGATTTGGCGCTGCCCAATTTGAATCGTTGCAAACTCAAACTCTAGAAAATTTTAACGTGCCTCATTTTACCTTTTAACACCACTGCGGCTCTCCTTTCCTATGCATTTTTTAAAAATCTATCGGGATTTCCCCTTAATTTATTTTAAACTCTGTTCTGCATTTAAGACTTTGTTAAATATTTAATCCAAAATTTCTAGCTATTTCACAGCAGAAGTTCCTTCAGGCTAACCTAGTCCTTCATCGTATGTGAAACATTCCCCTTTGCTTTTCAGAATTTCTCATTACTTCTTTTTTCATGTCCTGTCTTGGTTATGGATTATAAGATACATAACTTTTCTGTTACTTCTATGCATTTGAAGTAGGAGAGGAGAGAGCACTATATTCCTATATGACATCTTTAGTTAGAACCTCTAATTAGTACTTTACACTGTAGCTAGAATTACATTTTATAGTAATGCAAAATCAATCATATTACGCCTGTGTTTAAAATTCTTCAAAGACAACTTATTGGGGTTGTAGAATCAGATCCAAAATCTTCAAGGTGCTTACAAGCCCTTTCCAAATTTGGCACCTGGCCAGAGGGATCATTAGTTAAAACTGTCAATGTAATGATGATCCAGGGCCTCTCTTTGCCATAAGTTTTTCCCTTGAGCATTGAAAGGAAGTCAGCTAAGCAATTATGGTAATCTTGGGGTAGTTGTAAACTTTGGAGGTGGGAGGAGACCCATGCATTTTGGAATGGGAAAAGTTCCTGGGGTTCAAATTCAGAGCAGTGGAAATGTCTCCCAGGGAGTGAAGCCCATACTCATCCAGCTTTTTCGGTACAGAGAGGACGTGACCTCATCTACCAGCCCCTGGGTACCAGAGCAGGCATGTCTTGATCACTTGATGCTGCTTGACCCCTCTCCACGCAGACTTGCTGACTTGTGGTGAGCAGGAGGGGAGAGTGTGCTTCCAGCGAACCAAGAGTGGTTTCCTATAAAAAGGGGGCATGGTGGGACCTGAAGGTATTTGGAGCTCCTTCCTTCCAGCAGCCCAACTCAGGCACCAGGGTTTTGTCTCTGAAATCATAAAGGTGCAGGGCACTCACACAGCCCAGATGTAATACTTAGTCTGCTTTGGCTTAGCTTTACCGCTCTCTTGCCTCCCTCTTCAGCCTCACCTTTGTCACCTTGCCTCCTGATTTCTAATATTTATTTGAATATCTTTTATTGATATTATACTAATGGCAATATACCTGCTACCTTCTGATAGAAACATACACTTTATCATGCTATACCTACCCCTTTTCTCATCTGGATCCTTTTCTCATGTGGATCTCTGCCACAAATATTGTACAGTAGTTTCGTTTGGTCTTAATTTTCCCAAGCCCTAACATAGGTAAAGGTCAGTTCCTCCTGTAAAATATTCTTATAGTGCATGCACTTTATGCATTTACTTCCATTATGATCAATTTTCAACGAATGCACATATATAATATTTTTGTTCTCATGTACATACACACACACACACACACACACACACACACGTCAGTAAAGCCTATGAAGACATTGGTCATTACATCTTGTTGATGTAAGTGAGCTCAAAGCCAAACACAAGTCCTAGCCCACAGGATGACTAAATTTGATTTTTACCTATTATCCACTTTCCTCTGTATATTTTATATTTTATATATTTCTGTGCCCTCATGTATATCAGATGTTGACTCAAAATATTTTAACATCTTTTAGAGCAACACCAATGGTATATTTTTCTTAAGTACTCTACTTAAGCATGACCATAATATTGAGATATGGTTTATTATAAAAAATATTTGTTGAAGAGAATAGAAACAATTAACAAATTAAGGAACAATTTAAGTGATGAATATAATTTTATGAATTCTAAAACATTGTGAATTGGAAACTACATGAAAAAATATCACTCTGAAAAATTTATTCTGATGCCCCAGGAAATCATACAAAATCTCTGAAGATTATGCTTATGTAGAATAATAACGTACAACATCCAGAGTCATAGATATTAAAGGAACATCTAAAAGTATAATGTACAATTAATGAAGGAAAATTAAACATGCAGTTGAGTTACTCTTTCTGCTGGAAGGAGAAATCAAATATACAGGAAGCATTAGTTTCCATTTATCTTCAAATTCTGATCTGTATTCACATACGTGTATTTGCATTCCCAAGTTCAGATTTAATAAGCAGAAATGATTATTTTAGGCTGTAATTGATTATAGAAAGCCGGTGAGGATCAGACTTAAAATGTAGCTCTCACAATTCCGTGAAGTCAATCAAAACACAAATCATTGGGCTTGTGATTTAACACTTCTCTGTCTTCATTAACTGTGCTATTGCCCTGGGCAAATCCCAACTTTAGCTGAAGCTACTCATCAGATGCCAACCTTTCCGGAGTAAATAAATTTTACCACCATGCTCTCAGGCTCTGTGCCTAAATGAAGATCCAGTATTACATTTAAACAGGTGAGCCTTCTGTTCCTTTCTCTTTTACATTTAAAATGATAATTTTCTTAAAAAAATAAAAACCACTGATGCTGCTGCTTACTTTGCATGCTGCACGTTTCAGAGAGAATTCACATCTTCTTTTATGAGGGCAAATCCTGCAACTTCTGTTAAACTTGTGATTCTCAAAATTGCTGCACAATGAAACCACCTGGGAAGCTTTAACAGGACTGATGCCTGGGTCGCACCCCCAGAGATCCTGAGGTAACTGGCTCGGAGTTCAGCTTCCCTGGGCATGGTATTTTTAAAAGCTTCCCAAGTGATACTAACGTGCAGCTGAGGTTGAAAATCACTGCACTAATTAATAGAATAATAATGAATTGCCTAATCACAGAGAACACCACACGGATAAGACTATGGTTATAATTGGAAACCTATTAGTTCTGTGGAAAAGATATTTCTAAAGGATTGAAAAAATAATAAATTTGAAGTTTGTGTAATTGTATACAGCCTTTATTTCATAGAAGATTCAATATCTATCTTGGTGAATTATAATCAGGTGACTATTCATTTTGTGTTTATTTTCTTATATAAGCATAAAGTGAACTGATCAAGATTCATCTATTCATTAATTTAAAAAATATGTATTTAGTTCTTAGAACACGTTACTCACTCCAATTTGTTGGCTCCTCCTATTAAATCATTAGGAGGGACTTCATTGTTTATTTGCAACAGGGATTAACCCTAAATTGAGGAGGGGGGAAAAGTCTTAAAAGAAAGAACTTAAACATAGAGCTCACGATTTCCTTCCATAAACCACATAGGAACACTGAATTATCTTTTCTGTCAAAAGCATTACATTACTAGCTACACATAAAAATTAGGTGAATAAATAAGATGCTATATGTGAAAGTCAAGCACAGGAGGTAGTGGGCGCTCAAGAAATATTCATTTCCCTGGAACCCTCCTACACGGTTGGTGGGAATATAAATTGCTGCAGCCACTATGGAGAACAGTATGCAGGTGACTTAAAAAACTAAAAATAGAACTACCATATAATCCAGCAATTTCACTCCTGGGCATATATCTGGAAAAGATGAAAACTCTAATTTGAAAAGATACATGCACCCCAATGTTCATTGCAGCACTATTTACAATAGCCAAGACATGGAAGCAATCTAAATGTCCATCGACAGATGAATGGATAAAGAAGATGTGGCACCTATATACAATGGAATATTACTCAGGCATATAAAGGAATGAAATAATGCCATTTATAGTAACATGGGTGGACCTAGAGATTATCATATTAAGTGAAGTAAGTCAGAAAGAGAAAGACAAATACAGTATGATATCACTTATATGTGGAATCTAAAACATGACACAAATGCACCTACCTATGGAACAGAAACAGACTCACAGACATAGAGAACAGACTTGTGGTTGCCAAGGGGGGAGGGGGGTTGGGGAGGGAAAAATTAAGAGTTTGGGATTAACAGATACACACTACTATATATGAAATAGACAACCAAAAAGGGCCTACTGTATAACACAGGGAGCTATATTCAGTATCTTGTAATAACCTATAAGGGAAAAGAATCTGAAAAAGAATATATATATATATATATATAACTGAACCACTTTGCTGTACACTGGAAACATTGTAAATCAACTATACTTCAATAAAAAAATAAATATTTATTTCCTGTTAGCTTCCTGTGAAGCTTGTATTATTATTGCAATAATAACAATTTGAATGTGTAGCTAAACTATCCTTTCCACTCTGTTACTCCATTACTACCAGATTAAGTTTACAAAATTACACTGCTGCAAACAATACAGAGATATATAAAATTACCAAGTTATAAATCTCACTTTGGCTACAAAATCTTTTCTTTCTAGGGACAACTATTATTTTTTTGCTACTATAAGAGTATTTCTATTAGTTTTTTACATATGACTTTTATGACTCTATGAAACACTTTATTACTCCCATTTTTTAGGTGAGAAGATCTGAGATCTTATAAGGGGCGGTCAGGAGCTGACAATGTGCTTAACCATTATGCTTTCTGGAGTTTGGGTATAGGTGTTTTCCTAATACTCTTTATATGTTCTTTTTCTTCCCTCCAGCTTTATTGATGTTGTATTTATTGTATTTGACATGGCACTGTATAAGTCTAAGGTGTACAGCATGATAATTTGACTTTCATGTGTCATGAAATGATTCCCACAATAAGTTTAGTGAACATCCATTCTCTCATATAGATGGAAATTAAAAAATACAAAAAATATTTTTTTCCTTGTGATGAGAACTCTTAGGGTTACTCTTTTAACAATTTGCACATATAACATACAGCAGTGTTAATTATATTCATCGTGCTGTACATTACATCCCTAGTACTTATTTATCTTATAACTGGGAGTTTATACCTTTTGACTGCCTTCATTCAATTTCCACTACCCCCCACCCTCTTAGGAGTAACCATTACAAAAAAATTTGTTATGTAACTCCCACAAATTTCATGCACAAATGCACAAACTTTAAATGTGTATACAAATATAAGCAAATATGTATATATGTATGAATTTCTTTTTCTTGGAGACATCCCATATTAACACTAATAGAATTATTTCATCCTTTTTAGTAACTTATAAGTATCTTATGTATGAATTTATTTTACTTTCTCATTTTAAAAACTGAAGTTGTTCTAAAATTTTAACTAATTAAATGCTTCTTTGAGAAGAATACATTTGTATGCTGATGGGAATGATCCAGTAGAGTGAGATTAATCGATAATATGAGAGAAAGAGAGAGAGACAGAGAGACAGAGAGAATGTGATAACTGTAGAAATTAAGTCTTTGAGATGTTGAGAGAGGGCAGGATCCAGAGGAACCGGCTTTGGTGCATGCAATGTATTTAGTTTACAACATGGGATGAGGCAGTGAATATGCACACAGATGCAGATAGTTTGGTAAAATTGTTGGTGAGACATGAGGAAATTACTGGCTTTTTTTTTCTATAAATTTTTTCTTTCAATACAGTTTTTGGGGAAGACATAAACAGGGATTGGAAAACAAGTACACTATGTGAAATAATCTTCTGGAAGAATAGAAATGTAAATATAGCAGAGAAGTGTTGTGGAAATTCTGACCAGCAGAGAGTGCCTTTTTAATATTAATAGGCATTAATGGGAAAGATACTGACAATAATGTGCACTATTCTCCAATCAGCATTTAACTGCTTAGGGAAAAACCATTCAGTAGAAACACACTCAGTTATAGCCAAGACTGGACCTTGGCCAGTTGTGTACTATGGAGGAAGAGAAAGGCAATAGAATTGAAATGAGTCACTACAATTATGGAACACAAAACCCAAGTTGGATAATGAAAGAAGTGAGTATACGTGAAGCTGTGGGGTTAATATATAATACAAATAAATAGTAAACCAAATAGCTAGAGGTCTCAGTGAGGTTGAAAATTTACAGAAAATAAAATTCTAGACTAGATAAACTGGAAAGATAGGAAATCTTGGCTAGAGTGTGGGACAACTACAGCAGAGATTTTGGAGTCATGCAATTATTATTCGATAGTAACGGTAAGGGCATGAGAGTCAGAGATGGGGTTGATGGAGAAAATGAAAATTGCAGCAGGATGTTCAGAAACTGTGAAGACAAAATATGGGAGAGGTCATCCTTATGGATACTACTGCATTCTCCAAGTATATGATGATACGAGAAGTGGGAGAAAGGACTAGAGTAAGCCACGTGCTGAATACAAGGTAAATGAGAAGTGACTTTGGCCAGTAGATGGAAGTATTGAGAGAAGTATCGGTTACTGAAGAATCATGACATGAATTTCAGATCTGGAGTTTTGAAGGAGGAGGAAGATAGTTTAAAAGCAGCAGTGAGAGTAAAGAAGACACTTCTCTAGTCTCTCATTATTTGTGTGGTTTAAACTATTTCCATGTATTTTCAGGCCATTGGGGTTTTACCTTCTGTGAAATTACTGTCCTAATTCTGTATCTAATTTTCTATTGAATTGTTTGCCTGAGTCTTATTTATTTGCAACAGTTTGTTATATACTCTGAGTTATGATACTGTCTGATATACTGTATGTTCAAATAACTTCCCCCAGGCAATCTTTACCTTTTAACTTTTTGTGTCATCTTTTTTTTTTTTCGGTGCCCCCAACCCGGTCTGGGCACTGATCTTTTTTTTTTTTTTTTTTTTAATAGAATATTTAATTTTGAGGTAGTTACATTTGTCAATCTTTCCATTATAGTTGTTTCCCCCTTGCCACAAGGAAGCTACTACTTTTTGGGGTTCACAGCATTGGCCCTGGATTCAGTCAGGGGGACTGGCTTCGTTCCATGCCACTGTTTAGTCTTTTGGGTCCCTAACCACTGAAAGTAGTTTAATTCCCATCCTCATTGCCAATATATATGTCCCACACACAACTCGTATATTTTTATATATTTTCTCAGTAAATTCTACATGTTGAGATCAGAAGAAAGTAGGTTATAAGTATAGCTGTTCTACAATGATAAGAAGTCAAGAACTTTCAGTCCAAAGAAAAATACCTTGACCTTTGTAGATCCCAGACCCCTTTCCCAAAGAGATACACCTAAAGCTTCCGTATATAGTACAACTGATTTAATAGCCCAATTAACTGAACGTGCCAGTAGAAAAACAAACATGTTTCATAGACTATTCAAAATTACTAAATGATTCATAATCATATGTAAACTGGGAGAAAATATTAGTAATCCAATGAATGCATATTGAATTAAGAATGAAATATGTCAACTATGAAACTAGCCGTTAAAACCAATACTATTATCCCCAGGGAGTCCAGCTCATTGGCAAATGGGCCTTTTTGGATATACCCGATGAGAGATCACATTGGCACAAATTTGAGATAAAAAAGCATTCAAAAATTTAAAAGTGTACAGACCCCTTGACTATTAATTTACTCAGAGAAAATTATCATAATGTGTGCAAAGATTTATACAGAAGAAAGTTCATGACTGTGGTATTTAAAATGATAAGTATTAGAATAATATTTGTAATCAAAAGGTAACTGGAAACTGATGCAATAATGTCTGACCATTAAAACTAAAATGTAGAAAAGGATGCTTAATGATATTGTAAAATGATTACACTATTAAGGTGCGGGTGACAAAGAAGAAGGTTGCAGAGCAGTGAGATCCCTCTTAGAATAAACTCGTGTGTGTGTGTGTGTGTGTGTATGTGTGTGTGTTTGCTTGTAAGACTATGGATAAAAGAACGTAGCCTCACAATTTAAAGATACTTAAATGTAATCAAGATGCTTTATTTTGGGGGGAGGGGGGAGGAAATGACACTATTTTCCATATACATTACATTTGAAATAAATTTATTTTTATAAATAGATTTAAAAGGCTATTATTTTTAATTTTAATTTTTTTATTGCTGTTGATGCACCTACATTGATGTATGGTAATCACCCAAACTCCACAGTTGACTTTGGGGTTCACTTTTGGCATTGTACATTCTATGGGTTTGGACAAATGTGCAATTACATGTATCTATCATTACAATATCATAGAGTATTTTCACCACCTTAGAAAGCCACTGTGCTCCACTTATTCATCTCTCCCCCAGTCATACGGCAACAGCCGATCTTTTTACTGTCTCCGTAGTTTTGTCTTTCCCAGAATGTCATATAGTTGGAATCATACAGTATGTAGCCTTTTCAAATCGGCTTCTCTTTCCCTTAGTAATATGCATTGAAGGTTCCTCCATACTTTTCGTGGCCTGCTAGCTCATTTTTTTAACACAATAATATTCCATTGTCTGGATGTACCACAGTTTATTTATCCATTCACCTACTAAGTACATCTTGGTTGTTTCCAAGTTTTGGCAGTTATCAATAAAACTGCTATAAACGTCCATGTGTAGGTTTTTGTGTGGACATAGTTTTCAGATCCTTTGGGTAAACACCAAGGAAGGTGATTGCTGGATCATATGGTAAGAGTTGGTTTAGTTTTGTAAGATACCACCAAATTTCTTGTTAGGGTAGTGGTGACTTCTAAGCTTCTTACATGCCAAACCAAAAACTAGAAGACTTATCATCCTCTAATACTCATATAAGCAAAGAAGCTGATAAAGATCATGCACTCCAACTTTTGTTTATTAGAATTCTGAAGAAAAGACTCCAGTTCCTACTACGTTACTTTTCCTCAATAAATATGGCTATCATTTCATGCATAAAATCATTTAAGAGTCAATTCTCTATTATACTCATTATATATATATATATATATATATATATATATATATATAATATAGGACTATATCATTCTTGGACATTCCTTCCAAACTCTGTAAAATTTTCTTACTGAAGCCTAGGTTTATTTGATTCATATTCTACAGGAAGTACAGAAAAAGTTTAGGCATTTCTTCTCCTCATTGTTTCCTCTCTAACAACTTACAGAGAAACATTTCAGAAGCAGGAAGAAGTTGTTTGCACCTTCTGCTGATTCTCCCTTGATCTTGAATTCTCTGAGTAGACAGTAGGGTGGGTTAAAGAGAAGTCAATATCAATATTTGGATAATACTTTATAGGGATTTCCTAAGGAATAGATTTGAGTTTACCTCCTCTTGGGACAGGGAAGAGTAACACTAAATTGAGTTCAAATGTTCATATATTTGAGGTAGATATTTAAGTATTTAAAATGCTCAGTCTACAGCTGGTTGTTTGGACCACCTGTCTATCATCCTTTAGCAGGCCATCCTGGGCTTACTGCCGTGGTGGCAGTAGGAATCCAAGAGGGTGGAAATATGCAAGGCATGTACCAGGAATAGGCACATGCTCCTTTCTGCTACTTTCTGTTGCCCAAAGCAAGTCACAAAGCCAGCAAATATTCAAGGGATGAGGAAACAGACTCCATTTCCAGATGGAAATTGCTGCAAAGTCATATTGCCCAGGGTGTATAGAAGGAAGAGTGAAAGATGTGGCCATTTCGGGAATCCACCACAATCTCCTAGCATTTGTTGCTGCACATGGAGCAGAGAGCAAGTACCAGGACTGGGTGGCACAATTAGGATGTTTCTGCCTTTTCATGATTAGACATAATGTTGCAATAAATACCTTGTACATAAACTGTTTTTCTTCCAGTTTTATTGAGATATAATTGACATACAGCACTGTATAAGTCTAAGGTCTAACGTGTACAGCATAATGATTTGACTTACATACGTCATGAAATGATTATCACAATAAGTTTAGTGAACATCCATCATTTCATATGGACACAAAATTAAACAAATAGAAAAAAAAATAAAATAAAATTCTCAGTCTAGCTATTACTCTTAATGAGTGAGAGTGTGTGTGTGTGTGTGTGTTGGTCCACAACCTGCAACCCAAGTTTTTTTTTTTTTACTGAAGTATAGTTGATTTACAATGTTGTGTTACAACTGGTGTACAGCAGTGATTCAGATATATATATATATTCTTTTTCAGATTCTTTTCCATTATAGTTTATTACAAGATATTTAATATAGTTCCCTGTGCTCTACAGTGGAACCTTGTTGTTGATCTATTTTATATATAGCAGTTTCTGTATGCTAATCCCAAACTCCTCATTTATCCCTCCTTCCTTTCCCTTTGGAACCGTAAGTTTGTTTTCTCTGTCTTCCACAACCTAAGTTTTAAGTTATAGTAAATTTTATATTTTCCTTCTCATTGCCCTCTGTAATGTGTAAGCTCTTGTGTAGTCTTGATTTCCATGTTGAGGTTGTAAAATCTTCCATGAAACATTTGCTATTTCACTGTGCAAGAAGCTCAAGAGTTTGCATTTAATTTTGGGACATGGAAGGGAACTATTTAATGTCAGGTTGTTAAAATTTTATACTTAACTCCAAAATAAAAGACCAATAACTTTTATAAGAACATAAAAGTATTGTTCTGAGTAAATGGATTAGAAATCC
The DNA here is from genome assembly GCF_009873245.2 of Balaenoptera musculus. Lineage (NCBI taxonomy): Eukaryota > Metazoa > Chordata > Mammalia > Artiodactyla > Balaenopteridae > Balaenoptera > Balaenoptera musculus. Next base: position 22,626,283 of record NC_045806.1, read on the forward strand.
TTTTGTACACGATAATTACAAAATATGTTTTTAGTGTTTTATAAATTAGATTTACTACGTAATATAGTTGAGAAAATTAGAAATAAGCCCTAACTCTAATGAGCTGGCCATTAAAAATAACAAGCCTATCAAATGAACCCAAAGAGGATTCTGGGAAGATGGTAGAGTAAAATGCATGAGGATTCTGCCTCCTCACCTAGACAACAATTACATGGCAGAATCTACTTGATGTAACTATTTGTAACTCTGGAGTCTGTTGAAGGCTTACAATTTCCAGGGAAGGATGGACTGAAAATTGTTACTTTCGGTCAATTTCAGCTCTTAGCACAGTAGCAGCTACCCATCCCAATCCCCAGCCATGTAACAGGCAGCTGTGCATATGTTCCTGGGGCAGCTTTCATGTAGGTTTCAGGAGCCAGGGTATGAAAAAAGGACCCTGTGCTCCAAATCAAAAGACGCTATCCACAGAGTAAAAAGGCAACCCACAGAATGGGAGAAAATGTATGCAAATAATATATCTGATAAGGGATTAATATCCAGAATATATAGAGAAATCCTAAAACTCAACAACAAATAAACAACCCAATTCAAAAATGGGTAAAGGACTTGAATAGACATCTTTCCAAAAAAGATATATGAATGGCCGATACACACATGAAACGATGTTCAACGTCACTAATCATTAGGGAAATGCAAATGAAAACTATTGATACATTGAGATACCACCTCACATCCATTAGGATAGGTACTATCAAAAAGACAGAAAAGAACCAGTGAGGATGTGGAGAAATTGGAACCCTTGTACACTGTTGGTGGCAATGTAAAATAGTGCATCCACTCTGGAAAATAGTATGGTGGTTCCTCAAAGTTAAAAATAGAACTACCATATGATCCAGCAATCCCACTTCTGGGTATACAACTAAAAGAATTGAAAACAGGGTCTCAAAGAGATATTTGTACACCCATGTTCTCAGCAGCATTATTCATAATAGCTAAAACGTGGAAGCAACTCAAGTGTCCACTGACGGATGAATGGATAAGCAAAATGTAGTATATACATACAATGGAATATTATTCAGCCTTAACAAAGAAGGAAATTCTGCAATATGCTACAGCATGGATGAAACTTGAGGACATTATGCTAAGCAAAATAAGTCACAAAAAGACAAATACTATAAGATTCACCTAAATGAGGTATAGAATAGTCAAAATAATAAAGCCAGAAAGAATAATTGTGGTTGCCAGGGACTAAGGGGAGGGGAGTATGAGGAGTTATTGTTTAACAGGTATGGAGTTTCAGTTTTACAAGTTGAAAAGTGTTATGGGGATGGATAGTGGTGATAAGCGCACAATGTAAATGTATTTAACACTACGGAACCGTACAGCTAAAAATGGTTAAAATGGTAATTATGTTATGTGTATTGTACTACAATAAAAAAAAGTAGGAAAAAAAAGAATGAACCCAAACTCTTAACATGGCAAGCTTGGGCAAGATATATCACTAAGAATCAGGTGATAACTCCTGATGACAGAAAATAATAATGACAAACATCTTCACAGCTAACATTTGTATTGCAGTTTGTGCCAAAACTCTAAATGTTTTCCATATGTCAATTCTCATAACAACTCTATGAAGTATTATTATTCTACTCACTTTACAGATAAGCAAATTGAAGTATAGAGGGGTCGGTAACTTGCCCAAGGGCACACTGGTAGAGTATATCAAGTATTAAAGCTGTCTGACTTCCAGAGATCATGTCTTAAAACAATACTGAAGCTGGTCATTGCCAGGGAGGCAGTGGTTACTGTATTAAATTCCATTTATTTAGATGACTCCTAAAACCTGATGCTCACATATTGACATTTTCGAAGAGAAAAAGGTTCTGGCAGAGACTTGAGGAAAACAAAGGTTGAAGAGAATGCATCCTGGAGGAGGATGTCCAAGCCATGAGAATAACCTGCTCTGAGGCTAAGAATATTGAAAAGGAAAGAGGTCAGGTTCTGCTTCCTACGTTGACTACTAAATATACCCCAAATTGCCTTCAGCTCTTATTAGAACATGGGTATATAGTGTTTTGCTTGGTTAGTCCATAAAAATAGATAGTGAGAGGTACCATATATGGTTTTTCTCTCTGTATAAATATTTTTATTTTTGTCTTTTTAACAGATGTTAATTGCACAAAGAATACAGACATATAGTCTCCTTGTAATATATTTCAAAAATTACACATAAAACTGAACAGCATTTTAAAGAATAGCACTATATTATCTTTTTTTCTGCATTGAAAAAAGATATTTATTTTCTCCCTATTCTGTGGTATCAGTTGAGTTCACCCACATGCAAGTGCCTCAGCTGGGATGGCTGGGACGGCTGAGATGGTTGGGACAGCTGGGATGGTGGGGATGGTGGGGATGGTGGGGATGGCGGGGATGGCGGGGACGGCTGGGACGGTTGGGACGGCTGGGAAGGTTGGGACGGCTGGGACGGTTGGGACGGCTGAGATGGTTGGGACAGCTGGGATGGCTGGGAAGGCTGGGAAGGCTGGGATGGCTGGGATGGTTGGGCTTCTCTCTCCATGTGACATCTCAATCTTCAAGTAAGTGGTCTCAGGGTTCTAAGAGAGCTAGACCAGAAGCTGCAAGACGTTTTGACACCTAGGCTTGGAACTTGAACAATGTGACAATGCAAGTCCCAAGGCCATTCCAGATTCCGTGAGTTAGGAAATATACTCCACCTCTTAATTAGAGGAGTTGCAAAGAATTTGTGGCCATTTGCAGTGTATCACAATCCCTGAATCCACTGTTGTTTCCTTTCTGGAAGTTATGCTCACAGAAACTTTCTATACATTAATGTGTATCCAAATAGAAAAGCATAGTGATATTTTGCAACTTATTTGCATAAACTGTAGCATAATATACGTGTCATTCTGCAGCTTGCATTTTTACCTTAACTACATATTGGAGATTTTTCTAAATCAGCATGTATGCACCTTTATCATCAATTTTAATTAATACATGTTATTCACAGTAAAGATACATTATGATTTTGTACCCTGTTTTATTTCTTAGTGATGGACATTAGATCATCACCATTTCTTTTTTTTGCTACTACAGATTTTAGTGCAGTGAAGAGACTTATCCCTGCTATCACATGGACATGTTTAAGCTTCTGAATGTTGATATCAAAAAGTGCCAATATGAAGGTCAGTAAAGGTGATTTAATATGCCTTGTACTTTGTATTTTCTCTCTCAATTGGTAGCCATCTTAGAAAAAAGCAGTGTGAATTACTGGGTGACCCTTTAAGCTCCAAAAGAGGCTAACAATTTATGAAGAGTGTTTTAATGATGTGCGTTACTAGATTATCTTTGAATGCAGATGGAAATGATGTAGTCTCCACCACATGCTTTTCTCTGAACGAATACTGACGATATAGGACAGAGAAGAGATCATTGTAAGACCAAAGTCCTAGACTGGTCAGAGGAGACAAATGGAAGGGTTTTACCTTTATTAGACATAGGTACATATTTTCCATTCTAAAGCAAAGGTAGATGAGTCCTATGGGTAAGGATGCAAGTAGATTTCTAGATTTTGTGATGGAACAATGACATTATTTTGACTTCATATATCCTTATGCATTTGACCATTAGGGTCTATTAAAATGGAAGTGTTGGTTGAGGTATACTCCAGAATGAGGGATGAGGTCACTGATACCAAAGGTACAAAATTTTGGGAAGTAGGTGATTAGGAATGACTTATCTGAAGAGAGCCAATTGTGTGCCATAAGAAATACTGTATTGTCAAAAGAAGGGGCTTCTTGGTGCTTTCCCCTCAGTCTTGATTCAAGAGAGAGGAACTGCTAAAGACTCTACTTAGAGAACTGGATATGCGTCACCTGCGGGTGTTTTTGTTTTTGTTTTAGGATGAAAGAGGGAACAATATTTGGGGATCTGACTGATGGCATAAAAACAAAAAAGACAAGAGGCACTCGGAACTGGTCTTTGGTACCAGAATTGAGGACCGTGTTTTAGTATTTAGTTGTACTTCTCCAAGTGCTTCTCAGAGATCTGAATGTGTAAATGTCCCTGGAGTTCTGTGTGAAAAAACATGCATGGAATTGTCTTATGTCCTCTCTAAAGATTCTCTTAGAGAAGCAGACTCCATTAAGTAATAAGCTAGAAATTACCACCAGATGCCTAGGATGTAACGAAGTGATAACAGAATGAAGTGACTAGAGAATAATTCTTCATCCAGGGAAATATAGGTGAGGAAACCCTGGGCCTGGAGGTTGGGAATAAAGGAAAGAACCTGAAGAACCTACAAAAGTGCTCCCTGAAACAAATGGTCAACCCTAAACACTCTCCAATTTCAGAACACGAAAGAGAGTCTAATGAAGGGACCATTTGCAAAGGTGGGAGCAGTCTGTAGGGAAGCCATTCAGGATAGTGCAGGAATCCTCTGTAACAGCAAAGATTGTATCAATCACAGGCCAGAAGTTATGAAGGAATAAAGTGATGATGAACACCCAGAACCTATTGTGCACAGAGGGCTTCCTTCAAAGCGACAGTGACTCATTTGAGGGATACAACCAGGTGAGGTGACCCACAGGTAAGAACAAAAGAAATAAAAACCCTGGCCTCATTCTCTCGCTTCTCTACAGCTTCCTACTGGGTATACCCATGGCGGAACTCAACTAGAAACCAGAGGGCTAGGAAGCTTGTTGACATAGTCCATACAGGTCAGATGCGAAGAAGCAGAGTTCAAAGTATAGAAGGATAGAGAATTGCACTACAGGACTGAATGGAAGATGTCTAGCAAAGAGTTCTTAGCAATAAATTTGGAATCCTCCATAAAATCTATGGTTGTCTACATTGATATAGTTCTCAGTACACTACTTTTACTCTCGACTCTATTCTTTTTCTGTAGTTCTTTCCCCTTTGTCTTGATATCTGAAATATATATTTTAAACTTTTCTTCAGTAAAGATACTTTTTATCAAGTACCTCTTTTTGGAACAAAGCAGAATATAAATAAATATTTGAACATATAAAGAAATTATCACTTTATCTATTACTTGATGCACTTATTCTACATTTAATTTGTGCCTCTGACCAACAAAAGCACTCAAGTGCCAGAGTCCAGTCCTGATAACTTTATTTATCCAAAAATTTTAGAAAAAGCATCATTGCACAGAGTAGATATTCAGAAATGTATTTTTAGAGAAGTAATATGAAAACCTATCTTCTATACCAAACAACAGAAAAATATCAGTTTCCAGTTATACTTCAAATGCTTTAAGGTATAGTTACTTGAAATTTCTAAAAATGATCAAAGACTCATTTCAAGACCAGAAAGACATGTAGAAAACGGCATTTTCTGTCCCTGAGGAAAATATTTCAAATCTGCTTTTAGTGCTAACCCCCAATACACGCAGGGTAAACTGCACTAAGTTCTCTCTTATTCTGATAATTTCTGTATAGTTTTGACGTGCCAACTATTGATACAAGAAAGTTAGTTATATGCTTGTGATTGTCATTAGTTCTATTCTATTCTAAATAATAATCTAGGTGTTTTTATCTAGTAATACACATGTTTATCATTCCCTTATGTATGCTTTTGATTGTAAGAATTTGGATCTTGAAATTTGATATACTTAATTTTTATTTTGCATGGCAAAGTTCTACATAAGAATTCAGACATCAAGTTACTTATATGGCTGAATAAATGTGGGTTGTCCGGGCACAATGACAAGATTCTTGTCTTTTCAGTACTCAAGATTGTTGTTTCAATTTCAATTATCTAGCTGAGAAAATATTCACCAGATAATTAAAAAGGCTTTTATATGACATGCTATTTATTCCCATGAGATCAACTGTTTGGGGAGAGACTATCATGATTTTGTAGAAACATCAATGGTCTTAGATTCAGAAAACCTGTCTTTTAGTTTTGGCTTTGGTGGTAAATTTTGATGGCCTTCATTTCTTTCTCCTGAGGGGGTTAAGTCAAAGATATCATATGGATTGACCAACACTGAGGCATCAAGAATTTTTAAGGAAGCTTCTGTAGGTTTTGGAGTGTGAATATAATAGGTTGGGTTCCTCCTAGTGTAAATCCTGACACAAGGATTTGGGTGCAAGTAGTTTATTTGCAAGGTGACCCTGGAAACACCTGTTTGGGAGGGGAGACATGACACAGGTCAGGAAAGGAAGCCAAGAAAGGGTATGTTACTGATGGAGTTACTCCTGTGGGCAACCAAGGTGCAATCCCACTGAGGAACGCTGGGAATCTGTGCAGAACGTGCCTCAGAGATTTCCCACCTGAGAGCTAAGGAAGCTTAGATATTTACCTCCAAAACCCATCTGTTATTGGTTAAGGGCTGCTCTTAGGGGCATCAACTCATCAGGAATTCTAGCCTGTCCCACACACAGGCTGGGGGTTGCAGGTGCTTCCAGTTGGATGCTGTAAGCTTTTACTAGAATTGTGAGTAACAAGAGAATATAGGCAGAGCATCAACACATCTGCTAGAAGAGAAAAAGGAAAAAGCCAGTGGATGTGACCTAAGAATTCGATGTCTCCCCAAGCTCCTCATGTTCCTGCAATGTATGGCCTTACCACTCAGTGTTTCCCTTATCACAGGACTTATTGCATTTTATTTTTTGCCTGTTTAGTTTTATATCTTCTCCATTAGATGTATGAGGGTATACATCATGTCAATCATATAATGCATCAGTGACTAGCATGACACCTTACCATCATGGATTCTTAATTAATATTTGTTGAATGAGTTAAGGTATAAATGACTGAAGCCCTAGTGATGTGGGAATGGATTAAACATTGGAAAGTAGAAACTCATATTCACTCATATTCTATCAGAAACAACTCAAAGGACCAAGACTGCATTTACTTATATGGGTTTTAGAAATTTTAGAGAATTTTACTCACTAAATGTTTCTTCAATTGAATTGGAAAAAGATGGTTTAGACCCCATTATGGCACTATCTATCTAGGAATGATAACTAACAATAAATTAAATGCTGAGCTTATTTTGTTTTATATGTATGGGGTACAGATGTTGCATATTTATGTAGAAAAAAATATAAGGTAGGATTTTTGTTACTTATGAATGGAAAAATGGGACATTTTGTTTAGCAATGTCAATTTCTGATTATGTGAAAATTTCATAATTTTACGTACAATCAGTGCATGTGTCTTTATCACTACACAAGCAGGTATTACTCTAATGATTATGAAGCTAAATCTTATTAAAAGTGGTATAAATGCTGGAGCCTTCTCTAAATTAGAATCAAGTATTAGGAGCTTTCCTGTAATCCATGATTCTTCTTCCTTTATTTTGGACAGCATCATTACACAACACTGTATTCTTTAAGAACTTTCATTAACTGAGGCAAATTATGCCATTTCAATATTGATCTATTGAAAAAGAGATCTATTTTTTTCCACGTGAAAATGGCAGAAATAAGCCTTTTATCTGATACTCCAGGGAGCCAAAAGCAGAATTAATACCCCCTGTCTATTTAAATACCAAATTAGGCCACATTGATATGACTAAAACACTAAAAAAATGACCTCATCTGTAAAATAGAGAAAGAGATAACATACCATATAGTATCATTATAAGATGTGAATACTAAGAAAAATAAAGCCTTTCACATAGGGCTTATCGTCATCTGTAATGAGTAATTAAGATTAAAAGCAAATTTTCCATTAGTACTTTGGTAAGCATTAAATAAATGTATAATTAATAGGTGAAGGTAGTTACCATTTTTACAAAAATTCTGGACATATAAGAAAGAAAGCAAGTCAACAGTAAGGAAGAATAAAAGGGAAATATGCTATATTAGCTAAATATAGAAACACATATAGAATTGAATGGCAATGAGAAATTAGTACAGATGGCTAGAAAATGAGTGTCAAGAAACAGTATGCAGGCCTCTGCTGGGATATGATTTTGAATGCCATGGTTGTATTAGTAATGCCCGGGGAACAGCAGTACCCCTGTTCCACACTAAACTCTCAAGATGCATAGGTCAAGTAGTACCCTAAGAGGAGAAAGCCAGAACACTGGAGTTCACCAGCTGGGATTCAGTTACTTTTCAGACAGCTAAAGAAATGTCCGAACAACATATGTCTGGAAGCAGTATGGAAAAAAATAATGGTAAAGAATGACTGAACCATGAATATTTAAATGAAGTTCAGCCATATTTTTAAAATGATGAGGAGAAAGCTCTGTTTTACTTCTACTTTGATGTCCCCACCCTCCCCACCCCGCACCAGCCCCAGGGCTTTATAGCCTCCTTTCCCTCTGAATGTACAAGCTCTAAACCTCAGGGCTCTGGGTTTTTCCAGAGCTGCCCCAGGACACCTCAGCTAGAATGGAAGGGAATTCAGGATCCATGAGTCTCCTCCACCCTCAATTCTGCCAGGGCAGCTCCTCTTTTATCTGTTTATATATAGTTTTGGGTAAGATCTCATTTGAAAAATGTACATTCCTTTAAAGTTTGAAAAATACAAGTCGAGCTCTCTTAAAACCCATCCTTAAGAAAGGCATTTTCTATAGATTTACTAATGTAGTTTCTATATCACATTAGTACCCCCTCCTTCCTCTATACAAAGGGAGAGGGAATTTAAAGTGTTTTTGCTTTTTAAAGTGTTGTAAGTGCAGAAAGCAAATATGTGAGGAATCTACTGTAAAGGAAGGAGGATCTTAGTTTCAAGGTTAATATTTCCCCATGGAAATAAGTGAACCTTGGTCTAGACATGCTTGAAGCCATTTCCATAGAACTCTAAGACTTTATGAGACTTAGTTCCCTTATCTGTAAAATAGGAATAACGCCTATTTTGGGGGCAGGGGTTGGAGAGGATTCAACTATATAGAAAGTTCTACTGCAAAACGCCTAGTCCATGGCCTCAAAACTGTTATTTATTGTCAGGAAATCAAACCACACTGAAAGCTCCCAACTTTCCCAACATTTCCCAACTTTGTCTACATTTCTTTGAATGTGTTATTTATACTTTTCATTTCTTAAAAGAACACATATATTTCTTTCTTTTTCTTTCTTTTATTATCTATTTTACACATATTAGTGTATGTATGTCAATCCCAATCTACCAATTCACCCCACCATGACCCCCGCCCCCGGTTTCCCCCCTTGGTATCCATATGTTTGTTCTCTACATCTGTGTCTCTATTTCTGCCTTGCAAACCAGTTCATCTGTACCATTTTTCTAGATTCCACCTATATGCATTAATATACGATAATGGTTTTTCTCTTTCTGACTTACTTCACTCTGTATGACAGTCTCTAGGCCCACCCACGTCAAATGACCCATTTTGGTTCCTTCTTATGCCTGAGTAATATTACATTGTATATACGTACCACATCTTCTTTATCCATTCCTCTGTTGATGGACATTTAGGTTGCTTCCATGACCTGGCTAGTGTAAACAGTGCTGCAATGAACATTGGGGTGCATGTGTCTTTTTGAATTATGGTTTTCTCTGGGTATATGCCCAGTAGTGGGATTGCTGGATCATATGGTAATTCTATTTTTAGCTTTTAAGGAACCTCCATACTGTTCTCTGTAGTGGCTGTATCAATTTACATTCCCACCAACAGTGCAAGAGGGTTCCCTTTTCTCCAGACCCTCTCTAGCATTTGTTGTTTGTAGATTTTCTGATGATGCCCATTCTAACTGGTGTGAGTTGATACCTCATTGTAGTTTTGATTTGCATTTCTCAAATAATTAGTGATGTTGGGCAACTTTTCATGTGCTTCTTGGCCATCTGTATGTCTTCTTTGGAGAAATGTCTATTTAGGTCTTCCGCCCACTTTTTGATTGGGTTGTTTGTTTTTTTAATATTGAGCTGTGTGAGCTGTTTATATATTTTGGAGATTAATCCTTTGTTGTTGATTCATTTGCAAATATTTTCTCCCATTCTGAACATTGTCTTTTTGTCTTGTTTATAATTTCCTTTGCTGTGCAAAAGCTTTTTAATTTCATTAGGTCCCATTTGTCTATTTTTGTTTTTATTTCCATTACTCTAGGAGGTGGGTCAAAAAAGATCTTGCTGTGATTTATGTCAAAGAGTGTTCTTCCTATGTTTTCCTCTAAGAGTTTTATAGTGTCCTATCTTACATTTAGGTCTTTAATCCATTTTGAGTTTATTTTTGTGCATGGTGTTAGGGAGTGTTCTAATTTCATTCTTTTACATGTAGCTGTCCAGTTTTCCCAGCACCACTTATTGAAGAGACTGTCTTCTCTCCATTGTATATCTTTGCCTCCTTTGTCATAGATTAGTTGACCATAGGTGTGTGGGATTAATCTCTGGGCTTTCTATCCTGTTCCATTGATCTAAATTTCTGTTTTTGTGCCAGTACCATGCTGTCTTGATTACTGTAGCTTTGAAGTATAGTCTGAAGTCAGGGAGTCTGATTTCTCCAGCTCTGTTTTTTTCCCTCAAGATTGCTTTGGCTATTCGGGGTCTTTTGTGTCTCCATACAAATTTTAAGATTTTTTGTTCTAGTTCTGGAAAAAATGCCATTAGTAATTTGATAGGGATTGCATTGAATCTGTAGGTTGCTTTGGGTAGTATAGTCATTTTCACAATATTGATTCTTCCAATCTGAGAACATGGTATATCTCTCCATCTGTTTGTGTCATCTTTGATGTCTTTCATCAGTGTCTTATAGTTTTCTGAGTACAGATATTTTACCTCCTTAGGTAAGTTTATTCCTAGGTATTTTACTCTTTTTGTTGCAATGGTGAATGGGATTGTTTCCTTAATTTCTCTTTCGGATATTTTGTTGTTAGTGTATAGGAATGCAAGAGATTTCTGTGCATTAATTTTGTATCCTGTAACTTTACCAAATTCATTGATTAGCTCTAATAGTTTTCTGGTGGCATCTTTAGGATTATATATGTATAGTATCATGTCATCTGCAAACAGTGACAGTTTTACTTCTTCTTTTCCAATTTGGATTCCTTTTATTTCTTTTTCTTCTCTGACTGCCATGACTAGGACTTCCAAAACTATGTTGAATAATAGTGGCGAGAGTGGACATTCTTGTCTTGTTCCTGATCTTAGAGGAAATGCTTTCAGTTTTTCACCATTGAGAATGATGTTTGCTGTGGGTTTGTCATATATGGCCTTTATTATATTGAGGTAGGTTCCCTCTAAGCCCACTTTCTGGAGAGTTTTTATCATAAATGTGTGTTGAATTTTGTCAAAAGCTTTTACTGAATGTTACTGAGATGATCATATGGTTTTTATTCTTCAGTTTGTTAATATGGTGTATCACATTGATTGATTTGCATATACTGAAGAATCCTTGCATCCCTGGGATAAATCCCACTTGATCATGGTGCATGATCCTTTTAATGTATTGAATTCTGTTTGCTAGTATTTTGTTGAAGACTTTTGCATCTATATTCGTCGGTGATATTGGTCTGTAATTTTCTTCTTTTGTAGTATCTTTGTCTAGTTTTGGTATCAGGGTGATGGTAGCCTCGTAGAATTAGATGGGGAGTCTTCCTTCCTCTGCAATTTTTTGGAAGAGTTTGAGAAGGATGGGTGTTAGCTTTTCTCTAAATGTTTGATAGAACTCACCTGTGAAGCCATCTGGTCCTGGACTTTTGTTTGCTGGAAGATTTTTAATCACAGTTTCAATTACATTACTTGTGATTGGTCTATTCATATTTTCTATTTCTTCCTGGTTCAGTCTTGGAAGGCTATACCTTTCTAAGAAGTTGTCCATTTCTTCCAAGTTGCCCATTTTATTGGCATGGAGTTGCTTGTAGTTGTCTCTTATGAGGCTTTGTATTTCTGAAGTATCCATTGTAACTTCTCCATTTTCATATCGAATTTTATTGATTTCAGTCCTCTCCCTCTTTTTCTTGATGAGTCTGGCTAATGGTTTATCAATTTTGTTTATCTTCTCAAAGATCCAGCTTTTAGTTTTATTGATCTTTGCTATTGTTTTCTTTGTTTCTAGTTCATTTATTTCTGCTCTGATCTTTATGATTTCTTTCTTTCTACTAACTTTGGGTTTTGTTTGCTCTTTTTCTCTAATTCCTTTAGGTGTAAGGTTAGATTGTTTATTTCAGATTTTTCTCGTTTCTTGAGGTAGGAATGTATTGCTATAAACTTCCCTCTTACAACTGCTTTTGCTGCATCCATAGGTTTTGGATCATTGGGTTTTCATTGTCAATTGTCTCTAGGTATTTTTTATTTCCTCTTTGATTTCTTCACTGATCTCTTGGTTATTTAGTAACGTATTATTTAGCCTATATGTGTCTGTGTTTTTTACGTTTTTTCCCCTGTAATTTATTTCTAACCTCATAGCTTTGTGGTCGGAAAGGATGCTTGATATTATTTCAATTTTCTTAATTTACCGAGGCTTGATTTGTAACCCAAGATGTGATCCATCCTGGAGAATGTTCCGTGTGCACTTGAGAAGAAAGTGTAATCTGCAGTTTTCTGATGGAATATCCTATAAATATCAGTTAAATCTATCTATTTTGTCATTTAAAGCTTGTGTTTCCTTATTAATTTTCTGTGTGGATGATCTGTCCATTGCTGTAAGTGTGGTCTTAAAGTCCCCCACTATTATTGTGTTACTGTCGATTTCCTCTTTTATAGCTGTTAGCAGTTGCCTTATGTATTGAGGTGCTCCTATGCTGGGTGCATATATATTTATAATTGTTATATCTTCTTCTTGGATTGATCCCTTGATCATTATGTAGTGTCCTTCCTTGTCTCTTGTAACAGTCTTTATTTTAAAGTCTATTTTATCTGATATGAATATTGCTACTCCAGCGTTCTTTTGATTTCCATTTGCATGGAATATCTTTTTCCATTCCCTCACTTTCAGTCTGTATGTGTCCCTAGGTCTGAAGTGAGTCTCTGGCAGACAGCATATATACAGGTCTTGTTTTTGTATCCATTCAGCCAGCCTGTGTCTTTTGGCTGGAGCATTTAATCCATTCACATTTAAGGTAATTATTGATATGTATGTTCCTATTACCATTTTCTTAATTGTTTTAGGTTTGTTTTGTAGGTCCTTTTCTTCTCTTGTGTTTCCCACTTAAAGAACTTCTGTCAGCATTTGTTATAGCGCTGGTTTGGTGGTGCTGAATTCTTATAGCTTTTGCTTGTCTGTAAAGCTCTTGATTTCTCTGTCAAATCTCAATGAGATTCTTGCCAGGTAGAGTAATCTTGGTTGTAGGTTATTCCCTTTCATCACTTTAAATATATCATGCCACTCCCTTCTGGCTTGTACAGTTTCTGCCGAGAAATCAGCTGTTAACCTCATGGGAGCTCCCTTGTATGTTATTTGTCATTTTTCCCTTGCTGCTTTTAATAATTTTTCTTTGTCTTTAATTTTTGTCAATTTGACTACTGTGTGTCTCAGAGTGTTTCTCCTTAGGGTTTATCCTTCCTGGGACTCTCCATGCTTTCTGGACTTGGGTGGCTATTTCCCTTCTCACGTTAGGGAAGTTTTCTACTCTAATCTCTTCAAATATTTTCTCGGGTCCTTTCTCTCTCTCTTCTCCTTCTGGGACCCCTATAATGCGAATGTTGGTGTATTTAATGTTGTCCCAGAGGTCTCTTAGGCTGTCTTCATTTCTTTTGATTCTTTTTTCTTTATTCTGTTCCGCAGCAGTGATTTCCACCATTCTGTCTTCCAGGTCACTTATCCGTTCTTCTCCCTCAGTTATTCTGCTATTGATTCCTTCTAGTGTATTTTTCATTTCAGTTATCATATTGTTCATCTCTGTTTGTTCTTTAATTCTTCTAGGTCTTTGTTAAACATTTCTTGCATCTTCTTGATCTTTGTCTCCATTGTTTTTCTGAGGTCCTGGATCATCTTCACTATCGTTATTCTGAATTCTTTTTCTGGAAGGTTGCCTATCTCCTCTGCATTTAGTTGATTTTCTGGGGTTTTATCTTGTTCCTTCATCTGGTACGTAGCCCTGTGCCTTTTCATCTTGTCTTTCTGTGAATGTGGTGTTTGTTCCACAGGCTGCAGGATTGTAGTTCCTCTTCAAAAGAACACATTTCAATAGCAAACTGTCAAAAAGTGCAAAATGTGAGAAGCATGGAAGAGCAAGCAAATAAGAAAATATACAATTATTTAAAAATTTAGTCTGTTGCAATTAGCAGGTCCTGCTCTCATGCACCCTCCTGTGATGAGAATCTCATAAGTGAGAAGGCATAGCCACGAGCCATTAGCTAGGAGCATCATAATATTCTTGATCGTTGATCCATTCTGAATAATAGTTCTTGCTTAGAATTTACTTTGATGTTCACTTAAGTTTCTCTAGTTCTGACCTTTTATGGGCCACTGGCCTTATTTGAACTTTCCAAGTTGGGTCCCATATTTGCTATAACGATACTTCCATACTCCCAGTTCTGCAATTTTCCAGTGCTGGGGGTACAGTTCATTCATGTGTAGTCCCACTTGGGGCTTTGGATATGTGCCCAGGTCTCTCACTTGGACAATTAATATGTCAAAGTCTCTCTGTCTCAACTTTGTGTTCCTAATACTCTGTCTGAAAAAAAAATTCTTTTCTTTCTTCCTTCTTTCCTTCCTTCCTTCCATCCATCCATCCTTCCTTCCTTTTAACTTTAAACAAAAGTAAATTGAGAGAGACTTCCCTGGTGGTGCAGTGGTTGAGAATCCACCTGCCAACGCAGGGGACATGGGTGCATTCCCTGGTCCAGGAAGATCCCACGTGCCATGGAGCTACTAAGCCCATGTGCCACAACTACTGAGCCTGTGCTCTAGAGCCTGTAAGCCACAACTACTGAAGCCCACGTGCCTAGAGCCTATGCTCCACAACAAGAGAAGCCATCACAATGAGAAGCCTGCACACCACAACGAAGACTAGCCCCCTCTCACTGCAACTAGAGAAAGCCTGCATGCAGCAATGAAGACCCAATGAAGCCAAAAACAAATAAATAAATTTATAAAAAAATAAAAATAAAAAATATAAATTGAGAGCCTACTACATGTCTGCCACCTTGGAGGATACTGGAGATATAGAGAAGATATAGAAGAATAAAATCAGATATGACCTCTGCTTTCATGTAGCATATGTCTAGTGTAGGAAATGAGCATTAAACATTAAACAAATATCCTTGCAAAGAATTTCAGAGTGTCAACTGTGCATACGCTATAGGGGTAGACAGTGTTATGAGTCTTTAACAGAAATATTTGACTTAGTGAGGAATCCCTGGAAATCTGACAGTAAGGTTGAGATTAGAAATATATGTAGGAGTTGTTTCTGGGAAGAGTAGGAGAAATAAAATGCATTGACTAGAAGAAATATCATAAATAAAGACCTATGGCCGGCAGTAGAAGTAAATGAATAAATACTGTGAAAAGGATATTCTGGCTGTGATAAAGATAATAGGTGAGAAACTAAATATAAGAGGGCAGAAAATTTAGGAGGCCATTGAGAATCCAGATGAGAGGATGTTTTTGTGTTCCAGAATCAAAGCTCACACTTCACTAAAAGACTGATGCATATAAAGATGAGAGTCATGATGGATTTAGTCTCAAGTTATCTTTGAGCATTTTAGAGACCTTGCATGAGGCCCAGGGTTTTTAACACCCTCAAATGCAGTAACAGGAGAACTAGAAGTTACAGAGTCACACAAAATGAGGGCTAGTGGATGATTCAATTAAAAGAATTTCATCACCTATGAAAAGTAGAGATCTGTCATTTTACAGGGCAGGAAACTGGGGCCCAAAGAAGTTAAAGATATTTACACCAAATGTAAATTTCTGAGAAACAACTGAAATCAAACTACTTGTATTCTGCTCAAATAATTAATTTTATTCATTCATAACAGTGTATATTTAATATGTGCTGGTCACAAGTTTAAATACTGGGAATTCAGTACACGAATAGGGCAAAGTAGAAATGATCACTGTGCCCATGAAACTCACAGTATTGGGAAGAACCCTGAAAAATGCAATGTGAAAAGTGTATAACATGGGAAGTACAGTTTATAATGCATATGCATTTATGAAATAGGCACTAAAAATAATCTTGTTGACATAGGGAAGACATCCTAGAGGAAGTGACATCCACTTTGAGGCAGGGAAGATAGAGAAACAAGCCAGGCAAGAGGGGTTTGAAATGGGAACGTTTCAATCAGAGACAATAGGACATGAGAAATTCAAGAGTGGAGAGGAAGAGATAAGTGGGTATTGAGAAATAAGAACAAAGAGACAAACAGCCAAATCAGTAGAGAGGAAGAGATAAGGTTTAGGTTGCTTCCATGTTCTGGCTATTGTAAATAGTGCTGCAATGAACATTGGGTGCATGTATCTTTTTTTTTTTTTTTAACATCTTTACTGGAGTATAATTGCTTTACAATGTTGTGTTAGTTTCTGCTGTATAACAAAGTACATGTATCTTTTTGAATTATGGTTTTCTCTGGGTATATGCCCAATAGTGGGATTGCTGGGTCATATGATAGTTCCATTTTTAGTTTTTTAAGGAACCTCCATACTCTTCTCCATAGTGGCTGTACCAACTTACATTCCCACCAACAGTGTAGGAGGGTACCCTTTTCTCCATGTCCTCTCCAGCATTTATTGTTTGTAGATTTTTTGATGATGGCCATTCTGACTGGTGTCAGGTGAAAACCTCATTGTAGTTTTCATTTGCATTCCTCTATTTGTGATGTCGAGCATCTTTTCATGTGTTTGTTGGCCATCTGTATGTCTTCTTTGGAGAAATGTCTGTTTAGGTCTTCCACCCATTTTTTCATTGGGTTGTTTGTTTTTTTGATATTGATTTGCACAAACTGTTTGTATATTTTGGAGATTAATCCTTTGTCACTTGCTTCATTTGCAAATATTTTCTCCCATTCTGAGGGTTGTCTTTTCATTTTGCTTATGGTTTCCTTTGCTGTGCGAAAGCTTTTAAGTTTAATTAGGTCCCATTTGTTTATCTTTGTTTTTATTTTCATTACTCTAGGAGGTGGGTCAAAAAAGATCTTGCTGCGATTTACATCAAAGAATGTTCTTCCTATGCTTTTCTCTAAGAGTTTTATAGTGTCTGGTCTTACATTTAGGTTTTTAATCCATTTTGAGTTTATTTTTGTGTAGGGTGTTTGGAAATGTTCTAATTTCATTCTTTTACATGTCGCTGTCCAGTTTTCCCAGCACCACTTATTGAAGAGACTGTCTTTTCTCCATTGGATAGCCTTGCCTCCTTTCTCACAGATTAGGTAACCATAGGTGCATGGGTTTATCTCTGGGCTTTCGATCTTGTTCCACTGATCTGTATTTCTGTTTTTGTGCCAGTACCATACTGTCTTTTTTAAAAACTATTTTATTTATTTATTTATTTATTTATTTTGGCTGTGCTGGGTCTTCATTGCAGCCCGTAGGATCTTCGTTGCGGCATGCAGGATCGTTTTTTTTTTTAGTTGCGGGATGCAGGCTCATAGTTGTGGCATGCGGACTTCGTTTTTTTAATTAATTAATTATTTACTTTTGGCTGTGTTGGGTCTTCGTTTCTGTGCGAGGGCTTTCTCTAGTTGTGGCCAGCGGGAACCACTCTTCATCACGGTGCATGGGCCTCTCACTATCGCGACCTCTCTTGTTGCGGAGCACAGGCTCCAGACGCGCAGGCTCAGTAGTTGTGGCTCACAGGCCCAGTTGTTCCGCAGCATGTGCGATCTTCCCAGACCAGGGCTTGAACCCATGTCCCCTGCATTAGCAGGCAGATTCTCAACCACTGCGCCACCAGGGATGCCCACATGCGGACTTCTTAATTGCAGCATGAGGACTCTTAGTTGTGGCATGCGGACTCTTAGTTGTGCCATGCAGGTGGGATCTATTTCCCTGACCACTGAGCAAAGCCGGGGCCCCTGCATTGGGAGTGTGGAGTCTTACCCACTGGACCACCAGGGAATTCCCCCATACTGCCTTGATGACTGTAGCTTTGTAGTATAGTCTGAAGTCAGGGAGCCTGATTCCTCCAGCTCCGTTTTTCTTTTCTCAAGATTGCTTTGGCTATTCAGGGTCTTTGAATCACTTTTCTCTACACCAGAAACTAACATAACTTGTAAATCAACTATACTTCAATTAAAAAAGTAAAGATGATGAGTTGTAATAATCATAAACTCACTTTTCTTTATAGTGGCTGCCTCTCTGCATGTACTCCTTACAATACATTGTTTAAATTTGCCAGCTTCTGAATTTCTATAAATGGAATATTCTTCTGTGACTTGCTCCCTTCTCTCAGATTATATGTTTGGTATTCATCTGTGTGGTTGTGTTTAGCAGTAGCTCATTCGATTACATGGCCGTATAGTGTGTTGAACGAGCATACCAAAATTAATTCGTCTATTAAATGAATGATATATATTTGAGTTTTGCCAATTTTTTTCTGTTATGAACAGTGCCTCTAAGAACATCATTTTACCTGTCTCCTGGTGTGCATGCGCCCAGCCGTGCCATGATGGTTCAACCCACTTCCAACCCAGATGCCAAAGGACCATACAAGGGCAGGAAAGAAGTGGCACCCCAGTTCCAGGAAGAACATGGCCTTTTCCCAGAAAACTAATACATATACCTCCCCCTCATTAACCTTGCTTTTAAAATCTTGCTTTAATCACCCCCCTGGTCGAGAAGTTAATCTGCGAACTAAGTTACCACTTCTCCATTCTCTGGCCATTGAATGAAGCCTGTGCTGTTTCAGTCTCAGCAGCAGTTTTGTTATTGGCTTTGTGAACCTTCCCCACCAAGGCAGGGGGCCTTGGCCCGGCTAGGGCCCAAGTGGGTCCATATGACCAATTCCGTAACAAGATTGACTTGCTTTTCTATTTTCTCTCCCTCCCTCTCTTCCTTTCTTTCTCTCTTCCCTCATTTCCTTTTGAATCTATTAGGTATGAAACTATAATTCACTGTGTTTTAAAATTCTATTTCCTTGACTTTTAATGAAGTTAAACAGTTTTTCACATATCTGGGGTTTATTTATATTTCTCAACTGTTCAAAATTTTCTCATACATTTATTCTATTGGGTTGTTGATCTTTTTCTTATTTTAGGAGTTTTGTTTTTATATTGTGAATACTAATGATTTTATCAGTTATATGTGTTACAGTTTTTCCTCATTTGATAAATATTTTCCCCTTTCTAAAAATATATTCTGAGATAAAAGATAATTCTTAATTTTAAAGTAGTAAATATTATCAATTCTTTTTAAAATGTTTTTTATGCTTTCTGTGTTTGTTTTAAAAACCTTCCCCTTCCCAACTGTCATAAAGTTAATCTCTTATGTTGTTTTCTAATATACTGCAGATATGGCCCTCTTATTTAAGACTATAATCAATCAGAAAATGATTTCATCCATTATAGTACAGGTTTAGTTCCAATGCTTTTCCCTGTGGATAATATATTTTTCTCACTTCATGTATATCATGGGTTAATCTCAACAGGACTGGACTGACCACATACATAATCCAGGCAACCCTGAGGCCTGGTAATGACTCTTGGGCAAAGCTGTGGAATACATGAACTAGAGAGACATGATATTCTGCAGCCATGAGTACATGACTTGTTTCAGGGTAGGACATAGCCTGTCAACACTGTTTATTAATAATGATTGTATTTTTAAAAGGTAAATATAGTCGACTTATTATAACTGTTTTGGGTGTACAACAGTGATTCAATATTTTTATAGATTGTGCACCATACAAAATTAATACAGTACTATTGACTATATTCCTTGTGCTTTACATTACATCCCTGGGAATAATTCTATAACTGGTAGTTTGTACCTCTTAATACCTTTCACCTATTCTTCCCAACCCCCTATCCCCCTCCCCTTTGGCAATCACTAGTTTGTCCTCTGTATCTGTGAGTCTGTTTCCACTTTGTTATACTTGATTTGTTTTTTGGATTCAAAATACAAGTGAAAACATACAGTATTTGTC
This sequence comes from Balaenoptera musculus, assembly GCF_009873245.2. NCBI lineage: Eukaryota > Metazoa > Chordata > Mammalia > Artiodactyla > Balaenopteridae > Balaenoptera > Balaenoptera musculus. Next base: position 22,646,262 of record NC_045806.1, read on the forward strand.
TTTCGCTGTCTGACTTATTTCACTTAGCATAATAGCCTCTAGGTCCATGCATGTTGTCACAAATGGCAAGATTGCATTCTTTTTAATGGCTGAGTAATATTCCATGTGTATATATACCACATCTTCTTTATCCATTCATCTGCTGATGGACACTTAGGTTGCTTCCATATCTTGGCTATTGTAAATAATGCTGCAATGAACACAGGGATGCATATATCTTTTCGAATTAGTGTTTTTGTTTTCTTTGGATAAATACCCAGGAGTGGAATTGCTGGATCATATGGTAGTTCTATTTTTAATTTTTTGAGGAACCTCTATAATGTTTTCCATAGTGGCTATACAATGATTGGATTTTTTATTTGTATCTGATTTCAGTGGACCCTGGGGGATTTTGATGGTTAAGGCTGGTCTCCATTTGCATGCAGAGCAGTAGTGGTTTGAGATTTGGAGGCAGAGAATGTCCTCTGCAACCCAGTGGTGGGAGGACAAAGAAGCCTGCTTCTGATATCTCTGGATCCTTCAGTGCATACACTTCAACTGCTGCTGCTGTAATGTATCTTTTACCTCTAATAAAGCTGTAAATATAACTGACTAAGTCCTATTGAGTTCTTTCAGCAATTGAAAAACTTAAAGCAATCAATGTTTATTAGGGCACTCCATTTCATTTATTAAAATGTTTCAGTTCTGACATAAATTAAGTTTTCATATATGGTGGTTCTCATTCAGAGGCTTTAAAATTTTTTTTTTCCTTCCATTTGGCCATCTCTGCACAAACATCCTGTTATCCTAATTAATGATTGCTTTAAAGTATAATAATAATGAACATTTAATAAAATAACCCCCTACCATGTTTTCCTTAAGGAACATCTTATGTATTCTTGGCAATTAGCTCTTCTACATAAATTTGAGAGCTAGCTTGGCAAGTTTATTAAAACAACCACAACAAAATCAGTATAAAACTACCTGGGTCCAGAGGTTCCTTTGTAGGAACTTTATTAAACAGCAGGTTGAATTTTTTGCAGTTATTCAGACATACTATTCTTTGGTGCATTTGCTGGCTTCATGAGTGTGGAAGTATTCCCTTTCTCTTCAAATTTTAGCAAGAATTTGGGAAGTATTGATGTTCATTTTTTTTAATGGCCATATTATTTTATTTATTTTATTTTTGGCTGCATTGGGTCTTTGTTGCTGCGTGCGGGCTTTCTCTGGTTGTGGTCAGTGGAGGCTATGCTTCGTTGCAGTGTCTTCTCATTGCGGTGGCTTCTCTTGTTGCAGAGCACGGGCTCTAGGCACGTGGGCTCAGTAGTTGTGGCATGCGGGCTCAGTAGCTGTGGCTCACAGGCTCTAGAGCGCAGGCTCAGTAGTTGTGGCACATGGGCTTAGTTGCTCCGCAGCATGTGGGATCTTCCCAGACCAGGGCTTGAACCCATGTCCCCTGCATTGGCAGGTGGATTCTTAACCACTGTGCCACCAGGGAAGCCCAATGTTAATTTTTCTTTAAATATTTGGTGGAATTCACCAGCGACACCATCTAATTCTGGGTTTTTCTTTGTTGGGAGGTTTTTGATTACTGATACTATCTTCTTACTAGTTATAGATTTGTTCAGATTTCTATTTTTTTCATGATTCTGTATGTTGTGTGTTTCTATGAAATTTATCAATTTCTTCGAAGGTTATCCAATCTATTGGTACACAGTTATTTATAGTATTGTCTTTTTTTTTAATAGTATTGTCTTATAACCCTTTATTTCTGTGGCATTGGTTGTAACGTCTCCTCTTTCATTTCTGATATTAGTTACTGGGGTTTTTTTTTTCTAATTAAAATGGGCAAGGATTTATCAGTTTTGTTGACCTTGTCAAAAAACCAATTCTTAGTTTAGTTGGTATTTTAAAATTGTTTTTCTATTCTCTGTTTCATTAATCTTTGCTCTAATCTTTATTATTTTATTCCTTTTGCTAGCTTTTGGTTTAGTATATTCCTTTTCCAGTTCCTTGAGGTGTAAAGTTAGGTTGTTAATTTGATATCTTTCTTCTTTTAAAGTGTACACATTTTCAGCTATAAACTTTCCTTAGTATAGGCATACCTCATTTTCTTGTGCTTCACCTTATTGTACTTTGCACATACTGCCTTTTTTTAAAAAATAATTTGAAGGTTTGTGACAAGCCTGCATCAAGCAAGTCTATTTGCACCATTTCTCCAACAGCATTTGCTCACTTTATGTCTCTCAGACTTCGGTAATTCTTGCAATATTTCAAACTTTTTCATTATTATTATATTTGTTATGGTGATCTGTGATCAGTGATTGTTGATGTTACCATTATAATTATTTTGGCATTTTTTAGCTATAAAGTACATTTTAATTACAGTATGTACATTTTTTAGACATAATGTTATTGCACACTTAATAGATTATAGTATAGTATAAATATAACTTTTATATGCACTGGGAAGCCAAAAACTTCATGTGATTCACTTTATTATGATATTCCCTTTATTGTGGTGGTCTAGAACTGAACCTGCAATATTTTCAACGTATGTCTGTATTGCTTTTGTTACTTCCCATAAGTTTTGGTATGTTGTGTTTTTGTTTCCATCTGTCTCAAGATATTTTCTAATTTCCACTGTGACTCATTCTTTAACTCACTGGTTGTTTTATGAGAGTGTTGCTTACTTTCTACATAGATGTGGATTTTTCAGTTTTGCTTATGCTATTATTTTCTAGTTTCATTCCACTGTGATCAGAAAAGATACTTTGTATAATGTCAATCTTTTAAAATTTGTTGAGACTTGTTCTGTTGTCTAACATGTGGCCTATCCTGTAGAATGTTCCACTTGCTCTTAAGAAGAATGTATATTCTACTACTGTTGGGTGGAGTACTCTGTATATGTCCATTATATCCAATTAATCTACAGTGTTATTCAAGTACTCAGTTTCCTTATTGATTTTCTGTCTGGTTAGTCTATCCATTACTGAAAGTGGGGTATTGAGGTCTCCTACTATTATTGTGTTGCTGTCTATTTCTCTATTTCAATTTTGTCAAATTTTGCCACATATATTTAGGAGCGCCTATGTTTGGTGTATCATATTTATAATTGTTAAATCTTTCTGGTCAATTGACCCTTTTATACTTATACAATGTCCTTTTTTGTTTCTTGTAATAGTTTTTGTCTTAAAGTCTATTTTGTCTGATATTAGTATAGCCACCTCTACTCTTTTCTGTTTACCATTTGCCTGGAATTTTTTTCCCCCATCCTTTCACTTTCAGCCTATGTGTTTGATCTGCAACTTTCCTTCCTTTTAACGTCTTGATATGTTTTGGCATCCAAGTTATGTTTACTTGAATTTTTTCAATTTTCAAGAAGAATTTGGCTTTATTTGCACTAAATCTTTGATAAAATTCACAACAAAGACATTGGAAATGAAGTTTTCTTTGTGAGGAGAATTGCAAATTACAGATTTAAATTTTGAAAGTGTCTTCTGGCTTTATTTTGTCCTGTGCAATGTCAGTTGTATTACTGTTATTCTTTTTTTTTATTTTTAAAATTTTTATTGAAATATAGTTGATTTACAATGTTGTGTTGGTTTCAGGTGTACAGCAAAGTGATTCAGTTATACATATATATATATATATTCTTTTTTTAAAAACATCTTTATTGGAGTATAATTGTTCTACAATGGTGTGTTAGTTTCTGCTTTATAACAAAGTGAATCAGTTATAAATATACATATGTTCCCATATCTCTTCCCTCTTGTGTCTCCCTCCCTTCTACCCTCCCTATCCCACCCCTCTAGGTGGTCACAAAGCACCGAGCTGATCTCCCTGTGCTATGCGGCTGCTTCCCACTAGCTATCTATTTTACGTTTGGTAGTGTATATATGTCCATGCCACTCTCTCACTTTGTCACAGCTTACCCTTCCCCCTCCCCATATCCTCAAGTCCATTCTCTAGTAGGTCTGTGTCTTTATTCTCGTCTTGCCCTTAGGTTCTTCATGACCTTTTTTTTCCTCTTAGATTCCATATATATGTGTTAGCATACGGTATTTGTTTTTCTCTTTCTGACTTACTTCACTCTGTATGACAGACTCTAGGTCCATCCACCTCACTACAAATAACTCCATTTCGTTTCTTTTTATGGCTGAGTAATATTCCATTGTATATATATGCCACATCTTCTTTATCCATTCATCTGTTGATGGACACTTAGGTTGCTTCCATGTCTTGGCTATTGTAAATAGTGCTGCAATGAACATTGTGGTACATGACTCTTTTTGAATTATGGTTTTCTCAGGGTATATGCCCAGTAGTGGGATTGCTGGGTCACATGGTAGTTCTATTTTTAGTCTTTTAAGGACCCTCCATGCTGTTCTCCATAGTGGCTGTTTCAATTTACATTCCCACCAACAGTGCAAGAGGGTTCCCTTTTCTCCACACCCTCTCCAGGATTTATTGTTTGTAGATTTCTTGATGGTGGCCATTCTGACCCGTGTGAGGTGATACCTCATTGTCGTTTTGATTTGCATTTCTCTAATGATTAGTGACGAAAAGACAACCGTCAGAATGGGAGAAAATATTTGCAAATGAAGCAAGTGACAAAGGATTAATCTCCAAAATTTACAAGCAGCTCATACAGCTCAATATCAAAAAAGCAAACAATCCAATCCAAAAATGGGCAGAAGACCTAAATAGACATTTATCCAAAGAAGATATACAGATTGCCAACAAACACATGAAAAAATGCCCAATATCATTAAATCATTAGAGAAATGCATATCAAAACTATTGTTACCCTTGTAGGGTAGTTTTTTTCTCCTCTGCTGTTCTAGAATTTTCTCTCCATGATTGGCTTTCAGTAGTTTTATATGATGTGCAAGGTGTGGATTTTTGTATTTATTTTCTGGAACCACTAGAGCTTTGTGGCTTGATGTCTTTTATGACATTTGAAACTGTCTCATGTATTCTCCTTTTGAAATACCGTTTGTTTCCCATTCTCTTCCCAGTTTATGGGACTCCAATTTCAAATATATATAATTTTTCCATTGTACTCCATATGACCATTATCTAGTTTCCCATATTTTCATTCTTTTTTATCATCATGCATCATTCTGAATATTCTCCTATGATCTCTTCAGCTCTGTCTACTCTGCTCTTAACCACATGCATCACTCTTTAAAAAATTTCAGTTATTGATTTTTTTTTAGTTCAAGAATTTTTATCTTGCTCTTTTTATAATTTTTGTATCACTTCCAAAGTTGTTATTGTCATTATTTCCATAACATATTCAGCATGGTCATTAAACAACAGATAACTTATACAATATTGTATGTCGATTATACCTCAATAAAGCTGGGGAGAAATTAAAATAAAATAAAATAAACATATGTCTATTAATTCCATTGTCTGTGTTTCCCTCTGAATCTGTTTCTGTTTTTCTGTTGTATCTTCTGCTTTTAATAATATTTCTCTTGTCTACTTGATAGTTTTTAATTGATTGTAAGACATAGTATATGAAAAGTCATAGAAATAATTTTAAGCCTAGTTTGATATATTTTTCCTCAAGAGAAAACATTCTTTTTTTCTTCCAGATAGTTCAATCACTTTCTTATGGCTTATAGGCCATGTGTTACTAGCAATACAAAACTTCTAGAATTTGATAGGGAAACTAAATCTTAATTTTTGTTTCCCTGGCCCTGCATATCTATCAGAAGCATTGCACAGCTTCTTAGCCTCACTATTGACTCTTTCCTCCTTGTCACATATCCCTAGGAAAGAAAAAAAACCCCCAATCCTCAACTTACCTTTCTGGGTTTTCTTTATTTGTTGCTTTCCGTGTTAGTTCTTCAACACTTTCAAACCAATAAAATTTTTTAATTGTACAAATTTGTGTTATTCTATGTGGGAGAGTTAATCCAAATTAACTAGTCTATCATTACCGGAAACAGAACTTTTTGGGTTTTTTTAAAAATACATGTTTTGTAACGTTTACTGACTCCATTTTGACTTTTATTCTCGGTCTTTCTTTTGGTTTCTCTAAAATTATTCAGTTATTTATATTATAATATATGACCAGTAATTCTAATGTTTATTGTATTAGTTGGTCTCATTTTGCTGTTGTTTCTTTTGACTCATGCTCATGGTGATTACTTTCTTTGTGTATTTTGAGATTTTTTTTTTTAAGGTGATATTATATTCCTTGAAACTTTATAAGTAGAAAATTATTTGAGGCCTGGTTTGAAAGTGAGATACTCTTTAGATTATTTTCATTTTCTTCTGGCATATTTGAAGCCCTTTAGTCTTTTACTAACACTGTAGTCAAGATTCTCCACCCTTAGAGGGCCCAAATCAATAAAATCAGAAACGAAAAAGGAGAAGTTACAACTGACACCACAGAAATACAAAAGATCAAAAGAGACTACTACAAACAACTATATGCCAATAAAATGGACAGCCTAGAAGAAATGGACAAATTCTTAGAAATGTACAATCTCCCAAGACTGAACCAGGAAGAAAGAGAAAATATAAACAGACCAACTGACAGTAATGAAATTGAATCCATCAGTAATTTAAAAACTCCCAACAAACAAAAGTCCAGGATGAGATGTCTTCACAGGTGAATTGTACCAAACATTTAGAGAAGAGTTAACATCTATCCTTCTCAAACTATTCCAAAAAGGTGCCGAGGAGGAAGTACTTCTGAACTCATTCTATGAGGCCAGCTTCACCCTGATACCAAAACCAAAGATATCACAAAAAAAGAAAATTCCAGGTCATTATCACTGATGAATATAGATGCAAAAATTTTCAACAAAATACTAGCAAACAGAATCCAATAATACTTTAAAAGGATCATACACCATAATCAAGTGGGATTAACCCCAGGGATATAAGGATTTTTCAATATCTGCAAATCAATCAATGTGACACACCACATTAACAAACTGAAAAGTAAAAATCATTTAATCATCTCAATAGATGCAGAAAAAGCTTTTGAGAAATTCAATACCCACTTATGATAAAAACTCTCCAGAAAGTGGGCATAGAGGGAACATACTTCAACATAATAAAGTCCATATATGACAAACCTACAGCCAACATCATACCCAATGGTGGAAAACTGAACTCATTTCCTCTAAGATCAAGAACAAGAGAAGGATGACTACTGTTGCCACTTTTATTCAACATAGTTTTCGAAGTCCTAGCCACAGCAATCAGAGAATAAAAAGAAATAAAAGGAATCCAAATTGGAAAGGAAGAAGTAAAACTGTCATTGTTTGCAGATGACATGATACTATATAGAAAATCCTAAAGATGCCACCAGAAAACTACTAGAGCTCATCAGTAAAGTTGCAGGATACAGAATTAAGATATAGAAATCTATTGCATTTCTATACACTAAGAACGAACTATCAGAAAGAGAAATTAAGGAAATAATCCCATTTACAATCACATGAAAAAGAATAAAATACCTAGGGATAAACCTACCTAAGGAGGCAAAAGACCTATACTCAAAAAACTATAAGACACTAATGAAAGAAATTGAAGACAACACAAACAGATGGAAAGATAAACTGTGTTCTTGGATTGCAAGAATTAATACTGTTAAAGTTACCATAATACCTAAGGCAATCTACAGATTCAATGCCATCCCTATCAAAATACCAAAGGCACTTTTCACAGAACTATAATTTATAGGCACTTTTCACAGAACTATAATTTATATAGAATAAATAATTTTAAACTTTGCATGGAAACACACAAACGACCCCAAATAGCCAAACCAATCTGGAGAAAGAAGAACAGAGCTGGAGGAATCATGTTCCCTAACTTCAGACTTATACTACAAAGCTACAGTAATCAAAACCATACAGTACTGGCACAAAAACAGACACATAGATCAGTGGAACAGGATAGAAAGCCCAGAGGTAAACCCACGCAGTTATGGTCAATTAATCTATGACAAAGGAGGAAAGAATATACAATGGAGAAAAGACAGTCTCTTCAATAAGCTGGGAAACCTGTACAGCTACATGTTAAAGAATGAAATTATAACATTCTCTAACACCATATACAAAAATAAACTCAAAATGGATTAAAGACCTAAATGTACAATTGGATACCATAGAACTCCTAGAGGAAAATATAGGCAGGACACTCTGACATAAATCACAGCAATATGTTTTTAGATCCACCTCCTCAAGTAATGGAAACAAAAGCACAAAAAACCAAAAGGGATCTAATTAAACTTAAAAGTTTTTGCACAGCAAAGGAAACCATTGACAAAATGAGAAGACAACCTATGGAATGGGAGAAAATATTTGCAAATGATATGACCAATAAGGGGTTAATATCCAAAATATATAAACAACTCATACAACTCAACATCAAAAAAAAAAAAAAATCCAATTAAAATATGGGCAGAAGACCTGAATAGACATTTTTCCAAAGAGGATATGCAGGGCTTCCCTGGTGGCGCAGTGGTTGAGAATCTGCCTGCCAATGCAGGGGACACGGGTTCGAGCCCTGGTCTGGGAAGATCCCACGTACCGCGGAGCGACTGGGCCCGTGAGCCACAACTACTGAGCCTGCGCGACTGGAGCCTGTGCTCCGCAACAAGAGAGGCCGCGATAGTGAGAGGCCCGCGCACCGCGATGAAGAGTGGCCCCCGCTTGCCACAACTAGAGAAAGCCCTCGCACAGAAACGAAGACCCAACACAGCCAAAAATAATAAATAAATAAATAAATAAAAATTAAAAAACAAAAACAAAAACAAAAACTTATAAAAAAAAAAAATAAAAAAAAAAAAAAAAAAAAAACAAAGAGGATATGCAGATGGCCAAAAGGCACATGAAAAAATGCTCAACATCGCTGATTATCAGGGACATGTAAATCAAAACCACAGTGAGATATCACCTCACACCTGTCAGAATGACTATCATCTAAAAAGAACACAAATAACAAATGTTGGTGAGGATGTGGAGAAAAGAGGACCCTCATACACTGTTGGTGGGAATGTAAATTGGTACAGCCACTGTGGAAAACAGTATACTTTCTCAAAAAACTAGAAATAGAGCTACCATATGACCCAGCAATTCCACTCCTGGGTATATAGCTGATAAAAATGAAAACACTTATTTGAAGAGATATATGTACCCCAATGTTCATGGCAGCATTACTGACAATTGCCAAGAGGTGGAAGCAACCTAAGTGTCCATCAACAGATAAATGGATAAAGAAGATGTGGTGTATACATACAATAGTATACTCTTCAGCCATAAAAAACAGTGAAATTTTGCCATTTGCAACAACATGGATGGACTTGAAGGACATTATACTTAGTGAAATAAGTCAGAGAAAGACAAACACTGTATGATATCACATATATGGAATCTAAAAAATAAAACAAACTAGTGAATATAACAAAAAAGAAACAGACTGATAGAAAACAAACTAGTGGTTACCAGTGGGGAGAGGGAAGGGAGGGAGGGGAATATAGGGGATTAAGAGGTATAAATTATTATGTATAAAATAAGCTACAAGGATATATTGTACAATACAGGGAATATAGCCAATATTTTATAATAACTATAAATGGAGTATAATGTTTAAAAGTTTTGAATCACTATATTGTACACCTGTAACATATAGTATTGCACATCAACTATACTTCAATTAAAAAAAAAAAAAAAACCAAAGATTCTCCCTCCTTGTATATTGCCTCATCCCAAGGTCATATGCTTTACATTTTGTTACAGAAGCACCACAATTCCAGGCTAAAAAAATCTATTCCAGTAGCTGCCCATGTTAGATATTAAATCAACATTTATCTTACACTCAAATCTACAGTTTGGGCAAGAAATCAAATAGCAAGACTGCAGCTACAAAGAAAGAGGGATGGAAACTAACTCATATAGGGTAACAAGGCTCAGCACTAATTGGGGACAAAAACACTGTGGTGAGTTTCTAGAACTGGTCCAAGAGTACTGAACAGTTCAGAGTTTGCTTCCCATAGTTTTTTGGAGTCTAGTCTGATAAAAAGACCTGAATTGAGTTTGACAAATTTTTATGTGGTTCTTGACATTCATCCAAGTTGAACTGATTAAAATAGTAATCAGTTCATTAAGCACAATGAGGTCCACTGTATTATTATAAAAGGGCTTTTTTTCTATCTTTGGGGTCTGAAACCTCCCCTCCTACTCACCAGCTAGCTAGCTAGCTACCTACACACTCACCTACACATACCCACACACTAACACAGAAGAATGAATGTTCCAAGTCTCTCTCTTATGAATATTACATTTTGCTGAAGCAATATAATCATGAGACTTTGCTGCCATATATAAAACATTTCCTTATTCTCATTGACTACTGGAGAAAATATGCAACAGAAAAAAACAGGAAGCCAAGGCAAGAATCAATCACATAGCTATTTTAACTAGGATCACTAAGCTGAAGAAAAGAAGCGAAAAAGTATCACAGACTAACATGCTGATTATTCCATGGTCCAGTCCAAAAAGACAATGATCATTAGAATACTCAGACCCAGGTTATCTTTGGTATGTGGCACTTAATTAAATTAGTGTCTTTTGTGGCATAAGGAACCCATAGGTATTCTAGGAGCCAAAAAGTTAATGAAAATTATGCATAGTCTAATTTTACTTCTTAGATCAGCAACCCTGAATAAAAATTCTAAACTTTATATACAATGTGATATATTTTCTTTTTTTTTCATAACAAATTGAAGGTGATTTTTTAAACATTTCACTTTGGGCTATTTATCCTATTTCAATATACAAACTGGATAAATTCACATTTTCTACATTTATGCATTTTAACATTTTAAGTCTCTTCGGAAAGTTCAACAAAATATTTTCTGACTTAAAATCATTAATTTTCCTGTGTACTTTATGGTAATCTGTTGTATGATTTCACTGTCACATAATATATACCTTTGTATTCATATCACGTTTGTGTATGCATTTTCAGAGATCTAATGACAAATACAAAATGTCGGCAGTCACTAAATAAGAAGAGAGTCAGAAATTTAGAGTCACCGCTAGACACCACATTAGTCTAATTTTATGACTTTGAACAAGTTTTAAGAGATGTGTGATCATTTTCCTCATATATAAAATGACGATCCTAAAATTAACCCTCTCTTTTACAAGGGCATTATGAAAGTCAAAAAAAGATAATACATGTTAAAGGTATCTGTAAACTACAATGCTCTGCTAAAATACTAAAATAAAATCTTTTCATAGAGAATAAGTAGAAATCCTTAGAAAATCTGTATGTCTCAAGCTTGCAACTCAGAGCAGTTTACTAGAATTCTGTTTAAACATTCGAAATCCAAAATGGTCCCCTGGTCCTTCCTCCCATGGGAGGATGAAAACATCGATAATACTGGTTACATCTTGAGATCCTGCTTTGCTCTTTTATCTTTTTAGGAACTTTGCAGTTAATTATCATGATAAGCCTACAAAGCCAGTACTTTTAGTACCCCAGCACTCTACAAGAGCTACCCAAGGCTCAAGGATATAAAGTCATATTATTCAAGCGATTTGCTTACTGAAGAATCTTAACTAAGGGGAATATAAGCTACCACCTGTAATAAAACATTATGGATAGCTTGTTCCCTTAATGTCATTTTTAGGCACTTTCAGTTCAATCTCTCTCTTCTTTCCCAGCTCAAGCTTGATCTGGGACTTTGTGTGTAGTGGCTGAGGGAAGCAAGGTCAGCTGGTAGACATCTCCTACTCCTACCTCCAACTCTTTTCAAAGGCCAAAGAGTTGGCATAACGAGGAAGAAAAGAGAAAGCAAAAAAGGTCTTTTTTTTTTTAACTGGTATTGGTTATAATCTCTCCCCCCTCACTTTCTTGCTTATTATAGCATCTTTGGCTACTGCTGACTGATATCTGTGGCAGTACGCAAAGGCAATCTTTTCTGTGGGATACATCATTAGGGGTTTTCCTGATCCACTGTTTCCCAGCTCCCTAACTTTGTGTTAATGTTTAGTACCTCACTGGAATTTGTCAGACCCAGGTATTTTTGTCAGACTACTCTCCAAACAACTATGGAAGCAAGCTCTTAACTCATCACTTTTGGACCAGTTCCGGAAACTCACCACACAGTGTTCCTGTCCCCGAGTGGTCCTGAGCCTTGTAACCCTATACCAGTTAGTGTCCATCCCTTTTTGTTTGTAGTTTGTCTTGCTTTTTGATTTCTTAAATTTGCCTCTGTGTTCACTATCACGGGCTTTATTCAGACATATGTTCTTCCATTAATCTTGAATAGACAATCTGCGTTAATTGGCTGCAGTCTCTATCTTGGGCTTGTAACCTGAATAGTTCCCACGAGTACCTCTTAATGATCTGGCTCTGGCTCTGCTCTTCAATCACCTATACTTACTCCAAACCCAAATCCCAGCTCCTGCCACAAAGGCATTCCCCAGAGCTGCTCAAATCACCTAGACTGGTAGCCTGACAGTTAACTTGGGAAAGATACCAACAAGATGGCTTGAGCCCAAATACCTGATGTGGTGTTCACTAACCATACAAAATGGGTAATGCAGGCTGATTCACTGCCTCTTGTTCTCTACGCCCTGACAACTTTCCATTCTACTCTACTTGGATAACCATACAGGCAGATTATTGAATCTGATCCATTAGCAGACATCAAAATGGTTAATGAAAAGCCAGTGTCTTCTTTTTCATACACTTTCATCTCTGTAAAAGATTCTCTTTGAACTTCTCCACTTCATGAGGCCTCAAATTTGGGGAAAAGCCTTTCCTTATACATTGTTTTTACTCTTGCTACATAGAAACCACCCCAAAACCTAGTGGCATAAAACAACACTTTTGTTATGTTTATAGGTACTATGTGTCAGGAGTATGAACATAGTACAGTGGGGACAGCTTTTGTCTAAGTAAAGAAAACATGGTGGCAGGGAGAGGAATACTCTGGAGGCACCGTCACTCACATGCCTAGCAGTTGATGCTGGTTATGGGTTGAGATCTAAGCTGGGGCTGTGAGCCAGGGCACTGACATGTGGATTCCCCATGTGGCTTGAGCTTCCTCACAGCATGTTGTCCTTAGAATTTTTACTTGGTAGCTCAGGGATACAAAGGCAAGTAGCCAAGGAAAACCAGACTGAAGCTCCATGGCCTTTTTTTCCTGACCTAGCCATGGATGTTCTGCTGTGTCACTTCTGCTGTATTCTCCTGGTTGTCACTAAGTTCAGCTCAAGTTCAAGAAAATTGACCTTTCAATGGGAGGAGTGTCAAAGAATCTACAGACATATTTTAAAACCATCATAGTCAACAATTCTGACAACTCTTTCTACTCTATATTTCTACTCCTAAGACCTTTTTATATAGACTAGAAAAGGGAGGAGAGTTTGGATAGTGCCTACAGGGTGCAAAATCAATGTGGCAATCTGGCATTGTGGCAATCAATGTGGCAATGTGGCCTCATGGGAAGTGTGTGGCTCCACATTGTGGCAGTTCTCTGTAGAATTCAGGGTGATTATTTCCTCTTCTTATACTTTTCGTTCATAGTTTCATTGATATATTATTCACAAACCATATAATTAACTCATTTAAAGTACAAAAGTCGACACAAGCCTCTTAGATAGCCTGATCAACCAGAGGGCAGACCGCAGAAGCAAGAAGAACTACAATCCTGCACCCTGTGGAACAAAAACCACATTCACAGAAAGACAGACAAGATGAAAAGGCAGAGGGCTATCTACCAGAAGAAGGAACAAGATAAAACCCCCAAAAAACAACTAAATGAAGTGGAGATAGGCAACCTTCCAGAAAAAGAATTCAGAATAATGATAGTGAAGATGATCCAGGACCTCGGAAAAACAATGGAGGCAAAGATCGAGAAGATGCAAGAAATGTTTAACAAAGACCTAGAAGAATTAAAGAACAAACAAACAGAGATGAACAATACAGTAACTGAAATGAAAACTACAGTAGAAGGAATCAATAGCAGAATAACTGAGGCAGAAGAACGGATAAGTGACCTGGAAGACAGAATGGTGGAATTCACTGCTGAGGAACGGAATAAAGAAAAAAGAATGAAAAGAAATGAAGACAGCTTAAGAGACCTCTGGGACAACATTAAACACAACAACATTCGCATTATAGGGGTCCCAGAAGGAGAAAAGAGAGAGAAAGGACCCGAGAAAATATTTGAAGAGATTAGAGTCGAAAACTTCCCTAACATGGGAAAGGAAATAGCCACCCAAGTCCAGGAAGCGCAGAGAGTCCCATTCAGGATAAACCCAAGGAGAAACACGCCGAGACACATAGTAATCAAAGTGGCAAAAATTAAAGACAAAGAAAAATTATTGAAAGCAGCAAGGGAAAAACGACAAATAACATACAAGGGAACTCCCATGAGGTTAACAGCTGATTTCTCAGCAGAAACTCTACAAGCCAGAAGGGAGTGGCATGATATACTTAAAGTGATGAAAGGGAAGAAACTACAACCAAGATTAGCCTACCCGGCAAGGATCTCATTCAGATTCGATGGAGAAATCAAAAGCTTTACAGAAAAGCAAAAGCTAAGAGAATTCAGCATCACCAAACCAGCTCTACAACAAATGCTAAAGGAACTTCTCTAAGTGGGAAACACAAGAGAAGAAAAGGACCTACAAAAACAAACCCAAAACAATTAAGAAAATGGTCATAGGAACATACATATCCATAATTACCTTAAACGTGAATGGATTAAATGCTCCAACCAAAAGACACAGGCTTGCTGAATGGATACAAAAACAAGACCCATATATATGCTGTCTACAAGAGACCCACTTCAGACCTAGCGACACATACAGGCTGAAAGTGAGGGGATGGAAAAAGATATTCCAGGCAAATGGAAATCAAAATAAAGCTGGAGTAGCTATACTCATATCAGATAAAATAGACTTTAAAATAAAGAATGTTACAAGAGACAAAGAAGGACACTACAAAATGATCAAGGGATCAATCCACGAAGACGATATAACAACTATAAATATATATGCACCCAACATAGGAGCACCTCAATACATAAGGCAACTGCTAACAGCTATAAAAGAGGAAATCGACAGTAACACAATAATAGTGGGGGACTTTAACACTTCACTTACACCAATGGACAGATCATCCAAAATGAAAATAAATAAGGAAACAGAAGCTTTAAATGACACAATAGACCAGATAGATTTAATTCATATTTATAGGACATTCCATCCAAAAACGGAAGATTACACTTTCTTCTCAAGTGCGCATGGAACATTCTCCAGGATTGATCACATCTTGGGTCACAAATGAAGCCTCAGTAAATTTAAGAAAACTGAAATAATATCAAGCATCTTTTCTGACCACAACGCTATGAGATTAGAAATGAATTACAGGGGAAAAAAAGTAAAAAACACAAACACATGGAGGCTAAACACTACATTACTAAATAACCAAGAGATCACTGAAGAAATCAAAGAGGAAATCAAAAAATACCTAGAGACAAGTGACATTGAAAACATGACAATCCAAAATCTATGGGATGCAGCAAAAGCAGTTCTAGGAGTGAAGTTTATAGCTATACAAGCCTACCTCAAGAAACAAGAAAAATCTCAAATAAACAATCTAACCTTACACCTAAAGGAACTAGAGAAAGAAGAACAAACAAAACACAAAGTTGGCAGAAGGAAAGAAATCACAAAGATCAGAGCAGAAATAAATGAACTAGAAACAAAGAAAACAATAGCAAAGACCAATAAAACTAAAAGCTGGTTCTTTGAGAAGATAAACAAAAGTCATAAACCATTAGCCAGACTCATCAAGAAAAAGAGGGAGAGGAATCAAATCAATAAAATTAGAAGTGAAAAAGGGGAAATTACAACAGACACTGTAGAAATGCAAAGCATCCTAAGAGACTACTAAAAGCAACTCTATGCCAATAAAATGAACAACCTGGAAGAAATGGACAAATTCTTAGAAAGGTATACCCTTCCAAGACTGAACCAGGAAGAAATGGAAAATATGAACAGACCAATCACAAGTAATGAAATTGAAACTGTGATTAAAAATCTTCCAACAAACAAAAGTCCAGGACCAGATGGCTTCACAGGTGAATTCTATCAAACATTTAGAGAAGAGCTAACACCCATCCTTCTCAAACTTCCAAAAAATTGCGGAGGAAGGAACACTCCCAAACTCATTCTATGAGGCCACCATCACCCTTATACCAAAACCAGACACAGATACTACAAAAAAAGAAAATTACAGACCTATATCATTGATGAATATAGATGCAAAAATCCTCAACAAAATACTAGCAAACGGAATCCAACAACACATTAGAAGGATCATACACCATGATCAAGTGGGATTTATCCCAGGGATGCAAGGATTCTTCAATATGCGCATATCAATCAATGTGATACACCATATTAACAAACTGAAGAATAAAAACCATATGATCATCTCAATAGAGGCAAAAAAAGCTTGTGACAAAATTCATCACCCATTTATGATAAAAACTCTCCTGAAAGTGTGCATAGAGGGAACCTATCTCAACATAATAAAGGCCATATATGACAAACCCACAGCAAACATCATTCTCAATGGTGAAAAACTGAAAGCATTTCCTCTAAGATCAGGAACAAGACAAGGATGTCCACGCTCACCGTTATTATTCAACATAGTTTTGGAAGTCCTAGCCATGGCAATCAGAGAAGAAAAAGAAATAAAAGGAATACAAATTGGAAAAGAAGAAATAAAACTGTCACTGTTTTCAGATGACATGATACTATACATAGAGAATCCTAAAGATGTCAGCAGAAAACTACTAGAGCTAATCAGTGAATTTGGTAAAGTTGCAGGATACAAAATTAATGCACAGAAATCTCTTGCATTCCTATACACTAATGATGAAAAATCTGAAAGAGAAATTAAGGAAACACTCCCATTTACCATTGCAACAAAAAGAATAAAATACCTAGGAATAAACCTACCTAGGGAGGCAAAAGACCTGTATGCAGATAACTATAAGACACTGATGAAAGAAATTAAAGATGATACCAACAGATGGAGAGATATACCATGTTCTTAGATTGGAAGAATCAATATTGTGAAAATGACTATACTACCCAAAGCAATCTACAGATTCAATGCAATCCCTATCAAATTACCAATGGCATTTTTTCCAGAACTAGAACAAAAAATCTTAAAATCTGTATGGAGACACAAAAGACCCCGAATAGCCAAAGCAGTCCTGAGGGAAAAAAACGGAGCTGGAGAAATCAGGCTCCCTGACTTCAGACTATACTACAAAGCTACAGTAATCAAGACAATATGGTACTGGCACAAAAACAGAAATGTAGATCAATGGAACAAGATAGAAAGCCCAGAGGTAAACGCACTCACCTATGGTCAACTAATCTATGACAAAGGAGGCAAGGATATACAATGGAGAAAAGACAACCTCTTCAATAAGTGGTGCTGGGAAAACTGGACAGCTACATGTAAAAGAATGAAATTAGAACATTTCCTAACACCCTACACAAAAATAAACTCAAAATGGGTTAGAGACCTAAATGTAAGACTGGACACTATAAAAGTCTTAGAGGAAAACATAGGAAGAACACTCTTTGACACAAATCACATCAAGATCTTTTTTGATCCACCTCATACAGTAATGGAAATAAAAACAAAAATAAACAAATGGGACCCAATGAAACTTCAAAGCTTTTTCACAGCAAAGGAAACCATAAGCAAGACGAAAAGACAACCCTTAGAATGGGAGAAAATATTTGCAAATGAATCAGCAGACAAAGGATTAATCTCCAAAATATATAAACAGCTCATGCAGCTCAATATTTAAGAAACAAACAACCCAATCCAAAAATGGGCAGAAGACCTAAATAGACATTTCTCCAAGGAAGACATACAGATGGCCAAGAAGCACATGAAAAGCTGCTCAACATCACTAAATATTTGAGAAATGCAAATCAAAACTACAATGAGGTATCACCTCACACCAGTTAGAATGGGCTTCATCAGAAAATCTACAAACAGCAAATGCTGGAGAGGGTGTGGAGAAAAGGGAACCCTCTTGAACTGTTGGTGGGAATGTAAACTGATACAGCCACTATGGAGAACAGTATGGAGGTTCCTTAAAAAACTAAAAGTAGAATTACCATATGATCCAGCAATCCCACTACTGGGCATATACCGAGAGAAAACCACAATTCAAAAAGACACATGCACCCCAATGTTCATTGCAGCACTATTTACACTAGCCAGGTCATGAAAGCAACCTAAATGCCCATCGACAGACGAATGGATAAAGAAGATGTGGTACATATATCCAACGGAAAATTACTCAGCCATAAAAAGGAACGAAATTGAGTTATTTGTAGTGAGTTGGATGGATCTAGAGACTGTCATACAGAGTGAAGTATGTCAGAAAGAGAAAAACAAATATCATATATTAACGCATATATGTGGAACCTAGAAAAGTGGTACAGATGAACCAGTTTGCAGGGCAGAAGTTGAGACACAGATGTAGAGAACAAATGTATGGCCACCAAGGGGAGAAAGCCGTGGGGGGGTGGGTGTGGTGGTGTGATGAATTGGGCAATTGGGATTGACATGTATACACTGATGTGTATAAAAGTGATGACTAATAAGAACCTGCTGTATAAAAAAATTAAAAAAATAAAAATAAAAAGAAGCAAAATATTTAAACAACAACAACAAAAAGTACACAAGTCAAAGGTTTTTATTATATTCATGGAATTATGTAACCATCAGCACAATCTTATAATATTTTCATCACCCCCCAAAGTAATCATATATCCATTAGCAGTTACTCTCCATTAACCCCAACCCCAGCTGCTGGCAACTACTAAGCTTCTCTGTCTCTACAGAACTGCAGCTGGCCATTTGATATAAACGGCATCATGCAATATGTAGCATTTTGTGACTGGCTTCTTTCACTTAGCACAATGTTTTCAAGGTTCACCCATGTTGTAGCATGTATTGATACCTTATTACTTTTTATGATTCAATAATGTCCCATTATATGGATATATGAACTTTGTTTATTAGTTAATGGAAATCTGGGCTGTTTCCAGTTTTTAGCTATGATGAAAAATTTTGCTGTGAATATTCGTATACAAGTTTTTGTGTGGACATATGCTTTCATCTCTCATGGGCATAGATGTAGGACTGAAAATGCTGGGTAAGATGGTAACTCTCTTTTTAACCTTTTGAGGAACTGCCAGACTGTTTTCCACAGCAGCTTCATTATTTTACATTCCCACCAGCAGTGTATAAGGGTCCAGTTCCTCCACATTCCCACCAACACTTGTTATTATTATTATTTTTTAAATTTTTATTTATTTATTTATTTATTTATTTTTATGGCTGTGTTGGGTCTTCGTTTCTGTGCGAGGGCTTTCTCCAGTTGTGGCAAGCGGGGGCCACTCTTCATCGCGGTGCGCGGGCCTCTCACTGTCACGGCCTCTCTTGTTGCAGAGCACAGGCTCCAGACGTGCAGGTTCAGTAATTGTGGCTCACGGGCCTAGCTGCTCCGCAGCATGTGGGATCCTCCCAGACCCGGGCATGAACCCGCGTCCGCTGCGTTGGCAGGCAGACTCTCAACCACTGCGCCACCAGGGAAGCCCACCAACACTTGTTATTATTTGTCTTTTTTTATTACAGCCATTCTAGTGGGTGTGAAGTGTTATTTCATTGTCATTGTGATTTGTTTTTCTTTGATGGCTAATGATTTTCAGCAACTTTTCATGGGTTTATTAGCCATTTGTTTATCTTCTTTGGAGAAATGTCTATGCAGATCCTTTATTCATTTTTAAACTAGTTCATTTGTTCTATTTTGTTTTTAATTATTAAGCTATGAATTCTGTATGTATTTCGGAAACCAGTTCCTTATAAAATATATGATCAGAAAATATATTTTTTCCCATTCTGTCGGTTGTCTTTTCGCTTTCTTAATGGTGTCCTTTCAAGCATAAAAGTTTTAAATTTGATGACACCCGATTTATCTAATTTTTCTTTTGCCACTTATTTTTGGCGTCCTCTGTAAAAAGCCATTTCCTCACCCAAGGTCACAAAGATTCATTCGTATATTTCCTTCTAAGAGTCTTAATAGTTATAGATTTTACATTTAGGTGTATGATCCATTTCAAATTTGCATGTGGACGTCCAGTTTTCTCAGGACCATTTGTTGAAAAAAACCTCTTCTTTCCCTCCATTGAACTGTCATGGCACCCTGTCAAATGTCAATTGACCGTAACGTAAGGCTGCATTGCTGGACTCTAAATTCACTCCCAATGATCTATAGGTACTTATCTCTTCTTTCTTTAGCTACGGAGCCTAGTCACCAATTTTAAGAAAAATGAAAATGCAAACTCAGTATATCTAATCATATCACTTCACTATGTTGATATCCTCATAGATGAGAGGCAAGCTAACCCATGGCCTGAAGGGAGACTCAGATCCCCAAGTGAGACTTCATTACACGTGAATAACAAGTTTTCCGGTTTACAAGGTTCCTAAGCATAGCATGAACCAAGGTGTGTCTGTGGAAAGTCTGAATTAATTAAATTGGCCCACATTTTTTAAAGTGACAAAGCTTTACATTAATGGAAAGGCTGATGGGGCATGGTGGTGTTAATTGGCTGCATAAAGATACAGGTGTGGCTTAGCTTGAGTCACTTTCTCTTAGCAACTAGCTTCTTCTTTGCAGTCCAGTGAGACTGACCTCTGGCTAAGATTTTCTACCTTTCATCTCAGTTTTCATGACTAAATGTATAAAATATATTTAATTCTAAAAACTTGATTTCAACCTCTAACTGGACTAAACCTCCTTTTCCCCAAATATGCGATTCATTTATAAACGCATTGAACCCAGCCCCAACGTGAGGCTCTATACAGAGATTTCCTGTGTTAAAGAGATTCAGCAGACTTCCTTGCTGACCAATCAGGCTCTTTTATGAAAGGCAAAGTCTTTAATTTCATCACTGAAGATGAATGGCTTAAACGGTAATTTGATGGTAGGAGTGGCACACCGAAACTAAGTTAAAAAAAAAAAAAAACGCTGCACATCGAAACATTTTTTTAAAAAGAGTATAATCAATTAATTGAACAAATGAAAATTAGATTTTGGTGAGAAGCTAAGTAATCTCAATAAAAGAATAGGAAATTGCAACAATACTGACTCAAAGACAAAAAGAAAAAAAAAAACTAGAAAAGCAAGGCTAAGGATGTGCAAAAGAACATCTTAAGTGATGACAGTTTGTTTTTTTTTTAAATATTTAGCAATGTGTATACCAAATATTCAGACAATGATGTATATAAGCTATTTTGCATTGCACATCTGTATTCATGCGAAGACTAACAGGGACATAAATGACCCATGCCAGTATGGCCACCCTAAATTAAGAATATTTCTTAAAGATAACCAGTATTTAATAAGGGAGTTTCACTCCCAAAGTGTATGTTAATCACAAGATAATTCTGTTCATGTGTGGGTGTTTGTACTGCCGACAAGTGTAGATTTACCCAGTAGCAGCTGTGATCAATTAATCCAAAATTCCTAATGACCTGATGGCCCAAACCAAACTACAGACAATGATTTGTATAATTTAGTCAATTATCTGTGACTCGGGAAGAGGGAAATTCATAAACTTCAGCCCAAATAAGAAGCTATTTATTCCCGTTTAGTATTACCTTTAAAAGTTATCAAAGAAAAAAATTACTGAGTCATAATGCATAGCCAATACATCCTAACAGGCTCAATATCAAGTCCTGGATACATCAGAAATTGCTTGGCAACCAAATTTCTAAATGCTCTGTTGCAAATTGTTTAAGAATAGCCTAAGTCTCTCAAACCTAATCAGGCCATGTATATAAATACGGAGGATATTAATATGATGGATTACATTTCACTCTTTCTTCCTCTTACTTGCCTATGCAGGTTACCCAGGCCCCTCAAAGTCTTACTCAGTTTTTGGGTCCCTAGTGGTGTCTCATGTGGTTCATGGTCTGCTCTGGACTGCTTTGTTGATGGTAACTACAATAGAAGCCACTTGAAGATGGTGCCTCCCCACTGCCAAGATATGGTGCAAAAGACATGCCTGCATCTTGTTCTCAATTAGCTTATACAGAAATTGACAGAACCAGATACTTAGACAATAACTGAGATTGGCCAGAATTGTCTCCCCACTTCCTGCTTGGCCTCAAATTTCCCTTTAAATATTGAAACACAAGTTTCTCCTTGTTCTCCTTTAGCCCGGAACTCTTAGTACACAGATTGTCCCCTGGTGATACCCAATCCAGAACCTCTTCAGACCTATCTGGACATGGCTCAATTTCCATTCAGGGTTAAGAACAGCCCCTCCTAAATTAATATAAAATTGAACTAAAATGAGTTTAGGCATAAAATCTCAGATTGGTGCATTTGCAAATAAGGGCTCTCAAACATACATATCCTCCCTTTCGATCTATGGACAGAAAAGAGGGAAACGGGGAACAGAGGAAGGGAGGAAGGGAAGGATGAAGTAGGGGAAAGAGAGACCAAAAAAGAGAGAGTAAGAGATATAAAAGCATTCTCAAAAATCATCAATACTGAATTCAGCACTTCAGAATTATTGAATAGAGGAGAAATTTTATAAAGGCAGTTTCTAAGAAAGATGTCAACTAGGAAACCTTGAACCACTTATTAGTTTTTAGAGTGAAAACCTTTGAACCAAAAATAGGCAAGTAAACATTATTTTGTATTCCTTTCAGCACACTGATGATATTTTGCAGTGTGATGGATTGAAGTTGTTTCAGATATTCTACAATTTCAGTGATTTTCACCCACTGAGACTCTATTCAGATAAAAGGATCAATCTAAATTCTGATGGTTAAGAACTGCATGTGCCACTTTTCAATCATATTTCCAGAAATCAACTGAATATACCAAATAATTCCAAAGCCTTTTTGTCCTATCTCAACCCTTTGAATCTCGATTTCAGTGGGACCAAGTTTTAATCGGTCTTTAGCAGAAAGTAGAAAGCAAGTTATAAACAGAAACCTTAAGACAAAAATCAATGGAATTGTCATATTATACTTTGGATTTTAGTCTTTGAAACAACCATACAGAAGCATTTTCATATTTTTTCCATCCATTAAGGATTATAGAATCTAAAGTATTCTAGCTGCTTTTGTTTAATATTTCTGTATTATCAGGAAGAGCTAAATAAAATCAAGATTCTTCTTCATTCTACCCATTAGTTATTATGGCTTATAATACCTTCAACACTCGAGTTCTAATCAGTCTGTTTTGCTGAGAAAAGGAAGAGAAATAGGCACGTTTCAAAATGAATGGGTTTTATGAAGGCTTGTGGGAGATGGTTCACAAAGATGTCAGAAACAACCTCTCTGAGGGCAAGTCCCAACATGCCCTCAGGCAATGGGACTTTTCCTTCCTCCCATTAGCAGGCAGTGTTTGTTTGCTCTCCTCTTGAATCTAGGCTGGCCCTGTGACTTCTTTGACAAATAGTATGTGGCAGAAGAGATACTGTGCAAACTCTGGGGCTTGGCCTTAAAAGGCCTTGCCACTTCAATTTTCACCCTCTTAAGTTCTGAGGAGCCATGGTTATCCTGGGGGAGAGCAACATAAGCTAGAGGTCTTTCTTTCTTTCTTTTTTTTTTTTAAATTTTATTGAAGTATAGTTGATTTACAGTGTTGTGTTAATTTCTTCAGTACAGCAAAGTGACTCAGTTATACATATATACATATTCTTTTTCATTATGATTTGTTACAGGATATTGAATATAGTTCCCTGAGCTGTTCAATAGGACCCTGTTGTTTATCCATCCTGTACCTAAGTTTGCCTCTGCTAATCCCAAACTCCCATTCCTTCCCTCCCCTACCTGCCCTCCCCCTGGCATCTAAAATATGATACAATCAACATATCTATGAAACAAAACCAGACTCACAGATATAGAGAATAGAGGTCTTTTGGATGCATCAATCATTAGGCATGAGTGAAGCCTTTTAAAGTCATTCAGTCCCAGGTGAGTCTCTAGATAACTGCTACTGCATGAGTGATCTCAGCCAACATAAATGAAAGAGAAGAACTAGTCAAGTGAACACTGCTACCCTAAAGATGTGTGAATAATAAATCCTTATTGATTTTGAGGGGTGGTTTGATATGCAAGGATAGATAATGGATCTAAGCCTCAAATGCCACTATCTGCTTCCATCTAGTTATAATGAAAATGATATTCCTTTTCCTAAGACTGAATTTCCATCTTTGCCCATTCTCTTGCATTCTCAAGGGACCTTTCTTATGCCAAGTATGCTTTCTTTATCATGTGTATCATGCATCTTCTACTACCTCTCAGTTAGTTCCTATTCACATTTAAATATCTTTTGTTCTGTCTTATCTTAAAACATATTTTTAAACCTATC